>NC_141303.1:1517500-1920000 GCF_037954325.1 Fistularia commersonii
TAATGTATGCGGATTATATGACTAAATTAAAAGTAAAATAACAAATAAACACACATAAATAAGATTAGATGATTATCTTAAAAAAAAAAAGGTTTGAAATTTGAAAAAATCTTCTATTTGATGAGAAATGAGAGTTTGAACGTCTGCATGTGTTTCTGTCCTGTGAATATCAGGCTGAATTCATGACGTGTGAATGAAGGACTTTACAACCTTCAATCTGACGATCAAAATTGTTTTAGTTGCATTTGTTTTAATTATTTGAGTCACAGCGGTTCCATTAAATGTAGTAATTTGTATTTAAAGCTAATGTACTCTTCTCTTCTCCTCCAGCTCTGTAATCACTCTTCTCCCCCTCCGCAAACTCACTCGGCCGTGATCAGAATTATGGATCGGCTCAAATCATCGGGCAACCATCAATTAGCAGACGATTAACAATAAAACGGAAAAAGAGGAACACGGAGGAGGAATTTGCAAGGAAAGCACACACGCTATAGGAAAAACAAAAGAAGAGAAAATTAGGAAATCTATCTTGTAACATGTACATTTTACAGACATTTGCATATATATGTACAAAAATTCACAAAATAACAGAAATATATATATATATATATATATATATATATATATTTTTTTTTTTTTTTTTTTCTCTGTAATTTTTTGAATTTTTGCTAAATAATAGGAGATTTTTGGAATATCATTCAATCATGTAATATACGCCCATTTCACATATATATATATATATATATATGCCACCGTGAGGGTGAATGTCTCTTTTTGAGACAACTGAATGAGCATGAAGTACATATAAAAAGGAAATAAAAAGGAAATATATATATATGTATGTGTATATTTCCTTTTTTGACATTTTTTTCCCCACATTTTTAACACTATTAATTTTTTTTTTTCAACTTTTTGAATCTCCTTGATAAAATAACTACATGTTGGATACATATATCGATGGCTGGAATGCAAAACCTCCTATCTGAAAAAAACACTTTTTTCAAGAGATGAAAAAAACGTTTCATTTGATTATAGTATGATCTTTCATATAGTATGATCTATTTTTCACAGACTTTATATCTATCTTATAATTTAAAAATACATAGCATGTATAGCATTTTTACCACTGACAATGCAGATAAGTGTTTTTTTTCCTCGTTTTTTCTGCTTCATTGTGCACATAGGAGTTTTGTCATGTGACATTAATGTCAAAAGAAAGGGCGAGATTATCTTGCAGAGAGACTGAAAATCATCCCATTTCTCACCATTCAATGCAAAAACCCAAAATCTAAAAATTTGCAGATAGGAGGTTTTGCATTCCAGCCATCGATATGGATAAGTATATTAAATGAATAAATAAATATGAATATGTATAGATACAACAAGACATTTGTATGAGTATATATATATATATATATATATATTTCATTTTTTTGACAATTTTTCCCACATTTTTAATACTACTTTATTTATTTATTTATTTTTCAACTTTTTGAATTTCCTTGATAATATAACTACATATAGTTACATATATGGATAAGTATATTAAATGAAGAAATAAATATGAATATGTGTAGATTTCTAGTGTTTGTCCCGTGAAAGGACAACTAAAATATAGTCATATATACACAACCATACATATATTTTATGTATTTACATATGATAGATATCTGATGATGTACATGCAACATCATCAGATATATATCATATTTATTCCATGTATAAATATGTGCTGTATATGAATGCACATACAGCATACACATGCGTTTATGTATACATAAATACATATATTTGTATATATGTGTGAGTATATCTATATATAGATATATGTACACACACACACACAAGCACACATATGTACCTGGTTGCTATTGGTGTGTGAATGGATGTAAATATATCTATATACTTTATATATATGATATTTAGACAATATATTAAAAGCTGACTTCAGCTGGATTCTGCCTGATTTCCCGGCTGGCAAACATCAGCCGCCGAGCTCGTCTTCGCCGGGAACGAGGCGTCCGAACGAGACCCCGCGGACGACACACACACACACACACACTCACACACCTTTACACGTGACCAAAATCCGCGGCCTCTGTCTAAACAAACACCTCGCTGTTCCCGCGTCGTTGCCCCGGTCGCTATCTGACCCTCGCATCGACACGCCGGCTATCTGATCCCGCCAACCGGGCCGACACGTCGCGGCTCACTCCCTCCGTCCGACGCAGACGGAGATAAGGTTTGATAAAAGCATGTGTGGGGGAAACAGGAGGCGTCATGACGGAAACGGTGAGGTCAGAAGGGGGGGAAGGAAGCGAGGAAGCGAGGAGGGTGTGTGTTAAAAGAAGAATAAACAAGATGTTCTCTGCGAAGATTGAGGTGCTGGTTATCCCCTCCGGCTTGCCGCGTCCTGCCGCCGTGCACAACCAGGGAGCAGCGGGAAATAGGACAAAGGAGCTTCAGTTCTCGCAGCCAGAAGCCCAGATAATATACAACAAAGGTAATTGGAGCTGCCCCCCCAACCCACACACACACACACACATGGGCACACACACACACTGTGATTTTATGTAGTGTGAGGATAATAAGAGCAGCCTTTGAATTGAAGGGCCAGAGGAGCACAGGGAGCGAAAAAGGATGATGTACTTTAATTTTGTATGATGGAGTTGAGGGGGGGGTTTATATGTGTGTGTGTGTGTGTGTGTGTGTGTGTGTGTGTGTGTGAGGAGAGCCATTGTGTCCAATTAGGTAACTATAGAAACATCCCGTCTTCTCCACCGTCGACGTCTCCTCCTCCGCTCTGGATCGCCACGGCCGTTCGACTGCCGCGTCATTTATGGGAGTAATTGTCCCTGGATGCTGGGCCGACCCCCCCCCCCCCTCCTCACACACACACACACACACACACACACACACACACACACTGACGCCAGCCTGTCGAAAGCGGGCCGTCCTTCGATGGAAGTGGGATGAATACGCCGGGGGAGCTGCTTTCAGTCGGCTCCGGCGTTTTTCGCCGTGCGTGAAAAGATTTGTGTATGACTTTTCAAACTCGGGCCGTTATGGAAATCCAGGAATATCGTATTCACCTCCGGAGCGTTTGCTGATGTTTCCTCCTCCCCTCATGTGTGTGTGTGTGTGTGTGTGTGTGTGTGTGTGTGTGTGCGTGATCTCAGCACGGTGTGAAACGTGAAGCGAATGGAGTCTTCATTTCGAATGTAGTTTTCCATGTCAAGTTGCAGTTCCACCCCCGGACACTAGGGGGCAGCGGACTTTACATGCATGTTTGCACAGCTGAGGAGAAATGTGTGACGTGAGATTTGCGTCATTTGTGGGTTCACCGCCGCCGTGGGTCTTCACGGTGGCAACCGGCGGCTCTATTTCCATGGCGATTCTCGTGAACACAGTCAATTTCATGCAGAAATAGAAATCAGGCCTGCAGAGTCTCTGCAGCGACTTAGTAAGTGATCCTTTATCCACCCGGGAGGATGAAGGCGAGATAGAAACAACATAAATGCATAGTTTGCAACCGTTCCGCCTGTCGCAAGTCTCCGGCTTACCTCACGCGCTCCGAAACAACGCAGGAGGTTCGCTGGAGACGCTATTTTGTCCAAATGCGTGGATGTGTTGCACGGATCCCCTTCACAAATCACATGGAGATGCAACCATTCATCTTCTCATTCACACATCTAAGCAACTTAGGGTCCTCCATGAACCTCCTGCATGTTTTTGGAACGCGGGAAGAACGCCACCTTCTCGCCGCGAACTGGAAGCGCTAACTGCTAGCCGCTAGCTGCATCTAAACTACATGAATATGTTTATGTATTCATGACTGAGACGTTAGCGTTGATTTGGTGGAGATAATGGATGGAGCACGTTTCCCAGCATGCTCCCTCGCCCGCTCCCAGCCCGCGTTTCCATGTCAACAGCCTCCCGTTAATGGCCGCTTCAATTATCCGCCTGTTTTCCATACGATTGAACACCTCATGCATTCATGCAGTTGCAAATGTGCGGCTTCTCCGCCTGCAGAAAAAAGGGGTTGCGTGACCTCAAAAGTTCCGAAGCCGGACGTTCGCAGTCACTTCCTGCGGGGACGACAAACTCCCGCCCCCCCAAACAAAAACCAATGTTATTCATCCTCTGGGATTCAGTTTCCACGGAAATATGTGAATAATATACTGCTCAAAACAAATAAAGGGAACACTTGAACAACACAATGTAACTCCAAGTCAATCACACTTGTGTGAAATCATAGTGTCCACTCAGGAAGCAACACAGATTCATTTGGACTTGTTTTAAGGACATTACATCAAAGTTGGATCAGCCTGGAGTTTGTTTTTACACTTTAATTTTGAGTGTGATTCCTAATCCAGACCTCCATGGGTTGATACAATTGATTTCCATGGATCATTTTGGTGTGATTTTGTTGTCGGCACATTCAACTGTGTAAAGAGCAAAGTATTTCATAAGAATATTTCATTCATTTAGATCTAGGATGTGTTTTTTACGTGTTCCCTTTATTTTTTTGAGCAGTGTATATTGAAATAAAACAATAGAAATGGCGGGGGGTCCGGGGATGGTTCGGGGCTCAGAATTACGGCGCCACGGCCCGATGGTGACCCGGAGGCGGAGCTTCTCAGGAGGGGGTAATCAGGGACTCCAGGGATTGATAAAGTCTTCCCGGGCGAGACAGGGAAGCCCCGGCGTGTCGTTGTTAAGGAGGGCGAAAAAAAAAAGAGCTGTCTTGTTAGAGTCCTGCTCGCGGTTTGGTGAAAATCGTCCGGAAAATAAAAATGTAAGGTGCTGCTACGTCGACCTGGAGACAGGAACCGCGGCGCGGCTAAAAGTCTATTTCCTGTCGCTCATTCATTCATTATCTGAACCTGCAGCCGTCACAGGAGGAGGCCTTCAAACCTTCACTTATTCATTCACACTCCATATGGAGACACACAACTGTTCGCCCTCTCATCAATATTGTTATATTATATTATTGTTTAGTTCTAGTTGTGTATTTTTCACTGTTCCTTGATGTTGCCCATCATCATCCCTGCTGTCTGTTGTCTACTTACCTGCTGTCTGTTTATTCATGGATTTTTTTTTTGTCTTGCTATATCCTGTCTTTTGCCTTTCGATTTATATTTAGACTCATATCTATATTCATATTTATTGACCCTTTTTAGCTGTCATGTAATATACCTCCATTTCACAGACATTTGTATGTGTGTGTATATATATATTTCATTTTTTTGACATTTTTTTCCCACATTTTTAACACTATTTATTTTATTTTTTGAAGTTCCTTGATAAAATAACTACATATTAGGTACATATATGGATAAGTATATTAAATGAATAAAAAAATACGAATATGTGTAGACACAACAATCATTTTCCTCGTGTTTGTCCTGTGAAAGGTCCACTTCAATATATTTATATATACACAACCATACATATACTGTATGTATTTATAATACATTTTATAGATATCCGATGATGTAAAAACATCATCATCAGAAATATATCATATTTATTCACCCTTTCATTCACGGGTCATATAGAAACATGGAGCCATTCAGCCTTTCATTTATGCAACAAATAGAGATATAGCGCCATTCAGCCTCTCATTCCCATTTAAAATAAACATCCAACCATTCACCCTCTCATTCTGATGTCATATAAAGACAAGAAAACATTCACCCTCTCATTCGCACATCATATAAAGATATAAAGCCTGACTTCATTATAAAGACAAACAACTATTCACCCTCTCATTTACATTTCATATAGAGACATATAATCATTCACCCTCTCATTCTGATGTCATATAAAGACAAGAAAACCGTTCACCCTCTAATTTCAAACAGACGTCCAACTACTCACCCTCTCATCCAATCATCATTGGAGACATTCACCTATTCATTTATACAACAAAAAAGATATACATCTATTCACCCTCTCATTCCCATTTCAAATAAACATCCAATCATGGACCTTCTCATTTATCCAACACATACAGACATGCAGTTCATGCTCATTCAGTCGTCTCAAATAGAGACATTCACCCTCTCATTTACGCAACACTTATTCATTTAGGCAACAAACCGAGACGTCCAAGCATCGGCAGGTCAAACATGGACATCCAGGCAGCGTCGGGCTTCTTTCGACGCGATCGGACCGGCGCTCTGGGTGAAATCCAGCTCCAGCTGAGGATGAATTGAGTGTCCGATCAGACGTTTTAAGGAAAGACGTCCGGCGGCCTTTACGGCGTTTCACCGGAAGTCAAGCGGCCGGTGGCTTTTCAAAGCGGCGTGCAGGTTTCCCCCATGGCGGCGGCGGCGGCGGCGACAAACACTTTCACGGCGGCTTCACAGAGAATATTACATGACCTATCGGGAGAAAAGAGCGCTCAAACGCCGACGATTTGCCGCGAGATTTCTGCTGTTTCTAGTTCTTGATTCCTCGGCCCGGGACAAATTATTCAAATTAGGCCCCGGTCCTAATTAACATAAATGACACGGCGTGAACAGGGTCCATCGAAAGTGACTAATTCAATTCAATTTGTATTCAAATGAAAAAGGGAAGGCCTTTCGCCCGCAGTTTAACAAGAAATCCGACAGAATATCGGCGCCTTTTCCAGAAACATCCGAGACCACGGGTTAGTTTGTTCATTTTCTGACAAAGGCCTGATTTTCTGAACAATGTTTACGTAACATGTCCCCCCCGGTCATGGCTGAATAATTCACAAATGCACAAATTAATAATAATAGTCTTTCATTCATTATCCATAGCAACTATCCAGCGCTCAGGGTTGCCCGACCCGGCTGTCACTGGATGAGAAGTGGGGTTCACCCCGGATCCGTCACGGGGCCCCGGAAGGAGACGTCCATCTATGCACCCTCTCGTGCACATTTTATATCAATAATTCTCATAGTACATTTTAGTTGAGGCGCCTTATCAATACATTCATAAGTGTATACAGAGACAATATTCATCTAAAAAACAATAAAAGCAGCTGGAATTCAACCAGGACTTTCATGCGACAATAATAATAATGTGAATAATTATAGTGTATATAATGATAATAGTAATGTGAATCATTTTAATAATAATACTAACAACAACAATAATAACTATGATAAGAATGTGAATACTACTACTACTTATAATAGTTATCATAATAATTTGAGTCATAATAATAATAATAATGTGAATAATTTTATTGAAAACACTAACAACAACAACAAAAACAACAATAATAGTAATAATAATAATAATAGTAATAATAATAATAATAATAATAACGTGAATAATGATAGTGTATATAATGATAATAGTAATGTGAATCATTTTAATAATAATGCTCATTACAACAATAACAACAATAATAATAATGTGAATACTACTACTACTTATAATACTGTGAGTCATAATAGTAATAATAATGTGAATAATTTTACTAATAATACTAACAACAACAATGACAAAAACAATAAATTTATTATCATTATTATTATTATTAACAATAATAATAATAATAATAATTATTATTATTATTATTATTATTATAATTATAATGTGAACACTACCCCTACTACTACTTGTAATAATAATAATCTGAATAAAAATAGTAATAATCTGAATAATGTAAGTAATTATTCTAATAATGTGAACAATGATTGTGCAAATAATAATAATGGAAATAATGATGTGAAAAATAATAATAATGCTAAAAATAACAATGTAAAAAAAATTAAATAAAAAGTAATAATAAGAAGAATGCAAAAAATAATGTTAACAATGACAATGTAAATAATAAAAAATACTCATATACATCATTATCTGATGAAAAGATAACAGAAATCTCGGCCAAAGACGTCTCTGCATCTCTGCGTTCGGACCAACTGACCTTTCGGCCGATGCGACGCCGCTCCATAAATAGTTTAACGTGTTTAAGGGGCTCCGTTACGCTCGGCGGCGTCGCTGCGTACGAGCTGCTCATCACGCCGATGAATTCAAGACAAAGCTGGGGAGACAACTCGCATCTCAATGGACTTCCAGGGACTATTTTTGGCGCCAGTAATATTATTTTTCACTCCCCGACAGATAGGAAGTCAGTCTTGATAAGTGTTTGTGAAACCCATTTGCAGTCCACACGGGAGACAGTCCATGCACACACACACACACACACACACACACACACACACACAAACGTGCACGCAGCTGCAGGAAACACACGTAGCTGAATTCGTGTCAGTCGATACGACAGTGCTGAGAAGCCGCCAGAGACCGGGTGGTGGTGGTGGTGATGGTGGTGGTGTGTGTGTGTGTGTGTGTGTGTGTGTGTGTGTGTGTGTGTGTAGAGATGTGGAGGAAGATTAGAGGGAGGAGGTGGGCCGATCAAGAAATTCTCCCCGCCAGCGAACAGAAACACGGCTGGCCCGGTTTCACCGGAAGGCCCGAACCCGCCCATTATCTGCTGGCTCGGTTGTTGTCAGATGCAGGATCATCTACAAGTCTGACAGTCTGTCTGTCTGTGTCTGTCTCACACACACACACACACACACACACACACACACACACACACACACACATACACAGCAAAAATCTTGGGTATGTTACATAATGCATGCGTTATGTACCTGTGCCCTGGAGGGGAGTATGGATGATATGAGGTAAGGGGAGCTATGTGTGTGTCTGTGTGTGTGTGTGTGTGTGTGTGCGTGCATTGGTGTGTGCTCTTCCGCTCTGCCAGCTGCTCCGCCAGCCCTTTAATAACATTCAGCTCTCTGCCCAAACAGCCGCGTTACATAATCGTCATTTCGCTCGCCTAGCGTCGCGCTGAAAAGTCGCTAATGGCTGAGAGACGGTTCAGGAAAGCAGAAAGCGGCGCCTCACCGTGGGGAAAAAAAAACACACCGCATTTTCCCCATTTTTTCACTTTTTTTTTTTGTCCCCGGTCATCATTTGGATGTAAATATGAGTTTGAACCCGCGGGCGTGCGTCTGCCGGCTGCAGCCGCCGCTCGGAGATGACTTCCTTCCCCGCGGATGCATCAGCGCTCGGGCGGCCCTCGGGAACCCGCCGCGTTCCGGCACCTTAAACAGTCTAATTAGCATCGAATGTAATGTTTTCATTTGTGCGGCGCTAATAAAATGGATAACACCCATCCACACGCGCATTCTGGTGTTTCATTATTAATTTGATGGGCTGAAATGTTACACTCGAAGGTGAAGATGGATGACTTTTTGGATCACAAATAGCAGTCGAGCAACAGTTGGGTGTTGTCAAACCCAGCGTTGTATTAATTAAGGATATGATTGACATTAAATCCCAGGGTTGGACGGCGACAAAGCTGTCAGGAAGCGTCGGCGCCGTGGCTGTCCGAGGCAGATGGTCGCCCGGGATGTCCTGACAGAGATGTTAGGATTCCCGGTCGGACGAGTATCAACGACGTCCCGGAGGGCGGCGGCGGGAGCGGGGAGTCCGGAGGGGAAGTAATTATAAATTTAAAAACTCCACTTTTGTAACTGCTGTCACTTTATTTTTTGAGAGACGCGATTTCAACCTGTATGTGCAAAACGCATGGCGGTATTAACCTTGACTTTGACTTGACCTGAGGAAATTCATTCATTCACTCACGTATTGAGTATCTACACAGCTTATCCTGCACTCAGGATACTAAATAATTTCCCAATCCTTGGATCGATAAAGTACATCTCATCTCATCTCTCACACCGGCTGTCGCCGGGCGGGAGGCGGGGTTCACTCTGGACCCGCCGCCGGTCGATCACAGGACCACGTAAACGTACAACAGTGCAGCCAAGGGGAGGCAGGAGAGGCCGTGCCTCACTTGCCAATCTTGGAAAGAAAAAAAAATGTAACGTGAACCAAAATTAAACGGTTATATTTGTCAGTGATTTGCACTATAAAGGTATTTTTCATTTCACTTCGCTTGTTTTGGATTGTTGTGTTTTCAAAATGGCTGGATTTTCACGTTTACAGTTCACGAGAAGAGACGTGCGGTGAGGCAGCCGACTGTCGAGCCTCAACGTTGATTGAGAAATGACAGCTAACTGCTAGCATACTCTGCACTAAGACTGTATTGCTGTCTCCTTATGTCGCTATTAAAATGTTGAAACACTTTTGCTGCATGAACTAGTGCTGTATGTAAGGTACTAGTGTCTGGTGCTGAGCGCTAATAAAATGGCTGCAAAGAGCTACAAAGTGAGGCACGCAGTTCTCCTGCCTCACGGTAGGTGGTGCTGGTGATTGCAGGGATTCTTCCTCTCTGCAGAATACAGTGACACTAAACTCAAGTTAGCAAGTCAAGCGCAGCCATCCATTTACCTTTTTCTTCTCCTTCTTGTAAATCTGATTGCGATAAAATCAGCGCCTCACCTTCATGAACCTCACCGCTCATCACTGAAATTCCCGCCTCATAAAGAGACGTCCACTCGTCCACTCGTTCATTCTCTGGACTTTTTAAAGTCTTTGATAAACCTCCATCATGTATTTGGACCGTTGGAGGAACCCGGAGAACTTTGAGGAACCCCGTGGAGACACGTGGAGAACATGGAGCTCCATGCAGAAAGGCCCCCGTGCTGGGAATCCAACTAGGGACCTTCTAGCTGTGAGGCGGAGGCGCTAACCTCTGCGCCCACATGAAAATATATCAACTCAATCACCATTACTCCAGGCCGGGGCTGATTTACGTGTAAAAAAAACAATTAAATACAGTGATATTTCACAGATATTGTTGCAATGTAATACATTTTTAATGGAAAATTCATTTTCGCCGAGGCGATTTTTCATCTGGATTTATTTATTTATGACGAAATGTTTTGATGCGTTTGACCTTGAGAGACAAATAAATAAATAAACTGCATCTCCCGCAACCGGCGGTGGAGAATGTGAGTCACTCTGGTCTCGGAGAGATTTCACCAAGGTCAATAACAACTAACTCAAGTTGCCTGGATTCTGCTTCCGTTCGACCCCGGCGGTCTGGATATTGTACTTGGGAAATATCTTGATGTTTTGACGATGAGCTATCGCAGATAGTGGGCGCCGCCGTAACTTTTAAGCTTGAAATAAACACAGAATAATAAAATAAAATAAACAAACCAGCAAAAAAAAAAATGCCTGTGGTTGAAGTATCTTGCTCTGTCGGGTGTCTTGAATCACCCGGAGTTGTATGCTCCGGTTTTCCCCCTGCCCCGGACAACTGGCAGCCGAGTGAAAGCGTATTTATTTTTATTTTTCTGCCGCCTGACCTTCATGAGCCCCGGGTGACTGACACCGGACTCTTTTGTCCGGTGAATAACTACGCAGTTCGTGTCGGACGAGCGGTGGCGGCGGCGGCGGCTGGGATAGCGCAACGTTGCACGGATAATCCCGGCGCGCTTTGTTAAAGCGAAACTTAAAAATTCATTCATTCATTTTCCATAACGCTTATCCTGCACTCAGGGTCGCTGGCAGGGCGGTTCGATCTCGTACGGAATAGGTGTCGAACTCGTGGCTCGCGGGCTAAAGTTGGACCGCAGTGAAATTCTACTGGGCCCGCGAAGCCAAACCACATGACTATTAGCGCTGGTATTCCTATTAGCCTCTGTACTAGCTTCTGTAGCGCTAATACTACAAATCCCAGAATGCTCTGCTGGTGTTTTGGCGCGAAAATTACGACAGGACCCATAAACGGCCTCTCCTGTGTTGACAGTAGTCATAGCAACCGAATGCTAATGCTAGCACCCTGCCAAAAATGGCAAAAGAAAGGCAGAATTACAGCCTGAGCTAGAATTATCATTTTCTTTATGCACTTTTTCTTGCTACTCCAATACATGGGCTCGAATGGTCACACATTCATTCAATGATTTTATGATAAGTTAATTGGTTAATTATTGTTATTTTATTTTAATATTTATTATTAGCCTGTGGAAAAAGGTTACTGTTGAAATTCAATTCAGAAGGCTACAAATAAAAAGAGACATATCATTTTTATTCATTTTTTATTTAAGAAATTAATGCCATTGATGTGTTTTTACTTTCAAGATTCAAAGTGTTTATTGTCAAATGTACATAAATACTTTGAATCTTGAATCACATCAATGGCAGTCATTGAATTTCAAGTTTGCATGTGTGTAATATTAGGTTATATATTGTATAATAGTAAGCTTTGCTTGTTCCATATTCAGTTTTTAAGCAAAACTTGTTTGGGTCCATCTGAGGAGGTTCATTGTTCCATCTGGAGGAAGATTTTCCTTCAATAAATATCAATATTGGCCCGTGACTTTGTCCCAGTTTGGAATTTCGGCCCACTGTATATTTGAGTTTGACGCCCCTGACATACAGAGACATACAACAATTCACCTTCTCTTTCACACTTCTGGACAATTTCGGGTCTCCAGTGAACTTCCTGCTTGTTCGGACTGCAGGAGGAACCCGGAGAACCCTGGAGAACATGGAGACTCCAACATCCTCGCTATGAGGCGGAAGCGCGAACCACTGCGCCATTCGGAAAAAATAAACTGTCTGAAAATAAATAAAGCGGGGTTGTAAAGTTGATGCCTGGCTGCGAGTGTTTTATTCATCGTCTGATTCAAATGAGACCGTTGACGGAAGCTTACGGATAGAATTCATGACCTGCGTTCTGACAGCCGCGCTCTGAATTAGTAAATAGGTTTCCTTCCTAAATATGCTCAAATTTGTACAGGAAAAATCAGCAGCTGCGTGTGTGTGTGTGTGTGTGTGTGTGTGTGTGTGTGTGTGTGTGTGAGGTGACGTGGAGATGGTAAAAGCAGTGAGCGGAGCTTATTCATGAATGCAGAAGAAGATGGTGCATCTGTGCGAACGATATGATGTGAATGTTTGGTCGATAAATCCTGCGTGCTCATTGGTCGAGAGTTCATCCTTTCACGCGCGGCGATGGCGAAGGCGCTAACAGGACCGTCCGGCGCAATTTGGGTGTTTCGGCAAAGGGATGTCCTTCTCCTGAAGGACATCGGAGAATCAGGAGAAAGCAAAAAAAAAAAAAAAATCCTGCCGCTGATTTAATCGTCTAATTTAAAACGTGTCGAATGAAAGTGCGGCGAATTAAAAACAGCAAAATAATGAATTTGGTTTAAACGTGCCACCGATGACAGGAGCTTCTTTCCAAATCGGTCCAGCGGCTGATGATTAGCCGATTGCTAAGTCGGCGGTCAGAAGCTGCATTTCTAACTGATTTTTTGAGAAAATGCCGAGAAGCGTCTTGTAAATAAACGCTTCCGTCTCACAGCGAGGAGGTCCTTTCAAACCCAAATGTGTGGATGGTTGCATTTCTCGATATGGCGAATGAATGAGAGGGTGAATAATTCATGTCTCTGGCACGAGAATGAGCGAATGAGGGTGAATGTTTATTTATGAGTGCATATAAAAGAAGAAAAAACAGGCAGTCAGGAATGGCTGCTGGATCAAAGTATCGACTGGGTAGAGGTTTGAAAATTTGCACGAGTTCTCCAAAAACAACGATCATTTAAAATAGAGTAAATACATATTTTCTAGCATGAGGTTTTGAGCAAACATAAACACTAAAAATATCTTTTACAACCCATTAAGCTCGATGGAGCTCCAGGTGTTGCTCTGCAGTACCAAACATGTTTTTGGTGAGCATCTGAGGAAAAGCCTGTTTGCAGATGACATTGTGATCTGTAGTGAGAGCGGAGAACAGGTTGGGGAACATCTAGAGAGGTGGAGGTATGCTCTGGAAAGGAGAGGAATGAAGGTTAGTCGCAGCAAGACACAATATGTGTGAATGAGAGGAACCCGGGGGAACGGTGAGGCTACAGGGAGTGGAGATCAAGAAGTTGGATTTTAAGTATTGGGGTCAACAGGCCAGAGCAACAGAGAGTGTGGAAAAGGGGTGAAGAAACCGGTTCAAGCAGGTCGGAATGGGTGGAGAAAAGTGTCAGGGGTACGAAGAGATAGAAGACTATCAGCCAGAATGAAAGGAAAGGTGGACAAGACAGTGGTGAGACCAGTGTTGATGTATGGACTAGAAACTGTTACAATGACCAAAAGACAGGAGTCAGAGCTGGAGGTCACAGAGATGAAGATGTTGAGGTTCTCTTTGGGAGTGACCAGGATGGAGAGGATCAGGAAGGAGTCCATCAGAGGGACGCCCCCTGTTAGATGTTTTGGAGAGAAGGTCAGAGAAGCCAATATATTGGTAGACGGATGCTGGAGTTGGAGGTCTAGAGGAAGACCAAGGAGGAGATTTATGGATATGAAGGTAGTTTGTGTGAGAGAGGAGGATCCAAAGAAAAGGGTTAGATGGAGAAGGTTGATTTGCTGTGCTGACCCCTGAAGGGAAAACCCCAGAGGAAGAGAACAATTTGTCACAGGGGTGCAGGACATGTATGACCTAGAAAACATGATTACTGAGACGGTTTGGACACAAATGCTCCTCTGTTCTTGTCCAAACCATGGTAAAGATCCGGGTAGAAGGTTGCTGAAGGTGGAGCTGCCAGGCAGGAGGTCAAGAGGAGGACCAAAGAGAAGATGTATGTACGTAGTCAGAGACGATATGAGGTTAGCTGGTGTGAGAGAGGAAGATCCAGAGAATAGGGTTAGATGGAGAGCGTGGATTCCCTGTGGCGACCCCTGAAGGGAAAAGCCCAAAGAAGAAGATCTGAAGAAGAGCGTATGTTTGCCTGAAACATGACGCTAGAATACATTTTCTTTACTCTATGTCAAACAAATTCTTTATTTTTGGAGCACTCTTGGTGTGCAGATTGTTTCCAAAACTTTATTCCGTACATGACTATATAACATGAATGAGTGAATTATGGCTGTATGTTTCTATGTGACTGAACGTATGCATGAATTGTTACGTGGCCTTGTGATTGGCGGCCTCTCCAGCCAATAACAGCTAGCTATACAGGCTTCAGCCCCGCCCCCGCGACCCCGAAAGCACTTCAATGAATGAATATCCATCTGCTTCTTTGAGTTCATCGACATACCGGACCAGATTTGCCAGGGATGAAGCATCTGAGGAGATGTAACCACCTGGAGGAAAACACTGCAAAACCATTACATGTTGCTAATTGCATCTCCCACCTTGCAACCCGTTAGGAACCGAACAGGACAAACTCCGGCCTTCGTCTTTAAAGAATTCTCTTCTAATCTTGCGGCAAAGCTAATTTGACATTTCATTTGCAGCAGAGCGGGTCCGGTATAAGGGGATTTAATCAAAATTAGAGAATCTAACCGCTTAGAGGAAACGGGAAAATAACCAGAAATCACACGAGGAGAGATTTCCTTGCTTGTCAGATGAGTCGCACGGAAACACAATGGTTTAATCAGTTTCTCTTTGTTTGGGTAGGGGGTTGTAATATAACTGTTTTTCCATTTCACTTCCTGGTGCAGCGATAACACGACAATAAAAAGCTCGATCACAAGGGCCGGACAAGATAAATGCGACGAAGCCTTCCTGAAATAAAGTAGCAAGTTTAAATAAAGTACCGCGAGGCATTAGATTAAACTTCGCAAAACTCTCCCTTCCTTCAAATTGCCCTCAGACTGACAATTAGAAAGGAACCAGAAGTACGTGCGGTGTATGCTGCGAAGCTAAATCATAAAATAAAAAAGAAAAAAAAAGGAAAAGTCCCGGCGATATTCTTAGCGGTGAGGTCATTTGCAGCGGCGGGAGGAAAAGACAAATCGAGGCAAAATGCCTTTGTTTTCGCTCGTGAAGATTAAAAGGCGTTGCTTTCAGATGAATAATTACACCCGTGTTGCAACGTGTGACTTTTTTCCATTTTTGGTAACATTGCTAATATAATAAATAAATGGAACATTAATATTTATAACTTTTTTTTTTTTTTTTTTTCGGGGGTCCTGAAAAAAGAACAATTAAGCTCGTGGTGAGTGATTCTGTTTTGAAATGAGAATAATTAATGAGAGGAAAAGGGACCTCGCAACGGGAGCTGACAATCGCTAGCTGGTAAATACCGGTTTAAACAAGTAACGGCATCTCTCGTTCCGCAACGCCGACGATCACACGGTAACGAGCGGTACACCCTTTTCCACTGCGGGTGGTTAAGTGTTTCGGAGGAGACAAAGTGAAAATTCCGGGCTACGCAAGAAGAGGAAGCACACAAGGAGTGTCAGCGTCCATGGTAAGGTTCATCAGAGGGCCTGGATCGGAGTGTCCGATGGGTCGCGGTTGGATTCAGGAGGAGTTGCGATGTTTCCGTCCCTGACTGGAGGTCCTGGAGGGAGCGTGGGAGTTCTCCCAACCGGTCTACATGTGCTTTGTGGACTTGGAGAAGGCATACAACCGTGTCCGTTGGCATACCGGACCCTCTTGTAAGGGCAGTTCGGCCCCGGTATGACCGGGGTCAGATCCTGGTCTGCATTACCGGCACCTGAAGGCTGGACTCCACAGTCGGTCTAGTCATAACCTTTTGGACAGAATTTCTAGGCGTAGCTGTCAAGGGGGATTCTGTTTTGCGGCCTCCAGACGGGGACTCTGCTTTTCTGCAGGTGATCCTGTAGGCTCCAACATTGTGATGAGACTCGGGCTTCCAAATATGAGGCCACTGTCCACAGATAAGACAAGGTGGACCACCCTTTCCGGCTCCGAGATAAGAGCCTGCCCCAAGTGAAGGGGTTTAGGCACCTTGGAAAGTTCACAAGTGAGGGGACAATGGAGCTTCTGCATCGGTCTACTGTGGTAAAAAAGAAGCCAAAAGCGAATGATGTACTGGTCCATCTAGGTTCCAAGCCTCATCTGTGGTCGTGAACTGACGGTATTGACCAATAGAAAATGGATCCCGGATACAAACGACCGAGAAGAGTTTCCTCTGCAAGTTGTCCGAGAAAGGCAAAGAGGCCATCTGGGAGGGTCTCAGAGGAGAACTACTAGTCCTGCTCTAGAGGAGCCAGAAGAAGTGGCTCGGGCATCTGGACGCCTCCTGGATGCCTCCCTGGGGGCAGTGGACCCAGGTCACGCCGGACGGACCAAGTTCCTCGGGTCAACCTCGGAACGCTTCAGGATTCCCACAGAAGAGCTGGACAAAGTGGGCGGAGTGAGGGAACTCTTGGTCTCTCTTGGTCTCCCGCAAGACAACCCAGATAGAGCTGCAGAAAATGGATGGCTGGACAGATGGATGGATGCTCTGGTAAGTGTGAAACCTGCAGAAGCTGCACGTCCTTCGAGCTGTGAAAACAGTCCGCCTCCGATTGGGTTTTGAATTCAGACGCAAAATTCTGAGCACCGGGTCCAGTGTGACTCCGCCGCTGTGCACGAGTGACTTTCTTTGCTTCAGCTGCGAAAAAAATCTAAATTATTACGAATTATATTATTAAATTTGATTAGTGTCAAATAAAAGCTTTCTCTTATCGCCATGAGTTGCCAGTCAGACTTATTGGCCTGTATCTGTTTCCCCATTATTTCCTTTTAATGCAAATTGTTGGTGCCTTGACTCCAATTAATTGCTACCCCGTGTTCAGTGACTACTAACAAGTTCCGCTCTCACATTTTGCCCGTATGAAATGGGATTTCTGACGCGCCTCGAACAAAGGACCACGCTTGCGTCGTGTAGCGAGGTCAGTCCATAAACACCTTATTAATACGAAAGCCTCGGGTTTCAGGAATATACAACAAAACATTAATTCTGACCGGAAAAAACTTGGACGTGGTCAAATATAAAAGATAACTACCTTGCTAATAACGTCTAATAACATCCGAATCTCAGCTCATTGAAAAGACGATTCACGAGGGCCGAAGATTGTTTCTTTTTTTTTTTTCCACATTATGGCCCTGACAGTCTTAAACGAGCCGGCTAGTTCAGTTTTGGGAGGTACAAATTACAGCTCAGTAAATTACAAGCAGAAGGGATGGAGCGGTGGACGTGAGGCTGATCCATGCTCATGTTAACAGGTCAAACGGCATCAAATGTCCCTGCCCACGTGTCCTTCCCATTTGCTTTACATTGCCATTGGTTGTGATGCAACACGTCCACTAGAGGGCAGTGCAGAGTCCCCTTCCAAGTTCCGATGTAAACGATAGCCTCTTTTTGCCTTTTCGGACACAAGTATGTGCAAGGGGTCAGTGGAGGAACAAGGTACAGTGGGCCTCAGTTCCTAGAACCACTGTAGCACCGACAGCAGGGTCCATTGGAACTCGTGTGACATAATTGTTGGAACTCATTACCAGATACCCCTTGCAGATTGCGGAGAGACATTATTTTAACTATGGCAGTCACTGGTCAGCTGTTTTCTTGGGACAAAATGGACAGAGCCCAATGAGGTCCAAGCCCTTCTGGCCTCCTACACCACACAGGGGTTTCAAGGAACATCAAGTCCAGAGTTAGCTAACGGCTAACAGGGTTCTTCCCCCGCCATGCAGAACATGTTCCAAACGCTTGCGTCACTGGAAACAATCTATTTCCTACCCCTACCCTGGTCCCTGACTGCGTGTGGAAAAGCAAAACTGAAAGGTTCCTCCATAGAAAGGCTGAAACCAAATTCAAGCTGGATGGCTTTTAGAGTTTTGGACAAGGTGTTTTGTTGAAAAGAAAGTGACGCAAAAAGAGTTAGCAGAGCAGATGGTGGCGGTCTGGGCGGTCGATACAATCGTGACGGACGGAGAATACTTCTCCCTGGTTACACAAACGCCAACTAGAACTTCATCTTAGTTGGTTGCACTTGAGCATACCGCAACTGGAGCATACCGCGCAACCTCCCCGTCGCCTTCCGATGGTACTGCTCTGTTTGCTGTTTTAGGGTACGTATCCGCGAGCTTCCCGCAAAAAAACAGGACACACCGGAAACAAATGCAGAGGACGGACGGAAGGCTCCGAGTCTTACCTATCATGGGTGATTCGATGAAGCTCCAGGTGTTGCTCTGCGGTATGTAAGACTGCAGGACGCCGGCCGACCGACCGGCCTCGTTCACGCCCCCGAACACGTACACCTTGCCGCCGCACACCGTGGCCGCCGCTGAGTGGACCGGCTTGGGCAGCGGCGACACCGTCTCCCACTGGTTGGTGATGGTGTCGTACCTGGAAGGAGAAAAACATCAGGATAGGAGCGACGTCTTGGGAAATGTCGTCAGGAAAACACGGCGCGGTATAAATCAACCAGAAACAAGATGGAGTCGGGAAAACGCTCGTGTTTAACAAAGCCTTGATGGGGAGTCTCTTAATTAGTCACCGAACCCCTAATGATTCATCAACTTCTCCGAGGTTCAGTCAGTCATTCACGCCCGGATACACACACACACACACACACACACAAACACACACATAATTCAGCGAGCGCCCGGATTATAACGTTCCCATTGCTCTGATTTCATTGCAAAACGCTCGTTTTGGCTGCGGGGCTGACAGATATAATTAGCAAAATGCCTCCACCACCAGGGAAGATGAAAAAGACCAACCATTACATACAATGACAGCAATTAAAGCAATTACACAAAGCAACATATGTTGGGAGCTACAAGCCATTAGTCTCCAGAGTTGGGCTGCGTGTCAGCGCTGAGCTTTTGGACCTTCCTCGCCGAGCCCGCTTTGGCAGGGAGTCCGACGCCGGGGCCCAAAACCTCCGCCGACCCTTCCTGGCAGAGGCGGATGAAAAGGGACGGACGCGACGGACCCGGCCGAAGAACAAGACGCCGGCTCGCGGGACGGCGCCGCTGTCAGCGCCGGTCTGGATGATTCTCAAATTTGCATTTGCTGTGCTTTGGGTTTGTTTTTGAGGCGCGCCCGTGTTTTACATACGCACGCTTTTTGCCCTGTGGCTCTATTAGCGCGTTGTGTTAGCGGTGTAATCCCGTGTCCGCGGGCCGCTGATCAAAGCGGCGGCGCCGACAGCCTTCCAGCTGGAGGAGGCCTCATTAAAGTGCAACAAAACCCATTCCAGGATTTTTTGATTAAAACACACGTCCATTCAGACGAACACAAGGCTTCTGAATCAAGGTTGTCTTTTTGTTCTGCGTGAAAAAAAAAAAAAAATCACCTTTACATGAAACCCCCCTCTTTCCTCCTCCCCGGACAACAAACCTTCCACTTCAAAAAAAAAAAAAAACAAACTCAAACTGTCACTAAAAGCTAATTAATTTAACGTCTGAATTTCCCAGCGAGGTCAATGACATCCGTCGGTGGCGGCGCCAAATCTTCAGCTGAGCGCAGCTGCCTCTGATTTGCTTCGAAACCTTCAATTCTGGAATATTCAGGCGCCTCCTCGCTGCAACTTCCGTTTTAATTTTATGGCAGGCTGAATTTAAATGAAACCCGCGGCTTCCCGAACGACGGCCGGCAGATAAAGCGTCGGCCGAGTGCAGGTGAATTAACCTTTGGGAATATTCTCTTTGGGTGCCCGGTAACGTCCTTGGCGACAGCTGCCGAGGGTTTAAATCGACTGGCAGGCTGAGGAAGTGGTGACACGGGAGACATTTTGGGGCGAGGTGGTTCGGAGACGCTCAGAGTGCCAATTAGCGCTGATTAAGTGCACACACACACACACACACACACTCCGACATCCGGTGGAGTAACCGAACCCCGCAGAGAAAGACGCGCCTCTCATTCTCCGGCGGACGTAATTACCCCTCGGATCGCATTTGCGGAGGTTCATAAATTTATAGGTCAAACGCCGCTGAGCGCCGCTGATTATGGACAGGCGAGAGGCAGACGGAAGCACCGGCAACAGCTGCTCCAGACGAGAACGTATCAAAGAAACATCAAGGAGACTACGTTCTGCTTGTGGCGGGGGTTTGCTGCACGACGGGGGGGTTTGTAGTAAAACTCCCCGAGTGTCAAAAACCGAAAGGCTGAGAGGCGGGAGACGCTTTTCGCTCGTTTCGGCATCGCATCGGAGGTGATTGACTAAATATGGGGTGATTTTAGGGGATGCTGGGGCGGCACGGTGGCGCAGTGGTCGCTGCTTTGGCCTCGCAGCACGAAGGACGCCGGTTTGATCCGACAAGTAGTGGACCAAGTGTCTGCTTGGGTTTCCGCAGAGTTCTCCGGTTTCTTCTCACAGCCCAAAAACATGCAGCGGAAAAAAATCGGCAAAAATCGAGCGAGTTATTTGTCTGTATATGTGAGGCGCCTCTGGCCTGATGACAGTTGGGAGAAGCTCCGGCATCCTCCCTGACCCTGAGGGCGGCGACAAATGATGGATGGATTGATGGCGTGGTGGAAGGTCCCTGGTTGGATTCGGACTTTACATGTTCTCCCCACCTCTGTGTGGGGTTCCTCTGGGTTCTAGTCAAGGGGTTCTAGTTCTGGTCTAGGAGGGTACAAGTCTAGGAGTTCTAGTCTGAGTTCTAGTCAAGGAGTTCTAGTTCTGGTCTAGGAGGGTTCAAGTCTAGGAGTTCTAGTCTGGGTTCTAGTCAAGGAGTTCGAGTTCTGGTCTAGGAGGGTTCAAGTCTAGGAGTTCTAGTCTGGGTTCTAGTCAAGGAGTTCGAGTTCTGGTCTAGGAGGATACAAGTCTAGGAGTTCTACTCTGGGTTCTAGTCAAGGAGTTCTAGTTCTGGTCTAGGAGGGTACAAGTCTAGGAGTTCTAGTCTGGGTTCTAGTCAAGGAGTTCTAGTTCTGGTCTAGGAGGGTTCAAGTCTAGGAGTTCTAGTCTGGGTTCTAGTCAAGGAGTTCTAGTTCTGGTCTAGGAGGGTACAAGTCTAGGAGTTCTAGTCTGGGTTCTAGTCAAGGAGTTCTAGTTCTGGTCTAGGAGGGTTCAAGTCTAGGAGTTCTACTCTGGGTTCTAGTCAAGGAGTTCAAGTTCTGGTCGAGGAAGATACAAGTCTAGGAATTCTAGTTTGGGTTCTAGTCAAGGGGTTCTAGTTCTGGTCTAGGAGGGTACAAGTCAAGGAGTTCTAGTCTGGGTTCTAGTCTAGGAGGTTCATTGGAGACTCCCGAGTTGCACAATTAATGAGCGAATGAATGGTTGTGTGTCGCGGTGCAGATCATGAACGAATGAGCTTTCAAATTAGGACCATGATGAACAGATCATGGAAGCAAGCAGGAGAGGGACCAATGTGTCCGATGGAGTCGCCCTTGTCTGTCCTTCAGGTCTGGCCAGAGAAGACGGGAGTAAAAGTAGCCATCTTTGTCAAACTAGAAAGGCCATTGGCGTGTAGAGGTCCACCCTGAGAGAAATGAACATCAACATACCAGATCCATCTGCACCCTGCAAACTCCAGGGGAAGATCCACGAACCCACACCAGGAGCTCCGACCGAGCCTCGGCCCAAAAGATCTACCGGAATTCATACCTCTGTTCTCCAAAGGATGCACACATTAACATAACCGCCTTTCTGCAAAACAACTCGTCCATTAACATAACGAACCATCTCAGCTTGGACCAACGCCCAACCCCAGCAGTCACATACCGGAAACTCCGCACGGTCTCTGGGACAAACGGGGGGAGCATCTTCAAGGAGAGAAACTGCAGCCAAGAGCTTGTCGGAGAGCACCATTCTTCATAGGTGTCAAGGTAACCTTGGGGAATTTATGGTACTTCTGGAAACGGTGCCACATTTGTCAGGACCCTCCGCAAGAGGTAGACAAGAACCTTGTAGTGCAAAGACAGATACAACCAGCACCCATTGAGGTGAGACGTTTGAAGGACCTGTTGTTCATTCCATGCGATGAAGATGCGCTCGAGACGATTCGCAGGTATTCAGTGCCGTCTTGTCGTGAACCGCAAGATGTGAAATCGGTCAAAATATATCCAATATAATCAGCGTATTTACTTCCGGCCTCGACGGAAATGTGTCGGGAATAAAAGCAAACAAAAGTAAGCGGAGCAGAAGTGCTGCTTTTTAATTTGCAAAGTCGCCGACGGTGGGAAACAAAGGCTTTGACGGCCATCGATGTAAACCCTCGGATCCAGATCTCACAGGAGAGACGACTCGGACGAATTCGATCGCGCTCATCACGCTAGCGAATCATCGTAGGGCCGTTTGATACGAACCGTGACTTCAGGGCGCGGAAACGCCGCGTCGCTTTTCAAAAACAAAGAATCCTCTCGGAGTTCTCCCCGTGTCTTTATTTATTTCACGGGCGTCACCCGGACACTCTTAAGAGTTTATCCATCGACACGTCACGCTGCATCGATTTCCTTTTTTTTTTCTTTTTTTTAAAAGTGTTTATACACAAAGGCCGATCACAGCGTGGAGGCGTGTAATCGGCTGTAGCTCCTGACAGGGCTTGTTTCATCACGCTGGGGACAATCATCTAGGAAAATGCAGCTGCGGTTACAGCAGAGCGAACAATGCGGGACCGTGTTCGGGGAAACAGGACGGAGGAAAGAAGGCGACCGCCGGAGAAAGAGGACAGATTTCCACCCGTGAAGATGTAACGAGAGGACGACGACGTGTTAATCGTTAAAGCGGCCGACGCGCTAACCGACCCCGATAGCGGATCGATAGCGAACAGGCGGAAAAAGCAACTCCGCTCCCGGAAGTATCGGTTTTAGCATTTTAGCCGCACGATGGCGTCTGCGGCGGACGGACGACTCGCTTCCAGACTTTCACCGAGAGACAATATGGCCGCCGGGAAGGTTAGGCTTTAAATACCGCAAGCTAATGTGCAGGCGTTAGCCTAGCAAGAAGGTTCGATTCCAGCAAGCCTGGGTTTCTACGGTTTCCTCCAACAGTCCGGAAACATGCAGGAGGTTCATCGGAATCGTCCAGGGAGTGAATGAGCGAACGGCACCGCGGGTCGAACAGCCTCATGCTAACACCGACGGGCTCCCGGAAGCAGTTGAAAATTTTGGAAAAGGCTGCTAACGCTCGACTTTGCCTTTTAATCCGGTGTTCGCTCTGCACATCCCATCATCTCAGCCCCGTGTTCCGTTCTGCAGCATGACGCCGTTCTTCTTTGAGCAGAAACAACCTCCGGTGACGCCAAGTGACGCTGACTAATCCTCATGTGTTAATTTGGGACATATTAAAAATCGGCAGGAATAAGTCCTTTTGACAACTGGAGAGAAAACGCGACATGTTTGCCCACAGCTAGAATTACACTCATTGACCTCTGTTAAGACTAGTTCAAGAAAATATGTATTTTTATTTGTACGATCTATGTCAAGGCAATTCATACATATCTATGTAAAGGGGTTTTATATATATTTTTTTCCTCCTGTTTTTGTCATGTTCTTACTTAAAAAAAAAATGAATAAATAATCCGAGCTAGCTTCAAGCACCTGAAGGAAGTGATATAAATCCTGCACCAAAACGGCAGCGTCTCGGTGTGTTTCTAATCGCAGGAGCTGAATGAAAACATTAATTTTTCACGATGGGGTTACGCAGTCAAATACAGAGGACGCCGACGGATGCCTTGAAATTGCCATTTGCCATTCCAAAAAAAAAACGAAAAAAAAAACAAACAAACAAAAAAAATGACACGGCACGCCAAAAATTAGCAGCCGCAGGGGCCTCGTGTACCTTTTTGTTTCTCGGAGCCCAGGTTTGGACCCGGATTCCAGTTTGAGGATAGAAAAGCTTATCTGTGTGCGACAGAGAGGCGGCAAGTGAAGGAATAGTCCTCGTCTGGTTTCCGCGAGGGCTATTTAAGTGTCCCACGTGTCCGTGAGATGGGTATCTCGGCGTATCTCGGGTGATTGGACGCCCGCGGGGTTAGCACGCGCTAGCTTGACTCACGTCCCGCAGCTCGCCTATCCTCGGATATCGTAGGAATCTTCGGCTCGTCCTGCGACCTGACGCTTTTCCAAAGTCGGCGTCACCGCCAGGGACGCTAACACCTTCCGATCCCGATTCTTATTGGTTGATGACTCCCTTAGTCATCTGGCTTTGACTCAGACTCTCCATTGATGCATGCTCAGAGGTCGTGGTGTACCTAGATTAGACGGATTTCTTTCTGCTTAATATGGACACGGGGATTACACTAATTTATGACAAGATAAGCTTTTTTTTTTTAATCTTAACAAGCGCCGGGGCTGCGCTCGATTATTCTGGAAATCATGTAGCGTGCCGTCAATTAATCCGGCCGGATTATTTCTGCTCTTCGACCGAGGAGCATTCGAGGCCAACGTGAGAACCAAATCACAATGACCTCGAGGTCTGTGTGTGGAGGTTCTCAGTCATCCAGGTCACGGTGAATTCTTGTCAAAATCTTCTTGCCTCGGCCACTGGACTTAGAGTTCTTCTCTTGAAGATGTTTCACCCCTCATCCCAGAGGCATCTTCAGTTCTAATGACCGATGGGGCGATTCTGAAGGCCCATGGAGGCAAAAGAGACTCAAGACACAAGAGAGCCACCACTTCATGTCCGTAGTAAAGGGAAAGAAACAGATTGGAATAATTGGAGAGAAGTGTCAGTATTTCTAGGAGATACAAGACTATCAGCCAGAATGAAAGGAAAGGTGTACAAGACAGCGGTGAGACCAGCCATGCTGTATGGACTGGAAACTGTAGCAATGACAGAAAAAGACTGGAGGCAGAGCTGGAGGTTGCAGAGATGAAGATGTTGAGGTTCTCTTTGGGAGTGACCAGGATGGAGAGGATCAGGAAGGAGTCCATCAGAGGGACAGCACATGTTAGATGTTTTAGAGAGAAGCTCAGAGATGGTTGGGTCATGGACGGAGGAGGGTGAGCGTATACATTGGTAGATGGATGCTGGAATTGGAGGTCTAGAGGAAGACCTAGAGAAGATTGATGGACGTAGTGAGAGAGGATATAAAGGTAGTTGGTGTGAGAGAGGAGGATACAGAGAATAGGCTTAGAAGGAGAAGGTTGACTCGCTTGACTCACAGGAGTGCAAGACATGTATGACCGTGGTGAAGAGGAAGAAGAAGAAGAAGAAGAAGAAGAAGAAGAAGAAGAAGAAGAAGAAGAAGAAGAAGAAGAAGAAGAAGAATGTCCATATTTTGTCCAGAGAAGACAGATGGTTGGCGCGAGGAGTCAAAGAAGCCATCTTTGGTAAATCAGAAAAACCATCTCTGAACAGACACAACCTGTCACAAACCTACAACGTCGCACTGGGATCAATACCAAGATGGACCAGGACCTTCTGCACCCTCCAAACCACCAGGAAAGCCCCACCACCAGAAGAAGCCACCGCTAACGTCCACATTAGCCTCAGTTCATGTGATCCAACAGGTTTCACTCCTTTTTTTAGCTTCACCTTTTCACACTCTGATCCAGGAAATCCCACTAAGTTGCTCTTTTGTTCCAACAAACACCTCCATTAGCATAACAACCCTCTTATAGCAAGTCTCTGCAGATCAACTCCACCATTTACACAACAAGCCAGCATAATTCAGACCCGCCCAAAACCCTGGCAGTTATTTTGGGAAACTCCCCACAAGTTATTAGAAGTGAAGAAGCCTCTGGGATGAGGAGCTGAAACATCTTCAAGTGAAGAAATTCAAGTCCAGTAGCCACAACAAGAATGACCTCTAGCAGGACATCAGGATTAAAAACCAGTCCTGAGCAAATTATTTTGATTTTTAATATTTTACAATTCAGCACTCATGATCCGTCTCGCTTATCCTGCAGGGTCGGCGGGGTGCCGAGGCCAACGTCATTGGCCAAAGGTCGGGGGTCTGTTGAGCCGCATTTTGTAATAACGGTGCATTTTGTAATAAACGTCCAAAATGTAATAACTTTTTCATTTCATTTTGTAATAAAGATGCATTTTGTAATAAACTGCCGCACTATGTAATAAGTTGTTATGTATTGAGAAGATTATTTCAAAATGCACTTGCAACTTTTTTATTCTCTAGGAAATGTAATAACATGGTGCATTATGTAATAACAATTCTAAAGCATAGTTTATTTGTTTGTTAATTGTATTTTATTTTACTTTAAAGCATTTGTAAAAGCTGGGCCTATTATTAGCATCACTGTATTAGCCTAGTAGCAGTACTTAGCAATTACTATCAGTACACTATTCAAAAGTTGCATTAACAGAGAATATTCTATAAATTCCATGTTATTACATTTCCTAGAGAATAAAAAAGTTGCCGGTGCATTTTGTAATAATCTTTTCAAAATGTAAGAACTTATTACATAATGCGGCAAAATTTATTACAAAATGCGTTGGGGCAATCTATTACAAAATGCGTCGGTTTATTACAAAATGCAGCTTTATTACGAAAAGAAACGAAAAAGTTATTACATTTTGTATGTTTATTACAAAATGCACCGTTATTACAAAATGCGGCTCAACGGGGTCACCATTGAGGAGACTCCACACAGAAAGGCCAGCGACTGAAATCCGACCAGGGATCTTCTAGCTGTGAGCCGCAGGTGCTAACCGTTGTATTCATGCATTATAATTCCATTTTCTAAAAAAAAACCCGTCGTTGCCCATCGGTAGGAAATACGAGGAGATGTTTCGCAACAATAAGTAATAGCGTCCTCTTTGATTGTTACTCCTTTTTAACCTTCGCCGTTTTGGAATAAACACACACGCACAAAAAAAAGACCTTGTTTTTCATGTTTTTGTGAAAATGGTGTCAAAGTGGTGCTTCAATGAATCTAACAGCCAAAGGAGAGAAAAATAAACAGCCGTCGGCACGTCCGCCTTCTCCGGCAGCCGTGCGTGGAGGTTCACGTGCCTCCGTCGGGTCTATTTGTCTGGATCTGCATGCGTCCGCCGCCCCGCCTGCCCAGGAAACGGGAAACACCAGTTAAACCGAAGCTCCCCCGCTTCGGAAAACGTCTCCATTGTGTTAGAGATGATGCGAGGAAGCGGCGACAGCAACGGAGATCGATATCTTTTATTCGTTTATTTCGTTTTCCTCCTGGTCCAGGAGGTGCTCGGACGCGGGAGGCGATCCGATCCCGGACCGGATCCGACGAGGATCCAGGTTTTTCCCGCTTAATATTTTCCCTTGTAAATGGTCTCATGGCCGCGGCACACATGGAGCCGGGGACCAAAACAAAAATAAAGATGCCGCTTTCTGCTCGGAGAAGCGGCGGGCAACAAACGCCTCATTGATTGCAAGAGCGGAGAAGAAGGAGCAGAAGAAGAAGAAGAAGACGAAGAAGAAGAAGAAGGGAGGATCGATCGCGGGCACTGTTGTTTTTCTCATCGGGATTAAAACCGAGAAGAAAATTAGAAACTGTCTCGCCAACTTCTGGGATTTCCCAAGAGGCCCGGGAGGAGCTGAGGGCCGGTTGGTTTAACTTAGAAAGTTCACAATGATGTTTCGTGACTGTCATTCATTCATTCATTCATTCATTCATTCATCCATTCATCCATCCATCCATCCATCCATCCATCCATTCATTCATCCATCCATCCATCCATTCTCTTTACTGCTTATCCTGCAGAGGTATCATTTAGGGAGACACGACGATTCACTCGCTCATTCATATGTCATATAAAGAAAAACAAACATTCATCCTCTCATTTACATGAAGTATAAAAATTCACTCTCTCATTTGAGGCTCTTATAAAGAGACACAACCATTCACCCTCTCATTCTGTCCTCATACAGACACTCGCCTTATTTGTTGTACATTATATAGGCAGAGAAGACCATTCACTCACTCATTCATATGTCACGTCCAGACATTCACTCTGTCATTCACACATCAAATGGAGACGTTCAAGAAAATACTTTTGGACAAGAGAGATAAACAACCATTCACTCACTCATTCATATGTCATATGGAAACTACTCAGCCAGATGTCATAAGTAAATACAAAAATTCACTCTCTCATTCCAGCCTCATATAAAGAGACAACCATTCACTCTCTCATTCACACATCAAATGGAGACGTTCAAGAAAATACTTTTGGACAAGAGAGATAAACAACCATTCACCCTCTCGCTCGTATGTCATACAGAGACACAACCATTCACTCACTCATTCATTCATTCATATGTCATACGGAAACAACGTCTCACCCAGATGCCATAAGAAAATACAAAAATTCACCCTGTCATTCACAGCACATATCTAAACACACAACCATTCATTCTGGCCTAACATAGTGAAATACAAGCATTTGCCCTCTTATTCATACATCCCATAGAGAGACAGGCCCATTCACTCGCTCATTCACATGTCATATATGGACATTCAGCCATTCACCCTCTCATTCACACCTCGCTATCGTGTTAGCTACGAAGTCAAGAGACATTCAAACGTTCCGGTTCCGCCTGTTTACATTTCCATCACTTAAACAACTCACCCTCCAGAACCACCGAATTATCAGTCCCTGAACGTATCCGAGGTGTCCAGGGCCGAACCTCGCGGCCTCGCCGTCCTCATCCGCTAATCGCTACCTGCGGGGGTCGGCGAGGGGGAGGGCGCGAATAACGAACTCCCACCTCCGCCTCCGTCATTCACACAGCAACGCCCAACTCTAATGGATGCGGCTGCCGGTCTCAAACACACACCGAGATGCCTCAGTTTCCGCTGGCGTTAAAAAAACACCGTAAAAAAACACACACACACACACACACACACGCACAAGCCTCGCTCAGATAATGAAACCACTCTCTGCTCCTCGACAACGACATCCATTATGGGATGGAGGTGGCGGCCCGGGTGCCTGGCGTCGCAGTTAAAAACACGCTGAAATGGCATGTAAATACCAGCTGTTTAATAATAGCTACATCGCGTCTCGCGCCGCTGCAGAATGATGCACGGCGTGCATTCATTATGGCTTCCACCATGCTTACATGGCTCAAGTCCAACACGCTAAACCTTTGAGAACAGAGCGTGTTCGCCAGAAGTTAGAAGTTTTTTTTTTTAAAGGAAATGAATTCAGTGCCCGGGGGAAGATGCCGACGCAAGCAGCGCCACGCGGGCCTCGGAGCTGCAAATCCAATGAATCCCGACCCGCCGGCTGCCCGCATGCCCATGTGGTAGCACGCCGCGGAATGCTAGCCGGCGTTAAGAATTTGCCTTGTTTATCACGGGTCAACGCCGCTCAACCACTTGAAATTTTCATACCCCCGTACGCCCGCTCCGCCGATTCCCGCAGACGGACGGCGGCAGCGGCGGCGTGAAATTTTGTCCAGACGGTGGCATTTCACGGCGAGCGAATCCAGACGTTTCCATTTAGAGACTCGGCGGTGTCGATTTTGTCCTTTTTTTTTTTTTTTTTTTAAGTGTAATGTCCCTGTGACCGCCGGACGGACCGCGATCATGTGGGATTTGAAAACAAAAACAAAACAAAAACAGGATGGTAATTAGCGGGATGAAAAATAAAAGCAGAAAAGATCTGACTAAAAGAGGAAAAAACATTCATTCTTTAATTATCTGTACTGCTAATCTTGCACTCAGGGGTGCTGAGGCTAAGCCTGGCCGTCATTGGCTGAGATCTCATGAAGGACGTACAAAGCATTCACCCTCTCATCCACATTTTGAGAAAGTTATTTGCGCTCTTAATCATCAAATAGTCATAAAACCATTCACTCAGTCTAACAAACTTTTATCAAACTCGAAAACAATCACCAATCTCGCTCATCCTTTCACCTCAGCAGTGACGTGCAGTCAGGGGAGGCAGGAGAGGCCGTGCCTCACTTGCCAATCTTGGAAAGGAAAAAAAATGTAAAATGAGAAAAAGAATGAAATGGGTATATTTATCAATGATTTGCACTATGAAGGTTTTTTTCATTTAATTTCACCAGTTTTTTTTTTTTTTCATTCAAAATTGCTGGATTTTCACATTTGCTGTTCAAATACGGAGAAGAGACGAGCGGTGAGGCAGCGGACCGTTGAGCCTCAACATAGATTGCGCAATGACGGCTAACTGCTGGCATTCTGCGCACCAAGACAGTATTACTGTCGCTGTATGTCGCTAATAAAATTTTTAAACATGTTTTGTTATATGTACTACAGTAAATTCCAGACAATAGAGCGCACCTTTATATAGGCCGCACCCCCTAATTTAAAAAAAAATAATAAATTGTACAAAAAATAAGCCGCAGGTTTCCCTGTTGAAACATGAGATATTAACGCAGCAAGATGTTACAGGACAGATTTTTTTGAAAACTTAACGAAATAAATGACGGCAACATCTACAACTCCCAGTGCATGACGCAAACGCTTTTTTTTTCCATAACAGATGCCGAAACTTGCTTGCAGCAGCTCTATTTTCCTTCTTCGACAGCCAGACCGAACTTGAAATGCATTTCTGTGTGTCTTCTTCATGATGGGGGTGTGCGCAAAAAGTGCAAAATGGGCGATTGGAAGAATGATCTCAAAACTGCGATTGTGTTTGCCGAAACGGTTTCAATTTTCATTTCATTTGTCCATTTGTGACCGGTTCGGAAACATCATTGGTCTTAAAGGTGTTGGCGGAAGGAAGCTGCTGCAAATACCCGATAAAAAGCCACAAAGTAGCAGCATCATTGTAAATGCCGCAGTTCTCAAAGCGTGCGAAAAAAGTAGCGGCTAGCTGGGATTTATAAGAATAAGAATAAGAACAACTTTATTATCGCAAGAAGAATCCCTAGACTCACTAGCGCCACCTAGCGTGAGGCAGGAGAACTGCGTGCCTCACTTAGTGGCTCTTCGCAGTTGTTTTATGATCGCTCAGCACAAGAAACTAGTAGCATACATAAAAGTACATTTCCAATCTAGTGTTTTTTTCTGTCAACAACTGTATGTTTGCTACTAGTTTCTTGTGCTGAGCGATCATAAAACAACTGCGAAGAGCCACCAAGTGAGGCACGCAGTTCTCCTGCCTCACGCTAGATGGTGCGAGTGAGTCCAGCAATTCTTCTTGCGACAGAATACAGTGACAGCAAGCTCGAGTTAGCAAGTCAAGCGCAGCCATCCATTTATTTTTATTCTTCTCCTCCTTGTAAATCTGATTATGATGAGGTCAGTGCCTCACCAGCCACGAACCTCACCGCTCATCACCGCTCATCACCGCACCTCAGGACTGGTAGATTGTATCTGTATGCAGTTAATACTCTATAGTTTAATATAAAAGTTTGTTTATTGTGCACTTTACTGTTCATATGCACTCTATTATTATTATTATAATTATCATTACACTGAAAGTGAGAAATGTTGATTCCTCTGTATGTCCAGCACATGCTGAGAAATTTGCAATAAAGCTGACATGGAAATCACTCATTCACGCATCATAGAGACACGCAATAAAATTCACTAATCATGCACAGATATGACATTCACCCTCTCATTTACACGTCATATAGAGATATATAACCGTTCAACCTCTCATTGGCAAGTTATATAAAGACAAATTACCATTCACCCTCTCATTCACATGTCACATTGAGACATGGAACCATTCACTCACTTATTCATTTCATTTAAAGACACGCAACCATTCACTCTCATTTGCACATCATATAGACTTACTACTGTTCACCCTCTCATTCACATATAAAAACAATTTGTTCTACACTCTCAACCATCAGAAAAAAATTCACTCATTCATTCACACTTCATATAGACACACAACAATTCACTCAGTCATTCATTTCACTTAACATGCAACCTTTTGCTTTCTAATGTCAAGACACACGATTCAGCCTCTCATTCACATGTCAAATAGAGACATGCAACCGTTCACCCTCTCATTCATGAGTAGAAACAAACAGCAATTTACTCTCAACACTCAGATAGTCGTACAACCATTCACCCTGTCATTCACGTCATATAAAGACAAACAACCATTCACTCACGCATTCATTTCAAATAGAGACATGCAACCGTTCACCCTCTCATTCACAAGTTATACAAAGACAAAAAGCATTCACTCATTCATTCCCACTTCATATAGACATAAAACCGTTCGCCCTTTCATTCACACATTCGGGTTAAAATCAGGGTCTCCGAGAAACCGGAGCGCTAACCGCCGCGCCGCCATAGAGAAAAAAAAAGCAAACATATTAAAATAAAAGAAGATAATAGCTGATAAATCAGTTGCGAGTGCGCTGGCGCCCGTAAACGCTAACCGTATCACGCGTAGTTACCCTTTATGGAAATGGACCATTTATTCCATCATGCTATTGTTTTATATCCAGATCGATCACGCGGGTGGATCAGGCCGGTCCGTCCGACGCCTCCCTTTAGGACGGAATCGCAGGATCTCCGAGCGAGTGTGAGTTATTAGCGGCTGCAGAGCACTGATGAAGTCGCTCTCATTACCTTTTATCCCGGCGCTAAGTCTCGCCGCGGTAACGACTCTATAGATTTCGTGTTATCGTGGGCGGGTTTTTTTTTTTTTTCCTCCCTTTCTCGGATCCGAGATAAGCTGATATACAACTCCGGAGATTATCAGGCCTCGGCTTTAATTTGAATAAAGCGCTCATTAGCGAATGCGAGCGGGGGTAAAAAACGTAAATGAAGACGCTATAAATAACCGTCTCCATTTACGTCGTCTTCGCCAGCCTTAATGAGATCAATTAATACGAATCTCTCCTCACTGCAAACGCGAGTGGGATTTTTTTTTTTTTTTTTTTTTTTTCCGGTTTGCGTTAATTGCGGAATTTAACCGGAGTCCACGTGCACGGCGCCCCCGTCTGGCGGTGTGTGTCACTGAGTAGAAATTCGCAAAATAAAACAAAAACGGGGTTAGCATATGGGCATTAGCATGCGTTTGCCGAGTTCAGCGGTTGATTGATGTAACTTCTATGGCGTCGTCCTGAAAGGCTCAGGAAGAGAAGCAGAGAGCGCACACACACACACACACACACACACACACACACATATATACAAGCGTGCACGCAAGAATCAATCCCTCATAGCCACTCTGTTTTCTGTCAGAAGTAATGAACTGAGAGGTTGTGATTTGGCTTGAGGAAAACAGAGCGACTCTGAATCAGCAGCCGAGCCCGGGAGGCGTTCGCAAGCATCCGCACACGACATTTCGCTGACATTAACAAATTTTTCTTTTTCTTAAAAAATAAAGTTTGTTTTAGCCGTACTGGAGGCTGCACAGCGTTGAGGTCCTTGGTTGGATTCTCACTGGAGGGTCTTTCTGTGCAGAGTCTCCATGTTCTCTACAGTCTAAAAACAGGAGGTTTGTTGTTTACGTTTTCGTGAGAGTGAGAGGGTTTTTGGTTGTTTGTATGATATGAATGAAAATAGTGAATGGATGAATGTCTTTCTATGATGTGCATGTGTTTGTCTGTGTGTGTGAATGACAGACTGAATGTTTTGCATGTCTTTATATGAGACGGTGAAAGGTTGAGGCTGAATGGCGTCACCAGGTGACTTTTGAAGGAGCAAGTGAACATTGGACTTTTCTCGCAGTGACATGAATGAGAGGGTGAATGTTGTTATGTCTCTACATGTGGCCCTGTGACAGCTGGGATAGACTCCGGTCTATCTTTGAGCGTTGTTCTTCTCCTTTGGGCTTTTCCCTTCAGGGGGTCACCACAGCAAATCCACCTTCTCCATCTAACCCTTTTCTCTGGATCTTCCTCTCTCACACCAACTAACCTCATATCCTCTCTCACTACGTCCATAAATCTTCTCTTTGGTCTTCCTCTAGACCTCCTGCCTGGCAGCTCCACCTTCAGCGACCTTCTATCTAGATCTTCACCATGGTTTGGACATGAACAGAGGAGTGTTCATGTCCAAACCGTCTCAGTAATCATGTTTTCTAGGTCATACATGTCCTGCACCCCTGTGACAAATAGTTCTCTTCCTCTAGGGTTTTCCCTTCGGGGGTCACCACAGCAAATCCACCTTCTCCATCTAACCCTTTTCTCTGGATCTTCCTCTCTCACACCAACTAACTTCATATCCTCTCTCACTACGTCCATCGATCTTCTCCTTGGTCTCCCTCTAGACCTCCTGCCTGGCAGCTCCACCTTCAGCAACCTTCTATCTAGATCTTCACCATGGTTTGGACATAAACAGAGGAGTGTTCATGTTCAAACCGTCTCAGTCATCAATTTGTCTCGGTCATACATGTCCTGCACCCCTGTGGCAAATTCTTCTCTTCCTCTAGGGTTTTCCCTTCAGGGGTCACCACAGCAAATCAACCTTCTCCATCTAACTCTTTTCTTTGGATCCTCATCTCTCACACCAACCAACTTCATATGCTCTCTCACTACGTCCATCGATCTTCTCCTCGGTCTTCCTCTAGACCTCCAATTCCAGCATCCATCTACCAATATATTCACTCTCCCTCCTCTGTCCATGACCATGATATGAGACGGTGAAGGGTTGTGAAAGTGAATGACAGGCTGAATGGCGTCACCAGGTGACACTTAAATTAGCAAGTGAACATTGGACTTTTCTCTCAGTGACAGGAATGAGAGGGTGAATGTTGTAATGCGACTTACACTCCGGAAAATACGGTACTTTTAGCCGGTGTGGCTTATATTCAGGAGCGCTCAATCGTCCGGAAATTACAATAATAAATGACTTTACGAACAGCCGTACAAAAGGCCGGGGGAATCGAAGTTGAAATGCAGGACGCTTCGGTGAAATACAGGTGCGGGCACAGACATCGGACATCCATTGGAAATCACCGAGCTGCGCCTTTTTTTTTTTTTTTTTTTTTTTTTTGTACCCTTATCTCATCCGAAAGGCTTTGCTCACACCTCGCTCGGGGGAGAAAATTAACAACGGAGAGTGGCGGAAATATGTCCGGCGATAATTTGAACGGCTAAAAGCGTGTTGGCATGAAGGCGTTCGGGAGGGAGGGGACGTCCTTTGTGGGGGGGGGAAAGCGTGGGCGCAAGAGTTGGACTCTTATCTGTGTTGTGTCAGCCGCCATCTGCACGTCAGAGCGCATCATAAGACCCGCGAGGACGTCCGCCCACACGTCCGACGCCGCCGACAAACCCCTTCCCCGCCTTCTCGGACTATTACCTTTAAGGTTCCGCGTTGCGCCTCCTTTTAATCAAAAACGTCCGGGTTTTGTTCGGGCTCCCGTCTTTGTTTGTGCTTTCGCGGCTTTTACGGAAAGATAGGGAGAAGGCCCCGGACGCCCGGCGTGGCGAGCGGACAAAATCTGCCCGGCTCAAAATCTATTTAACTCGGCGGATCCGACTGGATTTCCTCCAACTTCAGTCCGATTCCCAACTGTTTCGCCGTCACCGGCCAAAATCGCAACTTGTTATCGGTTCCAGGAGGCAGCTTTGATGCGAGGAGCGGCTAACAATGGGAATGTCTGGCGACGCCGCCGACCGCCGTCCGATTGCCGGTCGCGTCGCGCAATCTTTTACTTTTGATGGATCGCGGTCCGGCCAACTCGGTGTCTGAAGTCTGAAATGAGCAGAGGGAGACCAGACCGATCCGTCTTGATGATTTGGTTTCGCGATGCCAAGCTGGAAATGTTTGGTTTCAATTTGAATTTTTTTTTCCTTGACATTTGTAACTGGAGGGCAAAATGCACCAACAGACTGCCCATTTGGTTGGTGTCTGTTTTCCTGGACTATCCAGTAATTATTTTGTAAACCACATTAAGTGAAACCATGGAAAGACACTTACTAAACAAGGGATTGGCGCTGAGCTGCTGCACAGGAAGAGTACAGCCAAGAAGGGTGTTAGAAAGGCTTAACGGCAAGATGGCCATTTATAAAACCAAGAACAAAAAGGAAATAAGAAACACGGGCAAATAAAAACCTGCCCTTCTCATATTCTGTATCTATGGCGTCTTTGGGACGGAGAAGTCCCGAGTACTGTGCTGCTCAGATTTGGTTCCAAGAAGTAGCCTCCTCTGGGGAAGTTTTTCTTTTTAGTTTTGCGTTCCCACAAGCGGTGAGAGGCTGCGGTACTGACCGGTATGACGTGCACCCTCAGCGCCAGCTCACAAAAGAACCACCGAAGAAGAAGAAGAAAAGGAAGACAACATGGAGCGTTCAACCATCAGATGGGTTGAAGTGTTTTGCTTTGCCGTGTGAAGTAAAATGTTAGCCATTAGCTAACATTTTAGCCAGAATGTTGACGTTCCTCTGCGAGCCACGGAATCCCTTCTTTAGCGTAGCAGGGTCAGAAAAGCGCGGACCTCTCGTCCATTTAGTCGCCGGCGAAGGTTTTAAAAATGGCGCCCTGCGGTCCACTAGAAGTCTCCGCTACTGGGCGCGGCTTATGAGTTCCAACAATCGTCAAGCACTCGAGTTGGAACCGTCACAAGACCCTGCCTCGGCTTAGGAGCTAAAATGGTTCAAGGAACTGAGGTTCTGCTTGTCGGTTCCCCTGCCGTCCCATTGCTCAAAGAAACATTCCTGCAAAAAGTTGCGACAGCATGAAAGGAACTGGAGTCCCCTCTGAAGGTCACACTGAACTCCCCAAACCCAATATTTCAGACCTCAGTGAATCCAAATTCTAGCGTCCAATGAACACGTTTGCAATTTCTCCAGCCCAGTGTCTCAGATTATACCGTAACTCTTTGTATGATTATTTTCCTTACTAGGACTTCGGTCGTAGTTTTCACAGCGATCTATTGAAGGGGATCGAACAACAGGCGACCAGGATGCCTTTGTCTTCCTTTGACAGGAGCCTTCACGCCGAAGCGTACCGGAGCCCGCCAAGACCACCGCTCCGATTCCGTTCTCATCCCCCGCCGAAGCCGGGGCTCGGGGCTGAGAACGTACCGGCTCGAAAGGGAAAGAGCGCAAACACATTTTGGGAAAACAGCTCCGAGATCTGGGGGAAGAGGAGCGGCACGACTCGGGCTGCGGGAGGAAAATAACAAAACATCATTATTCCAAACGTGGCAAGTGTCTCCGGGAAGCCCGGGAGGATCATCTGCAGACGGCGCCGCGTCCCGGCATCTCTCACCACCAGGCAACGCACCGAGGCAGAAGCTTGTCCACGCTAGGAAAAAAAAAAACAAATACCGGCGGACGACTCGGTGCAAACAAACACTCCAGCGGTGGATTTGTCGAGTCCGGAGCGCATTAGCGCCTCGCGGCTAAGCGGGCGCCGACGACGTCGCCTCTCCGCTGGCGGACATTTCTTCCGAATGAACAAATAAATACATTTTGACGTTGACAAAATGGCAAATTCTCCTTTCCTGGGGAAAGTGGATTTTTTTTTTTTTTTTGGGGGTGTTATTTTTAAAACAAAAAGGGACAGTGTGACGCCGCAGTTGGAAGAATTTTGGATGCTACCGGAGGTCACGAGCTCCAGGCATCTGCCCAATCTGCCCCGCGGATAATCTGTGCTTGCTTACAGTACTGGCAACTGTTTTTTGGACCAGATGCATCCCAAATATAATGACTTCTCCGATAGCAAAACTAATCCAGCTCACACCCGGACCACATGCGTGTTTTGGTTTGTTTTTTTTTTTTTTCTTCCCCCCCGACCCCGCGGAAGCTCGGCTCTACGGCCCGAATCTGCCATCGAGCGCCGCCGTTGTTTTTCTCTCAAATGTAAACCCGCGTGACGGTCCGGTGCACGCTGTCGCCGGATTGGACCGGACTCGGCGGGAATCGACAGATCGGGCCAAATGTTCAAGGCCGAGTTGCGAAGGGACGGCCGTGTAGGAACTTCTTCCAGATACTAGAAACCTTGGAACCAAGGATCGTGGACGTCAGTTCCCAGAACCATGCTAGCTCCTACTAGGCGGCGTACGCTTCTATGGAAGCTAATATGAGCTCTGTGATTGGTGGAACTCATAAACCAAACCCATTGCCGGATACTTCTCGCAGATTTTAAATCCATCATGGATGTTTTCTGCAATAAAATGGTCAGAACCAGGAACCGAAGAGAAGATCCGAGCTCACAGAGGGGATACCAGGGCTCGGAGAGAAACATCAACATTTTGCCCAAGACTAGCCCGGAGTTAGCTAATGGCTAACGCTGTTCTCAAAGATAAAAACACTTCAATGTTTATCCATTGATGACCATTAAGACCATTACGATTTGTTTTCGAGCGCTGCGATTCGGGCGCACGTGGAAGCGGTCCCTACCGTGGTCCTCCTGGAGGAGGCTACTTCCTGGATCCGAACGCGAGCCGGACCGCTCTCAGAACGCCGTTCTTGGATCTTTTCTGGCTGAAATTGGCTCAACATTCAGCGTCTCACGAGGAACCGTTAATGATGTCGGGATTTAATTACCATCGCGCTTTTCCTGCGGTTACTGACGTTTTTGTTTTGTACTTCAAATCTCAAGTGAAGCAAAAGAAGTCGGAGTTCAACTTCTGCGGCGTTGTACTTCACAAGCAAAATCCATCCTCGAGTGTTCAAAGATGAGCTCAAAGACAAGAAAAGGTTTTAATACAATTAATTTATACGCGCCTGTCTGTGTTCCCCAGTTGATGTTCTCCGCAGGCGACAGCTGTTTGTACCTGCGCCCCGCCACTCAGGGTTGCTAATCGATGTCTGACAGTCGAATTTGCCGAGCCCCGCCTCGCGGGGGGGCGCCGGGCGCAGCGCTGCTCTGAATTGTAAATGTCTGGGGTTATTTCCATCCTATGGCGGACGCCTCGGTTCGCCGACACGCACGGGGCGTCGACTGGGGAGCTGCGAGGGAGACGTGACAGAAGTTTTCTCTTTATTTTAACACGACATGAAGGAGTAGCGCCGCATTCTCCCGGGCTCTTATTAGCATCAGCCCACAAAAGTAAAAAAACGTGCCAAAAATTTGTGTCTGGATTGAGTCGCACCAGCTATTTGTAAATCGATTACCATATTTATGTACCCCCGAAGTTCCTGCTAGCCTCCAGCTAATGCAGTTTCAAACTAGCGTTAGTTATTTTTAAATTGTGTCCCTGAATTACAGAGACGTCTCCTGTTTCTCCAAGAGACGCCGGATGCCGTTCGCTTCCTCTGCTACACCCTCGAACACACACCTGCATGGGTATCTATCACACCAGGGGTGTCAAACTCAAGGCCGCGGGCCGGATCAGGCCAACAAACGTGGTTAATCCAGCTCGCGAAGCTAAAAGATACCAGGTTTCAGGGGTGAATTTAACAGTAGGTACATTAACGGTATCCGTCCGACCCACATGACAATCGATTTTCCTCCATGTGGCCCCTGAGCTAAGATGAGTTCCACACCCCTGAATTACACGATTTGACAACTTCTCCTTGAGCGGTAAAATCTTTGCACGCCGTCGGACCGCAAAGTTGTTGACTTGTGATGAGCGGCTGCGAGGACCACTGACGTGGCCGGGGAGGAACTGACGCTTTCAAAGTCAGATTTACAAATCCTGTACGTGAATTCAACAGAGTAGAATAAATTCATCCATTCACCAACTGCCTGCTTGCACACTGTCTACCGTTATGTTTTATATCCTTTATCAGCATTCTTTGCACACACATAGGTTAGGTACATATTTGGCCAAAGTAGAGCGACGCAAGCGTATGTGCAAGCGCAGACGCAAGTGCCGCAGATGCAAGCGATGCAGACGCAAGTGCTGCAGATGGAAGTGATGCAGACGTTAGCGATGCAGACGCAAGAAATGCAGACCCAAACAATGCAGACGCAAGTGCCGCACATGCAATCGATGCAGACGCAGGCGCCGCAGAAACAAGCGCCGCAGGCGCAAGCGATGCAGACGTTAGCGATGCAGACGTTAGCGATGCAGACGCAAGTGCCGCAGATGGAAGTGATGCAGACGTTAGCGATGCAGACATTAGTGATGCAGACGTTAGCGATGCAGACGCAAGCGATGCAGACACAAGGAATGCAGACCCAAACAATGCAGACGCAAGTGCCGCATATGCAATCGATGCAGACGCAGGTGCCGCAGAAACAAGCGCCGCAGGCGCAAGCGATGCAGACGTTAGCGATGCAGACGCAAGATATGCAGACGCAAGCAATGCAGACCAAAGCGATGCAGACGCAAACAATGCAGACTAAAGTGCCGCAAATGCAATCGATGCAGATGCAGGCGCTGCAGACACAAGCGCTGCAGACGCAAGCGATGCAGATGCAAGCGATGCAGACGCAAGTGTCGCAGACACAATCAATGCAGACGCAAACCCTGCAGACGCAAGCGCCGCAGACGCAAACGAATGCCGATGGCGACTGGCGCCCTGTGAACCGCTACTGCTTGACAAGCAGTAGATATAATGGATGAATGAAATGATGAATTTCGGGGGATATTTGTGGTCCAAACACTACAAACATACTTCAAACTAAAAATCCCTTTTTAATATCATCCTCGTTTCCTTCGGGGACTGTACAACATAGAGTTAGCGAGCATTAGCTTGAAGCTATAGGAGGATTATATGTATAAATCTTGGCTTGGATGTTCGCGGATGCGGCCAGATGGTCGGTCACGGGGTGCCAGAAAGGCTATCAGGCAAACAGAATCCCTCCATTTCCATTCTCACAGACGGATCCGTGCGAACACGTCGGCCTGCTTGACTCAGCTGAAATATAAATTAGCAAATTGAATCATGCAAAGTGCATTTCCATGCGCCGCTGTCAGTTCAATAGCCTTTTTGACCCCGCAGGTTCGCCCCTGGAGGGATCGGACCCTTCGCTAAATAACCCCCCCGTTCAACCCTTTGACCCGTTCCTCAGGCGTGAGCTGCAGGATCTCAGCCGGGTTCCTGCAGGCCGAGGAACCCGGCAACGTTTTTGTTTTTTCCTCGCTAATGTTCCACCCACGTCTGACAGGTTGAGCACGATGACATCTGGGGATCCGATGAAGGCTCGCTCCCCCCGTATGGACGGCCTCCGAGTGTGTTCCTCCAACAGACTGAAGTCAAGGTCAGCCAAGAGACACACACACACACACACACACACACACACACACTCCACCGCCATTGCTGTTGAACAACTCATTAACTCTGATAGATTGCAGCACAATTCAAGGTAATAACACAGACATACGTGTGCAATCCACGCTTAAATGCGTGCACACACATGCTTAAATACCCAGCCACACACACACACACACACACACACACACACACACACAAGACAATGGCGACACATACAGATGGACGCGGACCCGTCATGTCAGTGTCACCTTTATCTAATCCTTGCGAGACGTAGAACAATCCATCCGCTAGCAACATGGATTTACCTCTATAATCCTCCTGAATGGAGTCATTGAGAGCAGAAGGCTTCCTCAATGTGCGAGCGTGGAATTTGTCCACGTTCCCAAACACTAAAACCCCCTCACACACACACACACACACACACACACACAATCTCCATGAAGAGGAAGTGTATATGTGCGTCACTGCACTTGTAAGAACGTCCAAAAAGCACCTTGAGAAACTATCAAGAGAAGAATGTACAAGTTATGATAATAGTGGGAGTTCTCTTAGAGCGAGTGTGTGTGTGTGTGTGTGTGTGTGTGTGTGGATGCAGATTAATTGGATGGGAATGTCACGTCGGACAGGGGACAGGAGCGCTGCCAGTGGTGTAGGTCGTACACCAATTACTGCAGCGCTCTTCAAACCTAGATGGGAGATGGAGGAGCCTCCACTTCATTACCAAAGTAAGCTTCTATATTGATAGCTGTCATGTGGGGCGGCGCTGCGGGGCTACGAGGGCGGCGGGAAAAAAAAAAAAAAAAAAAAATCAAAATTGACACCCAGACGGGTGAGGAGAAGAGAGAGATTTGATTTCTTGGGTAAAGTAATTTTCGTCTGATTGGGCGATGAATTGTGCGCACAGAGTTTTGTGGAAATTAGAACCTGGAATCGGACTGAATCGTTATTAGCATTATTTAGGTTTTGTGGGTTGGGAGTGCGGAGAGTGTGGAAAAGAGGTGAAGAGACGGTTCAAGCAGGTTGGAATGGGTGGAGAAAAGTGTCAGGGGTACCAAGAGATAGAAGAACATCAGCCAGAATGAAAGGAAAGGTGGACAAGACAGTGGTGAGACCAGCGATGATGTTTGGACTAGAAACTGTTCCAATGACCAAAAGACAGCAGGCAGAACTAGAGCTTGCAGAGATGAAGATGTTGAGGTTCTCTTTGGGAGTGACCAGGATGGAGAGGATCAGGAATGAGTCTGTCAGAGGAACAGCACATGTTAGATGTTTTGGAGAGAAGGTCAGAGAAGCCAGACTGAGATGGTTGGGTCATGGACAGAGGAGGGATAGTGGATATATTGGTAGATGGATGCTGGAGTTGGAGGTCTAGAGGAAGACCAAGGAGAAGATTTATGGATATGAAGGTAGTTTGTGTGAGAGAGGAGGATCCAAAGAAAAGGGTTAGATGGAGAAAGTTGATTTGCTGTGCTGACCCCTGACGGGAAAACCCCAAAGGAAGAGAAGAATTTGTCATAGGGGTGCAGGACATGTATGACCGAGACAACGTGACTACTGAGACGGTTTGGACATGGAACACTCCTCTGTTCTTGTCCAAACCATGGTGAAGATCTGGGTAGAAGGTTGCTGAAGGTGGAGCTGCCAGGCAAGAGGTCTGGAGGAAGACCAAAGAGAAGATTTATGGATGTAGTGAGAGAAGATATGAGGTTAGTTGGTGTGAGAAAGGAGGATCCAGAGAATAGGGTTAGATAGAGAAAGTTGACTCGCTGTAGCGACCCCTGAAGGGAAAAGCCGAAAGAAGAAGAAGAAGAAGAAGAAGAAGAAGAGTTCGGAGTCCATTCTGGGTGGATCGGATAACATCTCACGGCACGGTGTGGGATATTTGCCGCGAGTATATCAGGGAGACTGAAATACAGGGAGGATTTTTAAGCGATTCCATCCGTTGGTCAGGTATCTGTATCGTCGTCGTGACAGGAATCCAGGCATGGAAACAGAATCAAAACAGCAACCTTTTGAGGCCGAACTCGTCGTAGGAAGAATTAGCAAACAAGCTGCTTCTCGCCGGTCATTAGGTCGTGTTAGCGTCCGTGAAAACACGCCTCACGACTAAACTCCATATTTGTCTGTGGAGGTTCTTAGTCCTCCGGGTGGATTCTTGTCGAAATCTTCTCGTCTTGAAAACCGGACTCTAATTTTTTCACTTCCCAGAAGCTTCTTCGGTTCTTCTTCACGGATGAAACGTCTACAAGTGAAGAAATTCAAGTCCGGTTGCAACGATGAGAAGATTTTGACAAGAAGGCAAATTGGCGGTCGCGCTCGTTTCATGCGTTCATTCATTCATCGGCTTCAACATTGATCCGGCACACATCGTCCACTAGGAAAAACGGTGGCTTGTATTAGTGGAGAAGGAAAATGATGGAGTGGTCTCTTACCAATGGCCCCATTTGCTCAATTCTGTACAATATTTTTTTCATTATTATGTATTATTATTATTATTATTATTATTATTATTATTATCATCATTCTTCTTCTTCTTCTTATTATTATTATTATTATATACTTTTTAATTTATTTACTGTTCATAATTTGATACTGCTCTGGGATATATAAAGTTATAAATCATAATAACAAATGATAATATATTAATAAAGTTATTATTATGATTATTATTACAAATTTTATAACTATTATTAATATTATTATTATTATTTTTAATCATTGTTTTGCTGTTCATAATTTGATGCTGCTCGGGGATTAATAAAGTTGCAAATCATAATAATAAATAATATGATAATAATAACATTATTATCATTTCATAATAATAATAATAAAAATAATAATAATAATGTTTTTATTATTGTTTTGCTGTTCATAATTTGATGCTGCTCTGGGATATATAAAGTTATAAATCATAATAACAATTGATAATATATTAATAAAGTTATTATTATGATTATTATTATGACTAATTTTATTACTATTATTAATATTATTATTATTATTTTTAATCATTGTTTTGCTGTTCATAATTTGATGCTGCTCGGGGATTAATAAAGTTGCAAATCATAATAATAAATAATAACATTATTATCATTTCATAATAATAATAATAATAATAATAATAATGTTTTTTTATTATTGTTTTGCTGTTCATAATTTGATGCTGCTTGGGGATTAATAAAGTTGCAAATCATAATAATAAATAATAACATTATTATCTTTTCATAATAATAATAATAATAATAATAATAATGTTTTTTTATTATTGTTTTGCTGTTCATAATTTGATGCTGCTCGGGGATAAATAAAGTTGCAAATCATAATAATAAATAATACGATAATAATAACGTTATTATCATTTTATAATAATGATAATAATAATAATGTTTTTTATTATTGTTTTGCTGTTCATAATTTGATGCTGCTTGGGGATAAATAAAGTTTATTCTGATTACAGTCCTCTGATTCTGAGCTCGCAGAGGCTCTGCAGATACCCGAGGAAATCCAGTTATAGTCCTGTAAATAGTGAGCCTGTAAGATTCACAGTCTCCGCCTGAGACTAAAAACCCGTTATCAGACGCGAGCAGATGCGAGATGATCGTTTCGCGTGTCTTCAGCGGTGACAGACTGGACCTTCTTGTCCAGCGAGCGAATCACAAACACCTGCATCAGATTTCCTGGAAAAGTGCAAAGATTTGACCTGAAACTCTTCAGGTTCCAAAGCGTCACTTTCTCAGCGCTAATTCACGCGCTTTTTATTCCTAGCGTTAGCCCGATGACTCAGACGGGAGGACGGGTATCACCTCCGCAAAGTGCACGTCTTTGTTTATTTGTGGATATGAGCGGCTTCATCTTGGACACACACACATTTAAGAAATAATCACACACACACACACACCGGACAAATCTATATATAAACAAGCAACCCCCTTCCAACCGTCACGCGGATCCCTCTGCAGGTCGCTGGCGAGCTACCGGGAGTGGACATAGTGATGGTTTGCCAAGGCCGAGCTTTTCTAAAGGTCAGTTGTTGCTTCCACCTGCTGGGTGGGGTGTGGAAGTGTGTGTGTGTGTGTGTGTGTGTGTGTGGAGAGAACTGCCTGCCAACCATCTCAGCGGCATCTGTCACATCCTAACCACTGATAATTAGCCAGCAAACACTGCCTGACTAGATGAGTGACTGGGTGGGAGCCCGGCCCGGCCCGGCTAGGAAACACTGATGCAGAGAGAATATGGTGATGTGTGTGTGTGTGTGTGTGTGTGTGTGTGTGTGTGTGTGTGTGTATTCGAAATGGAAAGGAGAGCGAGAGAAGACGGGGGAGGATAAAAAAAAAATGACTCGACTGTTGGTAAAAGCTGGAAACCGGTGGAAGTTCCAGCCAATCGTTTATCAACAGAAGCAGGAGTGTGCACAACACACACACACACACACACACACACTACCTGCGGCTTTCCTCTGCTTATTCCTAATTCCATCTTCCGGCACATCTGCCTTATCTGGCCGACGAATTTCCCAACCGGCTTTTGCGCACGTACAAACACAGCCTCTGCATCGGCCCCATTAGAAGACAATGAAAAGGAGGCGCCGTTTCTGCTCGGACACGTCGGGCAGATACGTTGCGTCGGGATATGGGTGTGTGTGTGTGTGTGTGTGTATGTGAAGCGTGCAGCACGGCGAGATGTTGGGGGTTAAGTTAAAAAGCACGGCGGGGAGAGAAGTATCAGATGGATGTGATGATATGGCTGATTTGGGCTCAATCTCTTTTAGCCTCCGAGCCAGAAATCAGCTCAGCGGGTGTGTTATGGAGGTTGGAAAACACCTCTGCACACACACACACACACACACACACATATTCACCTCCGGAAAAAAAAAAAAAAGTTTGATAAAACATTGGCGCGCTCCCCGAGGTGTATAAATATACAAAAACAGCCGGATTATAGGTTGAAATCAATGACATTGGCGGCGTTTTATTCTTTAAAGACTTCGGAAAATAGTTTGATGCTGAATTAATTTATGTGTTATTTTTTAAAGGTGCGATGTGGAAATCTATCGTTTCTGAGTTTGCAGGAAATGTTTGCGCTACGGTACGGCAGGGGTCCCAAACCCCCGGGGATCGGTAAAGAAAACCTTTCCTGGTACGAATTATAAGTTTTTCATTAAACCTTCTGGATCTTATTTTGAGAAACGACCGTTTCCGCCTTCGGCTTACAGACGCACCATTTCACACATCAGCTACCGCAAGCTAGCGCTTGGAAAAAAATGAGCCAGAAACAAAAGTTCTTCTGGACGGCAGAAGCGTCGCAGCAAAAAAAAGCTGCATTTAAGAGAAAATAGAAAGAGTCTTACCTAAGTTAAGGATTACATCGCATTGTAAGTGTTGTAATTGCCTAATATAAAGTTTACTGTGAACTAACGAAACCCCTGCGCCTGTAACCGGTCCACGGAAACATTTTCATGTATGAAACTGGTCCCTGTGCACAGAAGCGGGCTAGCGCTAAGGTATGCTAATCTTTAGCTTGACAGTTAGCATACAAAACCCATGTACTTTCTCATTTAAGAGTTCGCCCACTGGACATATCATCTATTTGACAAATTCAAATCATTTGGAAACAATTAATTCACGATTATTGCTATTGCTATTGTTAACCCTTTCATTCTTAGCGTTCAGGCTAGCTTTGACCGGTTGTCAGTCGCTCGTAGCGCCACGTGGAGAAACATACCGTTCAACCCAAATATCTGGACAAGATGTAGCCTCCTGCGTGTTTTGGACAGTTAAAGGACACCGGAGAAGGCGGAGGAAACTCAACACTTCCATCGACAACCAAGACACCGCATTGAAAAGCCGCCCCGTCGGAATCCAACCTGGGACCTTCTTGCTAGAAGAAGAAATAGCTTTTTTTGTCCCATTCAGGTATACGTTTAGCATTTAACTCAGCGTGAGCAGAAGGCAGCGAAGGAGCAGCGCCAGGGGTTCGTTGTCTCGCTTTATAACACTTCTACCGGCGAGGAGGAACCCGGAATCGAATCAGGGATGTTCGGTTCCAAAGACGACCGTTCTAATCCCCCCGCGCCGCCCTGACCGGAATCCTGAAACAGCGCGCGGGTTAGCATGTAGCAGTAGCTTGCATTAACCCTGTTTTCAGACAATCGAACATAAACGTTCTGCTCGTCTCAAGCCTGACGGGTCGAGTCCGGTCCATCTGACAAGCAGGTGCGCGTCCCCGCATCTTGATCAGGTCATCTGCTGCCTTGCCTCCGTTTGTAAAACGCCAGGCAAGAATGGCGGAAGGAGAAAGACTTGCTTGGACCAGGGATACTTGAAGGTACTGGCCTTGTTCTGCACACCTCCAGCAGCCGGGAGTCCATCTGACACCGGCCGTCGTTCCCCACTTCACCGTGATTGACACCGCGACTCAAAACGCATTACGAGTTTGCTAATAGATGCTTAGATGGCGCCGCAGGAATGTCTTGAAGATAAGTACATTAGATTTTACAGTGCATTTTTTTTTTTTAGAGAAACCCCGCGGGGGGAGCAGCGCGAACGGGAAGGCGAGAAAGGAGAACTGAAAATGAGCGCTGACATTTCAGAAGGGAGGCGTGAGGGGAGGGAGCGAGGGAGTGCGAGGGAGGGGTCGGCGGTTGCCGGAGTAGAGTTGGAGGGTGAACGGCTGTCTTGACAGCGCAGTGGGAGCCTGCGCTGTGAAGTTGGTTAATCCTGAGGAGCAGGGGATTAGCTCAGCAGGGGGAACCGCCTCTGCAGGGGGGCTCTGGGAGCCTGTTGTCCCTGACCACGGTGTCATGCTGCTGAGCCACTGGGGTCCTCACCTCCTCTCCACCACCATCGCCATCGCCGAAACTACCTCCAGGCACCGTCTGACCTAGAAAGTGGGAAAAGATCCCCAAATACACACTCGCAGATACATAAGAGGGCCTACAAGGCGGCTTCATTATTGCTAGCCGGTTAGCGGTTGAGTTTAGCGGAGGCGCCGGTGGCTCCGGCGCTGCGCTGAGCTCCGAGGCCCACCGGGGGGCTCCTGCATCACTCTTCATCACCCCGTGGCTTCTTTCCTTCCCCCCTCCTAATTCCTCTCCTTCATCCTTCAACCCCCCCCACCCGCTTAGCTTTGGAGCTACAGAGCTGTGGGATGCTCTGATGATATTAGCATCATCACCCCCTTGCTGATTGCTTTCCCAAAGACTCCGACAGGGAGTGCTGTCGCGCAGCGCGCCCCAAGTCGGCGCGATGCGCGGAGCATACCGGCGACTTACCGGTATGCTCCGTCATCTGCATGGGAGGAAAGGGTATCAAGGTGCAGACAGGGATTTTTGTGAGCTAATGGAATCTAAAAGGACAATACCGGTGAAGATCTTCACTTTTCTGCTGTCTGACAGCTTCGCCACAAAAAAAGCGGATTCTTGTTAAGAGGCCGGCGGAGAGGCAAAGCCCGTCCTCGCTAACGTGAAAAGCCCGGCCGAAGCCTCCCTTCCCGTGAGCGCGAGGCGGGTTGTCGACCGCCCGTCGGCGCTCCGCCGAAGGGGACCTTTCTTCGCTTGACTGGCAGCCCAGCGTGCGCACCGATGGCAGACGTCGCATTCCTAAGAGCTCGTCAGTTCAGAGAGCAGAGCCGCCGAGGAATTCACAGCGTGCACCGTGAGGCGCGATGAAATCCTCCCTCTGGAATCTCCGTTCCTTCGCGCGCTCTTGGTCGCGACCCAGTTGATTAAAGTTTATGAAAGCCACTGAATGCTTGTTGACAAGGCCGTGGACATGTTAGAGTTCACCTCCTCCATCCGGTGAAGCATAAATGGTCTATTATGCCGGTCAAAATTTGAAGTCTCGTCGGGAAAACGTCACCGTCGAGAGGCGGAAGGGGTCGCGTTGAGAGACGAGTAATGGAGGCGTCAAAGCGAAGCCGACCGCGCCGTGTTGCACTTCATTGAAACTGAAAAGAATAGCCCCCAATCCAATAAAAAGAATTCCTCGAGGCGACGGAAAAATACCGGCGTCTGAACGTTCTCGCGGAGCGACGGAGCGCAGCGCCGGGGGTGCAAGCGGGGCGGATAATTAAGCCGAGTGTCATGACAACAATGAAGTATCACCGGCGGATCATTTACAAATTCAAAGACCATTAGAGTTCAGGAACTCCAGAGCGAGAAAATAAAAAATCGAATCTTTGCAAGCGGCCCTTGATTTTCTGGTAGGATTGTTAGCGAGCTAGCTGCCTTGCTAGCTGCCTTCATGCAATATTAACTGGCAACGTAGCTTGCAGGACATACAAACCTGCGCGTGGCGCGTGATAAATAAAACAAAAACCGTAAGTGATTGACACATCATTAGACACCCATGAATTATTCAATACCCGCAATCACACCGGTTTCGCTAAAGGATCAACATTCAGCGGCGCGCCCGCGCGCGGGCCCTGGGCACCTGATTGCGAGTTAAAAGCCTCGCGAACTCGGCTGCTCCCGTCCCTAAAAAATGTGTCAGTCATTAGCGTAAAAAGCGGAGACAGGAACAAGTCTGCTAATCCTCCGAGTGTTGATTTGCGCCCCCCTGCAGCGCCCGAAGAAAGGCTGCATCCCGGTAGCCGGGAGACGGCTCTGATTGAAGACATAATTGTGAATGTGGGTGAATTTCACGGTTAGGAGCGTGAAACCCTCGGCGAGATGGATGGAGAGATGGCGAGCGAGGGAGGCGGCGAGGACTGCAAATTAGGAGTCGGGACGCCGGGAGGGGACGCGACCTCGGCCGCGGTCGGCCGCCGCGCGAGGACGCACAACAGACGGGTAATAATGAGATGGCGCGCGGAGGTGAAGGTATGGAACGCGCGAGTGTTTCGGCCGCGCGCGCGCGCGCGAGCAAACAATCTTCACATTCATCGCCGCACGAGTGGAGCAAATCAACTCCGGCCGTCCCGTCGTTTCATGCCGTTCCCCGGCCTTCGCGTCCGATCCCCCGCCAGCCATCTGCATATCAAACAGGGCAGCCGTTCCCATACACTGACTAATGATTTCTGAATGTTATTAACTCTCCACATTACGGCTGCACTTCGATCCCGCTCAGCTCCACTTCCCCTTTGCGGAGGCGACAAAAAGAAAAAAAAAAAAAAGGCTCGAGTAACTGTTCTCCTTATCTTCGCCGGCCAGGATTTAGACCTGCGGTTTGACTGGCCGCCTCTCGGCTGGACTCTTCGCTATCTTCGGAGTTTTTTTTTTCCCTCGTTCTGGCCGCGCGGCGGCGGCGGCGGCGGCGGCGGCGGCGGCGGAGCCAAGCGTGTTTCACGGCGGCGACGCACCTGCCAAATCCGGAGGTTAGCGGCAAAATAAGTGATCGGGAGTTAATGGGGCCCATTTATCAAAAGAGACGCAATAAAAAACATCATCCGGAATGCCTGGAAGTGAGAGTTACGTCACAAAATATAGCTTAATAACTAAAAGGTATGATCACGTGCTAAAGCTGGAACAATGCTAATGCTAAGCTCAGTCTCTTTTGGCGTCCTGCTGGGAATATCCTGGTGAGACGGGCATATTTTTTTGTTTTTGTTTGGGTTCCCAGGATGCTGCAGGGCAGCCGGGTCCGTCTGCAGCTGTAGGAAAGGACCCGGAGAGCTCGTCGCTCGCTTTCTGGAAGCCGCCGGCGGCGACGACGCTGCCGCTGGACGCCGGAGGCAGGAATCCGCGCTGAGCTGCTCGCCCGAGTCGGCCAAACCGCTGCCGTGAAATCAGACGCTTTCGAACGCGAGTCTGGACTATATGACATTGAAGGGACGAAGGAGAACTGATTTGGTCAAGGAGGGACATTTGTGCTGCCGGCGTTTCATTCATTTATTCTGCTTTTCCTTCCATTATCTGGGTTCAATCGCAGGAACCACATATACAGGACTGTCTTAGAAAATTACAATATTGTGAATATGCAACTAAAAAAAAAACAAAAAAATTACTCTTTTATGATATTCTAATATTTTGAGATGGGATTTTTGAGTTTTCTGAAGCCATAATCAGCAATATTAAAATAATAAAAATTTCTGTTGTAATGAATCCAGAATGTGTGACATTTTTGTTTTTGTAATTGCATTACAGAAGATAAAGAACTTTATCACAATATTCTAATTTTTTGAGACAGTCCTGTAGAGACATTCAATTTTCGCACGTAATATGGACATTCTGCAACCATTCGTCCACTCATTCACGCGTCGAATAGAAACAACCACTCATTCACTCGTTATGTAACATTCACTCCCTTTTTTATGGACACACAACCATTCACACATTATATTGACATTTTGCAACCATTCACATGTCATACCTCATAGTTTACCGTTGAATGTAACAGTGCACTTTACTGCTAATTATTATCATTTGCTTCATTTCAGGCTCCGGCTTCCTCCGCAACCCCGAGTGCAGGAGAAGCAGCGGACGACGGATAATTGTCTTCCATTCCTCCGTCTGTCCAGCACATGCGGAGAAACTGACGATACACACAACGTACACTCTGTCATTCAGCTATAGCGATACGCAAACACTTGCACGTCATATAGACAAACAACCGTCGCTTCATTCCCTCATTTTATCGAGATAAACGACCATTTACCCTCTCATTCACACACGATATTGACAATTTGCAACCGTTCACTCGCTCATCCGGATATCGTCATACGTACAGACGTTCGTCCTCTCGTTCCCTCATCATGGAGAGAAATCAACAATTCATGACGTTATTTTATGGACGCACAATCATTCACCCTTTCATCCACACAAAACATTGATCATTTGCAACCGTTTACAAACTCATTCACATAAAATAAGACATATTTTGAAGCTTCCAGCGCCATCTTGACAGCAAAAACAAGCCATATAGACAAATTCACCCACCATTCATCCTCTCATTGTCACATCTGGACAATTCAAGGTCTCAAATGAACCTTTTGCATTTTTTCAGACTGTTTTAGGAAGCCTGAGAAGGCTGGGAGAACCTCCGAGTCTCCACATGAGAAGCTTCTCCAGCAGGAATCCGACCAGGGACCTTCTGGCTGAGACGCCGAAGCGCTAACCGCCGCGTCGCCCGATGCATGAGCGTTAAAGTCGAGACCCCGCCATCGGTTCCTCGGTGAGCCTCTCCTCCGCTCGCCGGAGAACTTCGGTTAGTTAGCAATTTAAATCATGTCTGTTGCCGTGACAACCGGCAAAAGCAAGAGGACGTTAACAACGGAGACAGGCGGCGGCGGCGGAGGAGGGGGGGGGAGGACGGCGGAAAGCGGCGTTAGTTACTCCTCATCAGAAAATGAATCTGGCGAAAAGGTCAAGGACCTGTGAAATTTCCTCAAAGTGAGCTCGGCGAGGGGGGACTTGACTGAAAAAAAAAAAAAAAAAAAAAAAGAAAAAGAAGAAATAGCGTTTTATATCTCGTTACAAAAACAACTTTGAGGGACGGCGTGTCTGTTTGTGAATACGGGGAAATAAATAGCTGTTGATAATCTGCGAGGCCCTTTGGCAAGCGGCTGATATTGTTTATTATTTATGGCACCTGTTCTTTGAGTCAATCTGACGGAGCAGCTGGTTGCTGCTGAGGAGTCTGCAGAGGTTCCACAAATCCCCCTTAATCTTTCAAAAATTCTCCCTGTTCCTGCATAAAAAGCCAAAAACACAAAACCAGCCGTTGTCAGAAGCAAACACCTTTTTTTTTCTTAACCGGCGACGCTTTCTTTGGCCGCTCGGTTTTCGAAAAACGTCAGCCTTTTCCGCCCGAAAACGTCCAAAAACGGCGACTTCAACGTAGATACGACAAAGACGAGGAGGCCGAGATTGACCGGTCGCATTTCCGCAGCTCCCCCAACCACCACCTGCCGATGCGTAACAAAAAAATAAACTAATAACGTCGGCGCTGTCATTGGGACTCGGCGCGTGCCATATTCACATTAGAAAATCTCCACAAAAACTTTTATCGTAAATTATGCATGAAGCGAAACATTAGATTCGCTCCGGCAGCTCGACGCCGGGCAGATGTGCTCTCTGTCTCCCGCTTGGCGGACGCAGCCGGTTTACCAATGCGACGGCGGGAGTCGGCAACAAGCCTTAGGGGAGCCTCGGTGACCAATCACAGCCTGACTTTCCCTTCGCTTCCTACCAGGCGAAAACCTTCTCCTCCGGTTTGTGATGTCACAAATGCAAATTCAAGAACAAATCCAGATCTAAATTTAGCTTGGCTCGGAAAACGTTTTAAAAAATGGACTTTTGAACACGTGCGGATATAGCCTTTAGCATCCCGAGACCCCGCCTGCGCGAAAAGCCGTTTCGATAATAAATGATGAAATGATAAAATAAAACGGACCTATGTACAGAACGCTGTGATTTGAGGAAAACATTTTAACACAGTTAATGTAGTCGCAGTCCAAAGATAGCACTCGCTAATGGTCCGACACCGGCCATCAAGACGGACGACTCTAAACAACATATCGGCACGTCGATGGGAAGTTCAAACAAACCCAAGACGGGACGGTGGAGAAAGACAGGAATACCTTTTGTCGTCACATTCGGCCAGAACGAAAGGAAAGGTGGACAAGACGGGGATGCTGTGTGGTCTGGAAACAGTGACAATGACCAAAAGACAAGAGGCAGAGCTGGAGGTGGCAGAGGTGAAGATGCTGAGGTTCTCTTTGGGAGCGACCAGGATGGACAGGATCAGGAAGGAGTCCATCAGAGGGACAGAACATGTTAGATGTTTTGGAGAGGAGGTCAGAGAAGCCAGACTGGGATGGTTGGGTCATGGACGGAGGAGGGAGACGGATGCTGGAATTGGAGGTCTAGAGGAAGACCAAAGAGAAGATTTATGGACGTAGTGAGACCAGGTAGTTGGTAGGTAGTTGGTGTGAGAGAGGAGGATCCAGAGAATAGGGTTAGATGGAGAAAGTTGATTCGCTGTGGCGACCCCTGAAGGACAAAGCCAAAAGGAGAAGAAGAATTTGTCACAGGGGTGCAGGACATGTATGACCACGATAGTTTGGACATGAACACTCCCCTGCTCATGTCCAAACCATGGTGAAGATCTAGATAGAAGGTTGACGAAGGTGGAGCTGCCAGGCAGGAGGTCTAAAGGAAGACCGAAGAGAAGATTTATGGACGTAGTGAGAGAGGATATGAAGTTAGCTGGTGCGAGAGAGGAGGATCCAGAGAATAGGGTTAGATGGAGGAGAAGGATTCACCGTGGTGACGAAGTTGTACATCAGAAGTTACACACAATCATGGAAGAACGGTGAGCAAAAGGCAGCTATGGAGCATGTAGGGCTTCAGTGTCCTGCTCAACAACACTCCCATGGGCCAGGAGGAGATCAGGAATGTCGGGTTCCAAGAGCGACCGCTCAAACCCCCCGAGCCTCGCCGTCCCTTGGCAGGAAGTTGTTGTCTCGGCCGCTGGCTAAACTGGCTAAAAGGAAAAAGATCGCTAGATACGGTGCGGTGGGTGAGCTCTATTTTCTCGTTTGACAGCCGCGCCGTCGCTACGCTCGCTCTGTTGTACATAAGCGAGGAACAACAAGTCTTTGCTCCCTGTGACTCCGATTTCGGGGAAAGACCAAATAAAATCCCGTGTTGCTTAGGAACAAGCCAATGGGAGACCCGTTAGCTGCAACAAGGCAAAGCTACACTTCAGACCCCGTGTTCAAAATGGTTCGCCGCAACCTGATCGGCGTGCATTTCCTTCCCAACTATTACAACTTCAATTATTTTGCTCGTCGGGTGTGTTATTCCTCGGAGTCCTCTGAGAGCGAAGCGACCGGGGCAGTAATATCGAGCAGGAGCCGCCTCTGGCACTTCTCCGAGAGAGGCAAAGTCAGTTTAAGTTTTATGGCGCCGATAATCGAGTCCGGTTAGCCGAAGGCTTCGGAGAAGACTCGCCAAAAAAAAAAAAAACGTCACGCGAGGAAACTCGTGTTCCCCCCGCCGTCCCGACGGAGGAATCAAATGCGTTTCCATTAGGGTACAAATATTCCATCTCCCCCCCACGTCAACAGCATTACAGGGGAAATATCAAATTAGCCTGTTTCATTTGGAGGACTGTTGTGCATCGTGCACAGCTTTGGAGCCGGTAGGTAATGAGTGGCAGCGGCTCGCTCTAATATACTCAGTAATGTTCATTTGATTGCTTTGGTTAATCTCACGCCGCCATGTCGGAGGGATGGCGCGAGCCGCGTGGAGTCACGTGGCCGCCGCGACGCCGCCGCCGCCGCTTTTACCAGCCTCCGATTTGTAGCCCCGAAGCAGGACGTGCTCGTATTTCCGTCTCCCAATCGAAATAACGTCTGGGAGAGTCGTCCTCCGACCGGACGGCGTGTTGTCTAATCCATTTCCCCGAAGGACGGAGCAGGTCCGCCCCCGTTGGCTTTGTCGAAAGTCCGCATTTTTCGGCCGGTAATTCGCCCCCGCCTCGTCTATTTGGAGATTGCTGTTGTTTCGCAAATCTGAGCCTGGAAGCAGGCGACAAATCACACGGAGCAGACCGAAATGGCAAAATTGGAGGCTTGTCCTCGCGGCACGGACAACCAGACCAATTACTGGTCTCATCATGAAGCGCGACTCAAAATTGGACCGTCATTTACAGATGACATGGAATGCATTATTGAAAATGGTGTGAAACTAGAGATGGAGGCGAAGACAAGACCGGCGATTTGGCTGTTTTTTTTTTTTTTTTTTTTTTTTTTGTTGTTGTTGACTTGACATATCGGGGTATAGGAGGTCATCCCGGGGGCAGGAGCCACTACGGAGGATTTAGCAAATTGCTAATTTGCGGGCCCTCACATGTGGCGAAGACGGGAAATTGAAAAACGGTCACATTATCTCACGAGGAAGAAACAACCAATAGCTCACTAGCGGCGGCGGCTATCGGCAGAGTCGTGATTGTAAACCCGAGCGTCGGTACGAGCCGGGACGCCATATCTGGTGCCCTCTCTAATTGAGATTCAAATGTCTTCGGATGAAAACCTCACTCTCGAGTCCCACGTTTATTTCCCACTCAGGAAATATCCCTCGCGCTTGATTTGGATGTTTTTCCGGGAGCGATTCGTGGGTTTACCCTCCACTGGAAAAACAAACAAACAAATAAACGACAGGGAAACTTCATAAAAGGGCCGCGCTTTGAACCCGCTTAAACGTCTCGCGCTTCAAATGCTGTTTATTCTCAGATCGGCTACGGGTTCGCGCCCGTTCCAGTCACAATATGTGCTTTACCACCTCGGTCTCATAATCTATATTGTCTCTCCGACAGGGGAAATAACGCCGTATACTCTCCAATGACGGACGCATTTTCGCGCAGCCCGGAACCCGGAGAGCCTCTCTTGAAATTTGGATACCTATTTAGAAATATTGTTTTGGGGTGCGCATAAACGCCCACCGGCTGAAAATGCTACCTTCAGGAATAGCTGTGGAATCACGGTAATCTTCCACTTTTGTTTTTGGACAATTCCTCTGTCCCCAAAGTTTGTTTTTACGAGTCAATTTACTTGTCAATTTTCCCACCGACGTTTGCGTGGTTAGCGAACCGCTGTTCGAGCGACGCAACGCGCCTGGTGTTGGACGGATCTTTATTTATTGTGTTATATCTCCATATCTAACACTTTTCTTGCATGCAGCACAAAGCCGATGCTGCTCACAAACCTCCCAAATGTCTCTTTTTCTGCAGCGCCTCACGACCTCCATCCCTTTTTTGCACAACCTCCATCTCTATTTTTTACCCCCCTCATCCGCGCAATACTTATATTTCGACTTGTCCACATCCCCCAGGACTGCAACTGTTACTTTTATAGCCACTGTCCTGCACCAGACACTCCTTTTTACACCTTTTCTACACTTTTTATATCAAATATCATATTGTAGATCCTGTAAATAGTCTGCCGTACCGACATCTCCTTTGTGCACTCTGTCTACATCGATGCTCCGACAATTGAATTTTCCCGCCGTGGGATCGATAAAGTCGAGCTTATCTTATCTTATCTTATCTTCTAGCGCTCATCCTGCACTCGGGGTCACGGAAGCCAATCCGAGCTGTCACTGGGCCACGTTTAGACGTTCACCCTGCCTTTCACGTATCTGAGCAATTTAGTGTGTCTGGTGTTAGCTGGGAGGCTAGCGGGGGGTTCGCTGTGAAAGCAGTCTAATATATATATGCTTGAGGTTCTCTCATTTTTAATCTATTTTGTTTAGCATCGAAGGAAATTTTAGATTAATTATAAATTGAAAGGAGATATTTGATTTTTTAATTTTTTTTTTTTTTTTTTTTTTTTTGAAAGGTAGCAGCAAATTCGTAAGAATTAGTCGAATCAGACGGTTGCAGCCTCGATTCCCCGCTCCTCCTGCCGGCAGTTAAAGGAAATTGCTTCGATATAAGCTTAGAGATGCTAATTTATCTTCATTTTTATTTTTTTATCATGCAAGGTTACAAATAATTTTTTGATTGATTATAAATTAAAGACATATATGATTTTTATTAAATCTTTTTTTTTTTTTTTTTGAAAGGTGGCAGCAAATTCATCAAAAAAAATTAAAAATAAATAAAAAAAATTTGAAAATTAAGAGATTGCTTTGATATAAGCTTGGAGTTCTCTGCCTTTTTTTTTTTTTAATAACATCTAATGTTATCTAGAAATTTTAGTTTCATTCGAAATTGATAGGAGATATTATTTGAATTTTTTTTAATCATTTTTTATTGGTGGTGGTGAATTGGCAAGAATTCATTAATTTAAGGAAAAAAATTCAAATAATTAAAAGAAAATTGAATTTAAAGAAATAACCTTGATATAAGCATGGAAATCTTATCGCAGCGACCGGGCTTGAATTTCTTCACCTGAAGACGTTTCCCAGAGGCTTCTTCAGTTCAGATCGACGTATTTCATCAAATCTTACACAACAACGTGACGATAGTGAACAAGTTTCATCTAATTTATCTTTTCCTTGTTCTCGCACCTGCAACAGATAGCAAAGCTCTATGAGTCAAACTAAAATTTGTATTTGCGGCCCCGTATAAAGAACATCTGACTTGACAAGCTGCCTTCCGGCGGCCGCTCGTCTTGTTTTAGGGATGAATTTCTACAACCTGACTTTTGAAGCTCTGCCTTGCACGGCACGGAGCCGACTGAACTACTAAATTATTACTCAGCGGCACACGGTTTCAAACCCTATGATAAGGAACTGCGAGTTGTATCTCGGTCAAAGCGGGAGACCAAAGGTGACTTTTTTTTTTTCCCCGTCGGCGCGCCGAAGAAACTTCCAGAGGAAACCGAACGCCCTTCTTTCACGTCAAAATCCACCTTTCAAAATCTGTCGTTCGGTCCACATTGTATTCTTATTTAGGAACGTGTTGACGCTTCACGCAAGATAACATTCACCCATTAACGCAGCAGAAGAGGCGACAAGCGAGGCGCTAGCTAAAGTCTGGGGCACTTTAGCATGAAGGCGGGATTAGCTGGGAATACAACCGACGACCTTCTGAGCGGAGGGCTGCCGACGAGAACATACAGAAGAAGTGTGGACGGATCGGCCTACGATCGAACCGATTCGCACAAACAGACGGGTTTTCTGCGTTGTAGCATCGTGGCAGGCATACGTGCTACCTCGCTGTGTTTACGTAGCTCGGCTCCTGTTATAGCACCTTTTTTGTGCTTTTTTTCAGTACCAAAATGCATTTAGTACCAAAAAGGTTAAAAGTACTTGCGGTGTTAAGATGACGGTAAGAATTATTGTCGATCTGCAGAAGGAAATAATATCTAAACGTGGTGTTGCTGATCTCGCCGAGCGCTATGACACTGCTAGGTCAACCTTCGCACGATCCTGAAGAACAAAGATGCGCTAAAGACGGCTAAAGTGGTTGACGAGGCCACTCCGCTAACAAAGGAAAGTGATTGTTTGGATGAATGAAAGACAGCTTAGTGGAGATAGCGTTAGCGTTAGCATGGGTATCTTATGTAGGAAGGCTGATTTTGTGACGGAAGCTCCAAGTATAAGTGCTGGCGAGGAGAGAAACAACACCTGAGACAACGAAATAATAAAGGTTATGTTGAATTCCTTTTTGTTTTTGCCTCAAATAAACAAAGTTTCAATCAAGTACAATTTATTTTTTGCCGCTGTAGAACGGATCGATGGGGTTAACGTTGATCTCAACGGGAAGCGTTGATTGGGTTCCGAACGAAGCGAAAGAACAGATTCAATTCGTAAGCCGATTTTCTGCTGTATTTTGAAAATAAAAACTGCCACATGTTTTTAAGATCTAGACATTTCTGTAAACCTTTCCCACCCGTCTGGTCGGAGCGAAGTCGACCAGACAATGGGCTTTCCGGAGGAACCGGCTCTCCGTCAACAATAACTCCCCGGCCCAGGTTTGAAGGTGGGAGCAGGAAACAAGACGCAGTTATTTCAGAGGTAAGGCAACACGAATCAAATCAAAGGTGGCAAAGAAATTCCTTTCATATCTTTTTCAGCTCGGAATTCATTTCACTCCCGGAGAAAAGCGTCTATCTCCGGTATTGTGTCGGAGAGCTTCGACTTACAGGGGAGGGGAGGAAGAATAAACCCAGCTGGATAGGCCACTGAGGACGACCTTCAAATGGAGTGTCGAGGCTGAAGTGGGTGGAATCAGGCGGCGGCTACCACTCCGCCGCGCGAGAACAAATCATCTCACTCGTGCGCCCCTCAAAAAAAAAAACGTAAGAGGCCTCCAGGAGCTCCGCGGCCACTCTCGCAGCTGCGGCCGTTTAATATGCCCTCGGCTCGGATTCATTCCTCCGCACCTTTGCTCTCCAAGAGCGAACTTGTTCGACCGAGTTCCCAATATGCTGCGCGGCGCCACGCGCCATATGCCGCGCGCGCGCCGTGAATACCGGATGGCCTCGCCCTCCGCCTACTTCTGCAGCATTCGGAGAAGAGGGGGGGGGGGACTCGCCAGCCGGTGTTGTTTTTACGCGCGACCTGCGAATGAATGCACGATTCTTACCTCTCCACGTGATCCAGATTCCCTGATATGCCCAGGCCGCCGATGGTGTAGAGCTTGCCATCGTAGACCAGGCTGTTGTGTCTGCAGCGCGCCACCGTCATCCGGGACACCAGATTCCAGTTGTCAAGCAGGGACATGTAGCACCACACGTCCGCCAGCATCACGCCGGACTCCGTGCCACCTGATAACGAGAAGCAACGTCAGGACTTCGGGGTTTTCATGAACTGACAAAAATCTCCGCGCCTTGTTATGGAATCCCCTCCGGCCATATTTTGAAAACAATGACTATCTTTTCTTTATAATTCCGCACAAAGACGCAAACAACGCTCTGTAAAGTGGGGCTGGAGGCGCATCGACTCGTTCCCCGTCGATGATGAATCTTGAATTCATGAATCTTGAATTCACGCAGCCTCCGCGTTACCTCATGCTACGGTAGCTACTCGCGCTCTGTTAGCCCCGACTGCTAACTCTTGGTCAACGCACAACGCCGCCGCCAATGACAGCGTCTGCAAGCGACATCGAAGGTTGCCCTCGTCCGATCGGAAGTCCATCACGAGGTCATTATTGAGACGTACGACCGCTCGCCCTCCAAGTCACATGTCTGGGCAATTTAGCGTCTCCGGCGAAGCTACTGGAAGGAACCCAGAGGTAACCTGTGCTGAAAGCTGGAATTGAACCAGGGACCTTCTTGTGGAAGAGAGGAAGTGCTAACCTCTGGCAGGTCATGATAAAAAAAAAATTAAAAAAAAATGTCATGCATAAATAAAAGTATAACAACAAGACATTGAAATCCCATATGACCAAACAAATCCTAATTGTTTTGGGCCTCCTGAGCGGTGGCGACGCTCCAACTCCAGGGTTGGCCGGTGCTAAACTCGCACCGCTGCTCTTTCCTAAAAACCTCCGAGCTCACAAACAGAACTCCTCTGAGCGGATAAGCTTCCACATTTTATTCGGACGATCAACACAACCGCAGCCCCCCCGAGTGCGACTGGTAACAACGGGCCCGACAGCTGTGTGAATCCTAGGACAGCCAAGGCAAACAGGCCCGAACAACATCCACTGTCATCCTAGGATCTTTTTTAAAAATAATAATAAAAAATAAAAAAAATGATCTGACAACCGCAGGCTGGCAGAGCTAAAAGGGACCGGGAGACTGACGGTGTTTTCTAAAAGCGCCCTGTCCAGATATCACCGATTTCAATAGTTAGTAAAGCTAGTAAGACGACATTTTTGAACAAAGTGGACCTTTAAATTAAAGAGCAACTTAAATATCTCTGCGGGGGCTGTTTTCTGCCGCGTCCACCAATCAACCATGCGGGATGCCAAGCCGTGCTCCGCCTCCGCCGCCGCCGTGTAGCTCGACGTGTAACACCGGCCATGACTCAGTGACCCCGTTCAACGTGAATGGGAGGTTGCGGACGGCGGAGCCTGTTGATTGGCCGGCCCCGACGCTTCTGATTTCCCCGCTGGCCGCCAAATTCCCGGCGGACGCGCGCCGACCCGTTCCAATACCTAAACACGAATTTACATTTATATGAAAAGCGAGGGGCGGGGAGGGGAAGGTGCACGCAGGACAAATCCCGTTGCATTTCCACAACCCAATGTCAAGGTCTGCGGACTGTGCAGGATCCCGGCGCAAATGGAGCGCGGAGGGGGGAAATTCAGCGTACCTGACGGAGGAGCGACTTAAAGATCGCCTCGCGGCGCCGCCTCGGAGGAAAATCAACCGCAGAGCGTTGATGTAACAGTACAGGCGGTAAGTGGAAAACAAAACTCCAGAGAGACAGTCGACATATTCGATAAAAAAAGAAAAAGTTGAGTCACGGCTGAGGCCATAGGACCTTTTCAAATATATCTAAATATATATAACTCGGGTGACGGCCGGCGAGCGGCGCTCCGCCGCGGCAGGGTCACGGCGCTGCATTATGAATTTGTGGATTTTATCACGTTTTTTAAAAATAAAAGTCTTTTTTTTTTTCCCAGGTCGGGTTTTGAGCCTTATTTAATATCTCCGCTCGTTTGTTTTATGATGCAAAAGAATGTCTTCTGACACGATCTGTCATCGAACACCAACATCAATTACACAAACCAGCATTAACTTCCTGTTTCATTATGCATTGCTGTCTTATTACTAATATAAATGCATATATACACATACATATGTTTGAAAAAACCGCAGCCGCTCTATTATATCAATATGTTATTTATTCATTCATTAACCATTCTGTTTTTATTTGCGGACCAAATAAATAAAAACTTTTGTCAGCTCACTGTTCATTTAATCTGAATACACTTTTACTATAATATATATTATAATATCATCATATTATCAATTCACTGCAAATAATGCATAGCGAGAGCAAAGCTTGTGTATCACCTGTTGCGATGAACCCGTTATTTAGGTAGGAATCTTGACATTTTCTTTTAAATGCAGCTTCTGCGACGCTTCTGCGGCCCATTAGATCGCAGTGAATCCACATCAATGACATTTCCAACAAGTGGAATCGAGAAATAAAAATGATCCCTAAATGAGAAACGTGGATGCAGATGGAAGGCTGTTTCAAGAAGAATGGGAATGCATATGTAACATTTTGGATTTGAGTGAGTCCTAAATGCAGACGTCTAAAATAAAGGTACCACTGTATATATTGCTTTTTATTACCTTTACGCTTTGTATAAACAAGTGTGAAGTGTGTTGCTTCTGAAATTCACAAAGTATTACAGACAAAATTAAATTTTATTTATGTAATGGACTCATTTTGAGCTTTGGGCTTTCAGAGCGTTTAGCGGAGCCTTGACCTGAATTTTAAAAATAAATCTGGAAAAAAATCACTGTGTCAGTAGACAATAAAAAATAAATATTTGCAAAATATCTTCATAAATATCTATTTTACCTGGTTTATGGGACTTCTACTCTTGAACTTCTGCGCAGAGCATCTGCAAATCGGGACTTTACCGGCTTCCGCGAGTGTGACGTTATTTTGAGCATCAAAAAATAATAAATACAATTTTATTTAATATTTCAAGATCACAATAATCTTCCAACTTAGAACTAAAAGTAAAAAAAAAGGAATTAACACAAATGAAATACACTTCAACTAAATATTTATAATTCATTTTCCGAAGCCACTCGGAGCCGCAGTGTAAAGATGAAAGAGCCGCATGGGTTGCCGCCCCCTGGACCAGGTTATGGTGGCTTGTAAACGGTAGAGTTGATCTGCAGAGACGAGCCAAAAGGGGGGTTGCTATGCTAACACGGGTGTCGTTCGTCGGAACAAAAGAGCAACTCAGTGGGATTTCCTGGACTGGAATGTGACAAGGTGAAGCTAAACAAAGGAGTGAAACCTGTTGGATCCCGTGGACTGAGGCTCATGTGGACGTTACCGGGGACTGCTTCTGGTGACGGGGCTTTCCTGGTTGTTTGGAGGCTGCAGAAGGTCCTGGTCAGACTATGTCTTCAGGTGTAGGTGGACCGCAGAGTCCAGTCCTGAACTGGTGTCTCTCCCGTTTCGGTGGCATCCAGGGTTGTTTGGTCCCTCCGATGTGGACGTCATCACAGCGCTCAGTGCAAGTGACAGCAAGTGACAGTGTTTTCTGCCTGGATGTTTTGTCCTTAGGAGGCACCAGTTTTTGCCTCAGGGTGTTGCAGGTTTGAATGTACCGGTATGCGGTGTTAGTTGAATAAGTCTTCAAGTGGAGAAACTCAAGTCCAGTTGCCAAAACGAGAAGATTTCAACGAGAACTCCTTTGTTTAGCTTCACCTTTTCACATTCCAATCCAGGTAATCCCACAGAAGTTGCTCTTTTGTCCCAACAAACGACACCCAGGTTAGCTTAACAACCCCCTCAGACGTAGTTTCTGCCCATCAACTCTTACATTTACATAACAGGCCGTCATAACCGAGACCTAAAACCCTGGCAGTTCTATTTGGAAACTCCCCGCAGGACATTAGAACAGAAGAAGCCTCTGGAATGAGCGGCTGAAACGTCTCCAAGTGAAGAAATACAAGTCCAGTGGCCACAGCAAGAAGATTTGAAGTGACTCAGTGATGCTTTATATTTCATGACGATTTAAACGCCCTATTAATATCCTGCTTCTTATTCTATTATTTAAGTCCTATTGACGGTGCTTTTCGACGCTGTGAGGTCGCGGCCGGGGGGCGCTAAGAAACCAGGAGGTGCAGACGAAGTTCCCACTTGTTCCGAGTACAGTGGACCCTCGCTGCTTCGTGGTTCGGCTTTCGCACCCTCGCTACTTCGCAACTTTGAAATATTTCCTTCATAACGCCGAAGTGAACAGTGAAGCTGGCACGCATTCTTGGAGGAGAAGGCGTCTCCGTCACGACTCTCTTAATAGACCTCTGTTTGGATTTGTTGACAAACAAGATGATGAAGTCTGCCGGCGAGGAAGAGGAAGAGAAGTGACAAGAAAGAAGAACGAATGGTCTCAAGCTCGAATGACTTACGCAGCGAGAGCCCAGCAAAAGATGTCGCAAGATCAGGACGACGATATGGTTCGGTCGCTCCACTTTTGCAACTCGACTGACGGGACCGTGGCAGTTTAGAAAACCTCTTTCAACTAGAAAAAAAAGCAGCAGCAGCAACTGCCTATCATGTTTCTGAATTTTTTTATTTTACTGTACATTTTCCAAAACGATTATCCAAAAGTGTTTAGTGGACAGTATAAGAGTGTGGGAAGCGTAATACAGTCGACAGAGGGTTTATAACAGTTTGTGGGAGTTTTGTAAAGGGTTGAGTGATGTTTGCTGAGGGTTAATATATCTGTTGATACCATCAAAATGATCACGTCTCTTCTTCTTCTCCTTTGGGCTTTTCACTTCAGGGGTCGCCACAGCGAATCAACCCTCTTCATCTAACCCTATTCTCTGTGTCCTCCTCTGTCACACCAACTGACTTCTTATCCTCTCTCACTAGGTCCATAAATGTTCTCTTTGGTCTTCCTCTGGACCTTATGCCTGGTAGCTCAGCCTTCAGCAACCTCCTACCCAGATCTTCACCATGGCTTGCACGTGAGCAGAGGAGTGTTCACGTCCAAACCATCTCAGTCATACATGTCCTGCACCCCCATATAATTCATGTTCATAAATCCTCTCTTTGGTCTTCTTCTAGATCTCCAATTCAAGCATCCATCTACCAATATATTCACTCATCCTCTTCTGTCCATGACCCAACCATCTAAGTCTGGCTTGTCTGAGCTTCTCTCCAAAACATCCAAGATGTGCCGTCCGTCTGATGGACTCATTCCTGATCCTCTCCATCCTGGTCACTCCCAAAGAGAACCTTCACATCTTCATCTCTGCCACCTCCAGCTCTGCCTCCTGTCTCTTCGTCACTGTTACAGTATCTAGTCCAAACAACATCGCTGGTCTCACCACTGTCTTGTCCACCTTTCCTTTCCCTTTGGCTGATAGTCTTTTATCTCTTCGTAACCCTGACACTTTTCTCAACCCGTTCAAGCCTGCTTGAACCCATTTCTTTACATCTTTTCCACAGTCTTTGTTGCTCTGGACTGTTGACCCCAGAAAGTCACCAACTTCTTGATCTCCACTCCCTGTAGCCTCACCGTTCTACCCGGGTTCCTCTCATTCACACACATATATTCTGTCTTGCTGCGACTAACTTTCCTTCCTCTCCTTTCCAGACCTCTCAAGATGTTCCTCAACCTGCTCCCTGCTCTCACTGCAGATCACCACGCCATTTCTACCTCGTGGAAATTCCCTTTTTTCGAGGGGATCTTGGATCACAACTCCCCCAAAAGTCAGGCTACACTGTGATGTGCCAAGAGTAGCCGCCTCCACCCTACCGGCTCTATGAAAAGATAGCATACCGACCTTTGAATCCAAGTGGGAGGCCGCGATTCGACTCACCTGACAAGTAGATGTTGTCTCCGGCCGAGATGACGCTGAAGAACTCGCGGTCGTAGAAGGGCAGGCTGGCCAGCGGGTACCACTTGCTGTTCTGGGGGTTGAAGCAGGTGACGGCCGTCAGGGAGCGCTGGTTCATCCCGATGGCCTGCCGCCCGCCCACCAGGACGATCACCTCCGCAACGCCTGTAGGACAAAAGGTCAAAAGGTCAACGGCGGGTCGAAGCGGAGGAGCCGCCTGGACTTTAATCATGCGATAGTATTGAGAAATTTATATACGTTTGCTTTAAGGAAAAACAACAACCTTGGCTACCGTGTGCACCGCCGCCGCCGCCGCCGCCGCCGCCGCCCATTATAAACCAACAACCCTGAGCCGGCGTGGCCTTGGCGGTCTGAGAAATTGGTCAATGCGGAAAAAGCGTGAAAAATAAAGAGGTATAAATAAATAAAGATTCCCTTCGGTGTCGCGGGGAAAGATAGCCGGAAAGTATGGCTCAATCACCGCGGCTAATGCTGCAGCTTCTTCTCCGTTTGTTTACACTCTCTAATCCTGCCCTCGCTTGACTCCGGCGCCGACTCTTAACCCGTGGACACACACACACACACACACACACACACACACACATGCACACACACACGCACTCATACAATCGCGACAAGAACCTGCGGCGTCCTCCACCCCCCGGCACAGGAGAGTCAGAAAATCAATAACTAAGAATCAATTTGTGTACATTTGTACATGGATATTCTGTCTGTCACACACACACACACACACACACACACACACACACACACACACACACACACACACACACACATAAACAAACAGCCACGTTTGCCCCTCCTTTTTTTTCTCCCTCACCCGAGCTCTGCTTTCACTCCACAAGCATACACGACTACACACACACACACACACACACACATGCACGTGCATGTGCATGTGCACGCGGCGGATAAAGACACCAGTGATCCAAAACACACAAGCAGGTTTGGCAAGACGCCACACGAGGGGGGTCTCAGGTCCTCTCGGTGTCCGGCTGCGAAGGCAAGGCGACGGCCCGCCAGACAGAAATGAGCTGTGTGTGTGTGTGTGTGTGTGTGTGTGTGTGTGTGTGTGTGTGTGTCGGCAAGCAGGCTGGCGGGTGGAGTGGAGGGCGGAGGGGACAAAGAGAAACAGTGTGAAGGGAAAGAGGAGGAGGGTAAAAAAAAAAGAAAAGAAAACAGGGATGAGAGTGAGAAAGGTGGAGGAGTAATCTTCATACACTCCACATCAAGGCTAAGCACTGGTTCATCTGTCTGGATCGATATTTTTCTTTCACACACACACACTTTTAAGCTTTCATTTTTTCTCTGGAGGCTGCCGGAGCAGAGCGAGGGAGGCGGCGGCGAACGGGGAGGAAGATACAGAAACGGCGAGCGCCTCGGACGCTCCGGCTGGAGGTTGCGGCGGCCGTTCCTCCGACGCCGGCCACGCGAACGCAAAGGTCTGGTTGACACGGGTTCAGAAATAGAAAAGGAAAAAAAAAAAAGCGAGCAGTCTGGGTAGAAGCCGGCGTGCAGAGGAGTCGTGCGTGACGGCGCCCTTTCTGCTTGGGCGCGGAAGATGTGAGAACTTTGAGGGCTGTAAGAGATGGAGGAGAAGAAGATGGAGATTTGAAGGGAGGCCTGACGTCTGCATCGGACGGCGAGAGACACGGATGCAGCTCAAAGCCTGGATGATATTGAATCGACGGATATCCACGGATTAGCAGTCAGCTGGTTATTAGCTCAGGCCGCTTCGGCAACTGAGCTATCTTATTGTTAGCCGGGTGCTAGCATGCTACGGGCTAGCGTAGGTACATGGGAAAACAAGCAATTTGGGAGATGACTGCCGAGAGGGCCGACTTGTGTTCGTTATCTCTTGATTGATTTCCATGGAAACGGCATAGAGGATGAATGATTGAATGAATGAATGGATGGATGGCTTGATGTCCCGTATTTTGTCCCCAAATGCGAGCCAGCAAACAGAGCTTGAACACTCCAAAGGGCCTGCAAAGTACCTCCAAAGGGCTGTCAAATGGTCTCCAAAGGGCCTCCAAAGTACTTCCTAAGGGCCTCAAAAGGTCCTCTAAAGGGCCTTCAACGTACCTCCAAAGGTCCTCCACAAGGCCTCCAAAGTACCTCCAATGGGCCTCAAAAGGTCCTCTAAAGGGCCTCCAAAGTACCTCCAAAGGTCCTCCACAAGGCCTCCGAAGTACCTCCAATGGACCTCCAAATGGCTTCCAAAGTACCTCCTAACAGCCTCTAAAGTACCTACAAAGGGCCTCGTAGGGTCCTCCAAAGAGCCTCAAAAGTGCCTCCAAAGTACCTCCAAACGGCCTCCAAAGTACCTCCCAGGGACCTCCAAAGGGGCTCCAGAGGACCTCTAAAGGACCTCCAAAGGTCCTCCAAAGTACCTCCAAAGGATCTCCATCAGCCCTCCAAGGGGCCTCCAAAGGGGCTCCAGAGGACCTCCAAATGGCCTCCAAAGTACCTCCAAAAGGCCTCCAAAGGCCCTCCAAGGCACCTCCATAGGACCTCCAAGGAGCCTTCAAGGGCCCCCCAAAGGTCCTCCAAAGTGCCTCAAAAGTACCTCCGAATGGCCTCCAAAGTACCTCCAAGGGGCCTCCAAAGGGCCTCCAAAGTACCTCCAAAGGGGCTCCAAATGGCCTCCAAAGGACCTCCAAAGGGGCTCCAAATGGCCTCCAAAGGACCTCCAAAAGCCCTCCAAGGGGCCTCCAAGGGACTTCCAAAGGACCTCCAAAGGTCCTCCAAAGTACCTCCAAAAGACCTCCAAAGGCCCTCCAAGGGGCCTCCATAGGACCTCCAAAAGGGTCTCCACAGGAGCTCCTTGGCCAATCAGCTAATGAACGTGAGTTGGGTTTTCTAGGGCACTGAGGGCCTGCCCTTCATGAAGAAAGAAAAAACAACACCAGAGAAGAAGGCTGTTTGTCTGCTGTACGGCCGCACCTTCACACACCACCGCGCGCACACACACACACACACACACACACACACACACACACACACACACACACACGCATTAATTATACCCACTTTGTTCTGCCATTGTTCTTCCTCCCGATTAGTTAGTTTCTATAGCATGTTTGTACTCTCGTTCTCTCCACAGCCGTTGCTCTTCCTCCTTTTAATGGATTTTTAAAAGTTAGGCTGTTTTCCCGTCTTTATGGGATTACATTTTTTCCCCCCATCGCTTTTCATCTCCCGTCTTTCATCCTATTAGCCGTTTCCGCTTGTTGATCATGACTGCCTTCAATTAACTTGGCAACGTTTCCGCGTTTTCGTCGGCGCCGGTTTGAGCTCCTCTTCTCGCTGCAGAGCACATCAATCAATATTCTGCTGCTCAAAGGTGCTTCTGCCAGCCCCCTTCCCATAGATCCCGTCCAATAATATGTCGGGAGAGGATTCTCCGACAAAGACAAAGCGATTCTGGCAGAACCGCCGACATCCTATAGGCTCCCGTGTTCTGGCTCCCGGGGAGAACGGGAACGGAGATGGTTCTGGCAGAAGAACCCGACCGCAGAGCTCCGAGGGGGTGGGGTGGGGGGTCCACATAAGCCCCGCCCCCAAACGCCACGGGACTCCGACAGCCATCTGTCGCCGTCTTTGACATTCATTTTCATAACCCCCGTCCTCAATAACGACGCTTTCTGACCGGTGGTTTTCGGACAACCCCTGCGGGAGAAGGTGCCCAGAAGGACATGATCTTGGTCCGGTGGCCCTCGGTGCCAAGAGGTAGCGGGCTGCCCTGCTAAACGGCCACCGCAACTTCCAAATCTTCTTGTCTTGGCAACTGGACTTGACTTTCTGACCTCACAGCAGCAAAAAGCAACATCAATAGGACTTAAATAATAGAGTAAGAAACAGGATATTAATAGGGCGTTTAAATCGTCATGAAATATAAAGCATCACTGAGTGACTTCTTGCGCAAATCTTCTTGCTGTGGCAACTGGACTTGTATTTCTTCACTTGAAGACGTTTCAGCCCCTCATTCCAGAGGCTTCTTCTGTTCTAATGTCCTGCGGGGAGTTTCTAAATAGAACTGCCGGGGTTTTAGGTCTCGGTTATGACGGCCTGTTATGTAAATATAAGAGTTGATGGGCAGACTTGACTTTCTTCACTTGAAGACGTTGGTCAAGTTCTAAATACAAATTTGAGTTTGACTCATGGAGCTTTGCTATCTGTTCAAGGTGGGACAACAAGATGAAACATGTACACTACATTACATTCCAGTCATTTGGCAGGCACTTTTATCCAAAAGTTGCAATCCAGTCACCGAAGATCCGAAGTACCAGTCGTCGGAAGTCAGAAGTGACCACTCAACCAAACAGCCGTCTCAGAACCATATACATACATGCATCCATTTCTAAGTGCGATTAGCAGGGTAGTGCTTGGTGAAGAGGTATGTTTTCAGCTCACGGCGAAAGATGGGCAGCGACCCCGCTGTTCTGACCTTTCTCGGGAGTTCGTTCCTCCACCGAGGAACCTCCTCCAGGGTTGTCCCATTCACCGCCCGGTAGGCGAGCACCAGGGACTTGAATTTTAGGCGGGTGGCTACCGGTAGCCGGTGTAGGAACATAAGAAGGGGAGTTGTACGGGAGAATTTGGGACGGTTGAACACCAGAGCTCCAGAGCTCCAGAGGCCTGATGGTCACCGCTTGGGCACCGGCAAGGAGGGAGTCGCAGTGACGAAGGTTGACCCTCTTTTGTATACACTAAAATCATAGCGTAATTACCTAGAAGCAACACTAAGTCCAAATTTTCCCCTTGTTTTAGTGTAAAGGAGACTTTACACCAATGGACTGTTCCAACCTGAGAATTATGAAGATAAGTAACAACACTATGCCTCCGTTCTTTTGTTGTATTTTCCCCATAGTAGCACCGAAACTTGCTGCATCCACACCGAGCATACGGGTTTCTTATTCACCTCAACCAACAAATTGTCCACATTTCCCTTTTTTGACATCGACGTCTTGCCGATGGGGGCGTCGGTATCAACGGAAAAGCGGGTCAATTTCTAACAAGAAGAAAAATGCCATTTATGGACCCGGAAGTCGCATCGCTGCCATCTGATAGAAGTCGTGAGCTACGTAGTGTTGCGCCGTGATGCTAACACGGACTCAAACACCGAGAATATAGGAACTGCATTTTTATTTTTAAAAAGTACTCCATGATTTTTATGTATTTTTTCAGTTTTATTCACCGTGACCTGGATGACTGAGAACCTCCACGGACATGTTTGCACCGGACTGGATTGTTGGTGCTCGACATGCAGGCAGGAGACGGGAATCGAACCTGCAGCCGTCTAAGAAATTTTAGATTAATTAGAAATAGAAAGGAGATGATAGATTTTTAAAACCTCTTTTTTTTTTTCTTTTGAAAGGTGGCAGCAAACTAGCAAAATTAATTAAAAAAAAATGAATAGAAACTGTTAATACAGTTTGAAGAAATTCCTGTGATATAAGCTTGCAGTTGTCTGATTTTTTTTTTTTTTTAATAATTTTATCATCTAAAGTTACCAAGAATTTCTAGATTAATTTGGAAATGAAAAGAAAATCATGTAAAGGTCAGTGGCCAAAAAAACGCATCTCCAAGCTGATATCAAAGCAGTTTATTTAAATTTAATTTATATTTTTATAAGTGTTTATTTTTATCTATTTTTTTTAATTTAAATTTTCTAAATCTTTTTTTAAAGGTCACAGCAAGTTAGCAAGAATTCATTAAAAAATGGAAAAAAATAAAAATTAAAAGAAAATTAAATTTAAAGAAATAACCTCAATATAAGGTTTTTTTTGTTATCTAAAGTTATCGGGAAATTTTAGATTAATTAGATATTGAATGGAAAATGATGCAAAAGTCAAGGCCAAAAAAAAAAGACAACTCTAAGCTAATATCAGAGACATTTCTTTAAATTTAATTTTCAATTGTTTGCTTTAATTTTCTGTTTTTTTTTTCTGTTTTTTAATGAAATCTTGCTTATTTGCTGCCACCTTTTTCAGATATTCAAATATTAATTCAATTACAATTATAATTCAAATATTATCTCCTTTCAATTTCTAATTAATTTAACATTTCTTGGTACCTTTAGATTATAAAAAAATAATAATAATAATAATAATAATCTGAGAACTCCAAGCTTATATCAAAGCAATTCTTTATATTTAAATTTCAGGTGTTTCTTTTATTTGTTTTGTATTTCATGTTTTTCTTTAGATGACAAAAAAATAAATACATCTGAAATCTCCAAGCTTGTATCAAGATTATTTCTTTAAAATAAATTTTCTTTTAATTTGTTTTCTCTTTTTTTGATGCATTCTTGCTTATTTGCCGACACCTTTAAACAAAAAATGAATTAAAAAAATCCAATAATATCTCCCTCAAATTTCTAATAATCTAAAATTTCATGTAAACTTTGAAGATGATGAAAAAAAATCAGATGACTCCAAGATTATATCAAAGCAGTTTCAAGTGTCTCTTTTAATTTTTTTATGCTGTTTTTGATTAATTCTTCCTCATTTGCGTCCACCTTTAAAAAAAGAAATTATTTAAACATTTCAAATAATATTACCTTTCAATTTCCAATTAATCTAAAATGTCATGGTAACATTAGATGACAAAAAAAAATCAGAAAACTCCAATTTTATATCAAGGTTATTTCTTTTAATTCAATTTTCTTTTATTTATTTTTTTTCTCTTTTTTGATGAAGTTTTGCTAATTTGCCTCGCTGCCACCTTTTAAAAAATGATAAAAAAAAAAAAAAAAAAAATCAAGAACAATTTAATATAATAATAATAATACTATATTTTATTTTTAACCTTATTTGGATTCCCAGCTGATGCAAATACCCGGAAAAAAAAGTCCCGGTCACTTTGTTTGTCGGCTTTCCGGGCCTTTTTTTCCAGAGCGAAAAATAAGGGAAGCTCCCTGCAGCCGATCCACGGGGCGGAACAATATGCACGTATACGTGCACGCCGCGCTTTATTATCACCTAACGCACGTGTGCGTGGTCGCTCAGAGCGCTTTCTGCTCGGTCGGACACGTCAGGGAGATTCCACATCTGGGCGCCGAGGTTGCCGTGCGCCTCCGACCCCCGAAGCCCTGGACGCGCTCGCTAGCCAAACGCCGGCCTGTCAGAACACAACAAAAAAAAAAAAAAAAAACACAAGAGCGGCGGCACCGTCGGCGAGTCACGCCGAAGAATCCGATGCGTGTGTGTGTGTGTGAGTGTGTGTGTGTGTGAATGAGGCCTCACAGGGACGGCTGTCAGTCAGTCCGAGGTTTGATGGGAGTTTGGTAAAGGGATGAAGGGATGCAGGATCGAAGGATGGAGACGAGTGGTCGGGGATGAAGGGATAGCCAAGATTTGACAGCTCTCTCTTTTTTTTTTTTATTTCCCTGACAGAGTTTATACCCCTGGCACTTGGGAAAGAAAATGTCTCCTTTCTTTGTTACTGACCTTTTGATATTTTGGCATATTTGTAACCTTTCTGCACAGAGGCAAAAGTCAACTGCGCGCAACTTTGAAGCCGCACGACTCTTAAAGTAAACACTTCTTGTCGAGACGTTTGCGGCTCTGTGAAGGCGGGTAATCTTTAATTCTAGTGAGAATGATGATAATAAATATATTTATAGAGTGTTTTCCGTCAAAGTGCTGTCGAAGAGGGAAGGTAAGGGAGCGGTGGCGCCGAGGAGAAGACGGGAGGCAGAGATGGAGATGTTGTGGAGGTGAAGTCCGAGATTGTTTGGACACCTAAGGAGATCCAGGGATGGAAGGTGCTGAGCTCGGAGGTCTGGAGCTGCAGTCCCAGACCTCTATTGGTCTGAGGTGGATAAATACAGTCAAATATTCAAACATTTCTGCTTTTTTCTTTCAAAATACTCCATAAGCTTGTTTTTTGACGCTTGATCTTCAAGCTGAAGGCTTGATTGCCTCATTGGAGAGCATCTTGTTGCATATTATGCAGAGCAGGCTTCCTACCTATCGTGATAAATCCGTGTTTGCAGGAGGTCTCCTGGAATCGTCTGTTAGATGTACCGTATTTTTCTGACTATAAGTCGCAGTTTTTTTCATAGTTTTGCTCAGGGGTGCGACTTATACTCTGGAGCGACTTATTTGTGAAATCATTGAGCTCTCTTGCTCCGATGTGTGTCGTTAATATAACAGCGATCGTCTCACACACACGCCAACCAATCAAAAGTCAGCGGGGGCGGGTCATGGCAGAAGTGCGTTGTGAAAAAAGATGCTACCAACGACTTCTGTACCGATGAAAATTGATCATTTCAACTTGGCGCTAACTTATAAAAACAACTGAGAAGGGCTGAAAAAAATGGCACAGAAAAGAAAATCATATTCTGCAGGTTACAAGCCGGAAGGAGTGAAATATGCAGCCGAAAACGGCGATCGAGCAGCAGAAAGAAAGTTTGAAGTTAGTGAGAAACTTGTAAGGGACTGGCGAAAAGCGGAGGTTATTCTTACTGAAATGAAGGAAACTAAAAAAGCTAATCGCGGGCTAAAAGCTAGGCTAAAAGCTAGCCGTCCACGGCTAGAGGAACGAGTTAACACACGGGTGCTTGAACAAGGTGCTGCCGGGAGAGGCTTGTCAACAGGACGGTTGCGTCTTCACACCAGGTAGTTGCCAAGGAGATGAATATAAGTGAGTTTGCGGGAGGAGCTTCCTGGTGTTACCGCTTCATGCAACGCAATCGTCTTTATCAGAGCAAAGACGCCGTCCTGTCGGGATCCAGAAAGGCTGGAATAATTGGAACTGCAAGTGACGATGACTCTGACGTAGCGACGTACCGGTAGAAGATGAAGCGGCGTGTTGTCTACCCTCTGAGTTGGCGGAGTTGTTCAGAAGTGACACCGAAGAAGAAGATTTTGTTGGATTTAGTGATTAAGAGTGACACCGATTGTTTGGTTGTAGCATGTGCTATATGCTAAAGTTATTTGAATGACTCTTACCGTAATATGTTACGTTAGCGTAGCCTAGCAGGCACGTTCTCAGTTGGTTGTTTATGTGTCATATAGGCTATACTTGTTCAGCCTGTTGTTCTCTATTCTATTATTATCTTAAATTGCCTTTCAAGATGAAATGTCTATTCTTGGTGTTGGATTTTATCAAATAAATTTCCCCCCAAAAATGCGACTTATACTCCAGTTTTTTTTTTTTTTTTATTATGCATTTTTGTCTGGTGAAACTTATAATCACTGGGCCTTTTCCCCTTTGCAAAGACGTCTGTTTTTTACTCCATTTACTTGTTTGTGGGTTCGACATTAGCAATGATGTACGACGTGACCAAGTTATAGACGGATGTGACGGAGAGAATTCGGACATTTTTCCAAAATAAAAGATTGTTCAGACCGGAGAGGAGGTTTATGGATGGAGGGAAAAGAGGACATGAAGGTGGCGGATGGAGATGTTGGATTTGCTGTGGGGAATCCCTGAAGGTAGCAGACCTAAGAAGAAGAAGCTTCCTAAGAAGCTGCGGTATGTTTTTGGAGAATATGGAGACTCAGCACAGAGATACCGTTCCCGGTATCCAACTGGGGACGGAGGCCAGAATCTGTGCGAAGTGTTTGAATGTATTCGCTCTGGTCGGAACAGCCGGCCGCCATGTTCTGGACACCTCTGCAGGAGTTGGACCCTTTTCTTGCGTTGCTACCATCCCGCAAATTAAGCTCTCTTTTTTGGACGGCGCCTCCACCTTGCGGTCAAGCAGGGTTGGCCTCGGGCGCCGAGCAGTAACTTCTACTCCACGATGCTCTTCTGAGTTCAGTAGCTGACTCTGCAGAAAGCGCCGTAAACATCTGCTTGTGTAAACTCAGCCTCTCCCCTCGCCTCCAAATTGGACGAGGGGACGGCGCAGGACTCCTTCAAGGTCCGCGCAATATTTCCGGGGGAGTTGGTGGAAAATAGCCACATATATCTCCGATCTTAATGGCCTCCTTTCGGTCCATTCTCTCACCAATTTAAAGCCTCCTCTCGCTCCGGTTCCTACCCTTGACTGCTTGGCTTCGCCCTGCCGAGAGATATATGCGGAGGGCTTGACGGCGGACGTTTTTACGCCGGTTGATGTATAGATAGGAGATGATGACATAGTGCACTTCAGGACTGGAAATATTTGGGGACTACGTGGTGTTTTACGGATTGTACTTTGGGATTTGTTCCTCTCCTCCAGTGAAATTATTGTCCAAACACGCATTGAAGCACCAATCAAAGTATCTGCGGTGCTTCAGAACGCGAGTGGAGGAGGATCTACCGCCTCTTGAGAGCCCGGTAAACCTTCACCGACGCCAATATTAGAATATCTACATTCCACTTCTTTTCTCGGTTTCCTGAAAATCACCCCGGCGATTTATTTCTGCTCCGCTGTTCGCTGACAGATGCGCAGCGGGGAAAACATGTACGGTAAACCTTCAGCAGCTGGATGCTGGGCTGCTCAGGCCAAGGCAGTGACAGACAGAACTTTTTCACAGGCAATTTATAAGCTATTCCCAACACATTCACTCATTCATTCATTGTCTACACCGCTTCTCCTGCACTCATTGGGGTTTTGCCCTGGACCACTTAACAGTCAATCACAGGAAACACATTTAGATTCATAAACCACCTCAAAAAGACACACAAGAGCGTTCACTCCCTTGTTTACAGCTCAGAGGCATACAAGTATTGACCCTCTCATTCACACCTTATATGGAAGCATACAACTATTCATTCCCTCGTTCACACCTCGTGTCCAAACATACAACCATTCACCCTCTCATTCACGCCTCAAATTGAGGAATTAAAGCGTTCACTTTCGCATTAACACCAGATATAGAGACATAGAAGCATCAGCTCCGTCGGTCACACCTCGTATAGAGGCATAACAACATTCACTCGCAGCCCTTGTTCACACCTCATGTATGAGCATACAACCCTTCACCCTCACATTTACACCTTATATAGTGGCGTACAACAATTCGCTCCCTTTTGCAAGCCTTAGAAAGAGGCATACAACAATTCACCCTCTCATTCATGCCTTATCCGGAATCATTCAACCAACTCCCCCCTCATTCACACCTTGTATAGAGGCTTGCAACCCATAAACTCCCTTGTTCAAACCTTATATGGCGGTATAACACCATTCACTCCCTTGTTCACAACACATGTGCAACCATTCACCTTCTCATTCATGCCTTATTTAGGACCATTCACTCCCTTGTACACATCTCATACAGAGGCATTAAACCATAAAGTTCCCTTCTTCAAACCTTATATTGAGGCACACAACCATTCACCCTCACATGGACGCCTCACCAAGAGGCATAAAAGAATTCACTCCCTCGTTCACACCTCATACAGAAGCATACAACTATTATCCTCATTCACACCTTCTTTACGAGCATACAACTCTCCATTCCCTTGTTCACACCTTGTGCACAAGCATACAAGTATTCACCTTTTCATTCACGCCTTATCCAGAGGGACGCAACTCTTCATTCCCTTGTTCACACCTCGTGCACAAGCATACAAGTATTCACCTTCTCATTCACGCCTTATCCAGAAGGACACAACTCTTCATTCCCTTGTCCAGACCTCGTGTACAAGCATACAAGTATTCACCTTCTCATTCCTCGCTTATCCAGAGGGACACAACTCTTCATTCCCTTGTTCACACCTCGTGCACAAGCATACAAGTATTCACCTTCTCATTCACGCCTTATCCAGTGGGACACAACCATTCACTCCCTCGTTCACGCCTCACATAGAAGGCTACAACCACGGAGTTGCAGTCAAACCTGACGGAGCAAGACATTAAGTTCTGTGGGAATCAGCACCATGTGTTTGTGTTTATTCCATTTAGATCCAATTCCACACCTATACAGCTGCAGCTTTTTATCGGCAAATCGTTCACTGAAGGCCCTTTTATATGTTTTATTTATTTATTTTGCCCCCTCAAGGCACGGCGCCGTCTCGCAAATGTGTTCCAATATCTCCTAATTTCACATTATCTCCGCGCCGTATTACCTGGCTTCTGATGGCGGCCGGCAAGCGATTCCCCGGGCGAGCCTTCATTCCGCTATGCTAACTGGCGGAAAAAGCAGCGGCGAAATATACAAAGAGGAAAGGGACGCCATCGCCGAAGCTCGGGACGCTAACCGACCGTGGCCGGCGGGCAGATTTCCCCAAAAAGTTGCCGTGTCCCGTTACACTCCTTACAGGATTTTAAGCTATGTCGCGACACGCGTGGACGGGCATGCTCAAAGCCGACGCCTCGTCCGCCGAGCGTGACGCTCACCGGTGAACACAAGCGTGCACGGGCTTGGAAAAAACAGCAACAAAAAAAAAAAACATGACAATTTCCCCCTCGCATCGGCTCCGTTCAAGTCGGCGTCAAGCAAATGAAAGCTATCTGTGACAGGAGCACGCCATCCGTGCCGACGGCGGGCGTCCACTCATACGCCGGAGACAGAACGGGATGATTCCGTCGTTCCCTCTCGGCCCGAGTCTTATCTCACCTTGTTATGTGTCCACCTCGCTTCTCGCCCCATGCTGTGATCCTATTTTCCATATTCCCCTTCCCTTCCCTCGCCGCTAGCGCCTCAATCCTTATCTACCCGCCTCCTCCACTCGTTCTCCAAAAACCCCCTTCCCCTTCGCTTCGCCTTCCCGGATCCAACGTCTTCTCGTGACCTTTATTTAACCCTCGGCTCTCGCTTCGTCCTCAAGTATTTGCATTTTCACGTCGGGAAGTGACTCGCGGTGATCGCACGGACGGCCGCGTATTTGCGATCCGAGGAAACGACGGCGACGAAAAACAAAATTACCCCGGCGTCCGTTTAGCGGCCGCCGTCCGGGAAGTCATATCCCGTGATCTTCCTGTGACTGCAGCTCCCAAGGTCAGGAATTCAATGAATATTTTAAAAAAGAAGGCCGTTTCAACTGCCGACAATTTCCATTATACTGGCGTGAACTCCATTTGCTGATAAGCATCGTGTTATAGGAATAACGCTTCTAGACTGCCAACTAAAGAGACTTTGGGGTGAAACTGTCGGGCTAAATACCCAACAGCAGGATAGGGCCGAAAAAATACTGCTTATGAATTTCATTCCTTCTTTGACTCCATTCAGAACCCGATCAATGTTTTTAATTTAAATCAATCCCGTTGATCGGTCCTACAGACCCAAAAAAAACATATTGCACTCTTTTGAAACTTTTTTGGTGCTTATTTGTGGCAAAAAAAAAACAGAAAAAAAATCAAAGATAATCTTTATGTGTTCAGAAATAATAAGATATTTATTTCTGTGTAGTAAAGCCTTCTCATGTATGACATCGTGGCTAATGCTAACGCTATCTCCAACAAGCTGTCTTTCATTCATCCAAACTACCAATCACTTTCCTTTGTTAGCGTAGCTGCCCCTTTAGCCGCATCAACCATCTTTAGCGCATCTTTGTTCTCCAAGATCGTACAGATGGTAAAATTAGCCTTGCAATCTGCGAGATCTATAACACCAACATCATTTAGCTGTTACTTCCTTCTTCAGATCCAACTTCTTTTTTAACATCACAAACACTTTTAACTTTTTTTTGTTACCATAATGAAGCTAACTTGCTGAAAAAAAAAGCACAAAAAAGCGTTTTAATGCTGGAACGCAACGATGAACGGCGTAAACAATGCAGAAATTAGCGGCACAACTGCCGCTACGCAACTAGTGGTTGAGGAAAACCTGTTAGTTTGTTTGTGCGTTCGTGCAGCGAGGCTTGTTCGACAGCCGATTCGTCCGTTTCAGAAACCACAGTTTCTTTCTGGTATAAATATTGCTGATTTAATTGTTTCCTCCTTGGATTGTTATCGGTACAATAAACCTACGACACTTCGTTGGGTTTTATCAAGGGCGGCACGGTTGCGAAGCGATTAGCGCTTCTGCACACAGCAACAGCGTTTCAAGTCGGATTCCAACATGTGGGCGACTTCTTTGGTTTCCACCTTGTTCTCCGAGCTCCTCCTGCAGTCCAAAAACGTCCAGGAGGTCCAACGGACACCCTGAAGTGCCCAGATGTGAGTGAACGGTTGTATGTCTCTATATTAGGGCCTAAAATACCCAACGTTAGCACAGATTAGCTCCACCCAACCGCACAACGCCGACTGAAGCCTAGAAGATGAATGAATAAATGGTTTTAGCAGTAATTTGATTCAACAGGCAACACACTGTACATTTAATTTGAGGCTTCCGGTCGTCACGTGGATTTATCTGAATAGATTGAGAAATACACTGATGTTGAAAAAAAAAAAAAAAAGCAAGGAGGTCGTTTGGATTAAAGAAATATGTGAAAGAAATATGTCAAAGCTTCTTTGACAAGCCGTGAAGGACCTCCAGAGGTGAGGCACATGCAGGCAAAAGCCTCCGAAGCAATCATATTTCTTTTAACTAAAGGGGTGGGAACAAGAAGAAGAAGAAGAAGAAGAAGAAGAAGAAGAAGAAGGAGGAGGGTGTTGCAAGACCATGCAAGGCCTTAAAGGTGAAAAGGACTTGGAATCTGCTCCGGCTCGTTCCGTTAGCCACCGCGGAGAGAGCTAGCTGCGGCATCGGGACCGAGTTGAAGGCTTCTAGCGGCGCGGCGAGAAAGACCCGAGAAAAGAACATTAGAATAATCGCGTCTGGAGGATACAATTGTTCAGATTAAGGTTTTAGCGCACAATGATGGAATGTGTCAGACTCAGATGAGAACAGAGGCTCTCAGTAATAGCCTTGATAGCAGACTGGAATGTCAGCCAACTATGAAAAAGAAAGAGGAATCAAAGGCTTTTTTTTTTCTCGTTGTAATACCGCTGATACCGAATGAATGCCCGCATTTAAATGGGTCGACAATTCTTTTTTTTTTTTCTTTACGGGGTGGAAATTACAAATCAGCCTTTATCACGTGTTTATGTTTTCATTCAAATGGACGGCATCGATTATTCAAATGATAGACGCGCGCATGTTAGCGCAACCCGGAGACAGAACACCCAAGTTAAAGGCTACCCAAGATGTTGTGAGGTACAACAAGGAATGCCGTGACCTCCTTGGTGAAGAGACAAACGGCCTGTGGTCCTCTTCAGGATCAGGACTCTGTGGTCCACCAACACCCGAAGGACAAGGGCCACTCCTTTGGCGACAGCAAACCAGAAGATAGCTAGTCTGAGAGAGGAGTCTTTGTCAAGGGGCCATCTTTGTCAAATGGGAGTGACCTTCAGGGAACAGAAGAGGGAGGTGAGATCTATCCCTGCAAACCACCTGGAGAGATCCACAACCCCGAGCTAGAATTCTTGTCCAAATTTTCTTGTTGTGGCACTCCCTCATCCCAGAGGCTTCTTCAGTTCTCAGACGCCTCTGGGAAGAGGAGAGAAACGTCTTCAAGCCAAGAAGTCCAGTTGCCACAAGAAGAAGATCTGGACCAGACTTCACCATGAGCTTGACGACCGAGAACCTTCGCAGACGACCTCAAGCTAAGGCTACCGCCCGTTAGCCGAGGCAATCTACATATTAGCCGTGCGATCGGCGAGTCCCACAAAGTCGTACCCGAGTTCCTGAAACAACTCGACCCCCAAACTTGGACCAACCCCGGCAGTTTTAGAAACCAAGTCCACTTGCCTCCACGACATGAGGACCTCTGATCCGGAGAGCCTTCACAGAGGTCCACCATTCGGATTATTTGTGCAAAACTAGTATCGTTTATGAGTCGATTAAGTTAGACATGCATCACACCGTTATCTAAATATAACCTTTACATATTCTGCAGGAACAAGGAGTAGAAAACTACAAGCACTCATTAATCAAGATATCCTACTTAATATTTTATAGATTGCGTGCATTTTTCCCGTCTATTGATGCTCGGCTGGAATTCCAAGTGGGTCGCTGAGGCGGATTCATATTTCCACTCGGCGTCCTGCTGAAGAGAAAGGGAAGGAAAATAAAAAACAAAATGTTCAATGTCACAAACGCGCCGATAAAACTTGGGTAGAAATATCGGTCACTTTTAACGTCGGGTTTAAATGGTTTAAAGCTGAAATTTAAGTCAATCTTAAAACTCAAAATATCTCTAAAGATATTCGGTCTTTCTTAAACTCTTTTAAAAAGGAGGGATGTTTTTTTGTGCTCTTTACTGTGAATTTATTATGATTATTTTGTTCATCTGATTATTCCACGTGACAACTGTTTTTTATTATTCGTCTTTTTCATTAGCCGGGTTAAAAGCGCTGTTTGGAAAAAAAAAAAAAAATTTCCAGCACATGTTTGTGGATAAAAATATAATAATTTACTGATCCCCGGCGGGGATATTCTTTTGTCACAGCAGCGCAATAATGACATATATAAATATAATTATAAACAGAAATAAAAAGAGACAATTAAAAGATAGAAAAAGACATCCGACAACAATGATAAAAATAGACAGCTGAACCGCTATGTATTTGATTAAAAGTTTAAAAAAATGTTTCCGTGTAAATAACTCATGTTACAATGTGGACACCTGCGGCTTTTGGACAAGTACGACATACATATGTAAAAATATATTTATTTAGATATTTTTAACCGGTACGGCTTATATTCAGGTGCGCTTAATAGTCCTGAAATTACGGGAGTAACGGGACTGTCTCAGAAAATTAGAATATTGTGATAAAGTTCTTTATCTTCTGTAATGCGATAAAAAAAAAACAACAAACAAGCAAAAAAAAAAAAAAAAACTTTCTCATGATATTCTAATATTTTGAGATTTTTAAGTTTTCTTAAGATGTAAGCCATAATCCGCAATATTAAAATAATAAAAGGTTTGCAATATTTCAGTTGATTGGTAATGAATCCAGAATGTATGACATTTTTGTTTTTGTAATTGCATTACAGAAGATAAAGAACTTTATCACAATATTCTAATTTTCTGAGGCAGTCCTGTATATTATTGTTTATATTATATAATGTTTACTGGGCAGTTTATTGTGAATTTATGATGATTATTTCATTCATCAGAATATTCCAAGTGACTGTTATTTATTATCAATCTTTTCCGTCATCTGTGTTACAGGCACTGTTTAGAAAAAAAAGCATTTCCAGTGCATGTTTGCTGATGTTATTGGTAAAAAAAGAAATAATTTTTCTGTGCAAATATCTCATGTTACAACTTTGACACCTGCAGCTTATAGACAAGTGCAACCTATATAAGTACACTTCTATTTAGGTTGTTATTTTTACCTGACTTGGCTTATATTCAGGTGCGCTCGGGAAACTAATTGAATAACGAATTAATCACAACTTTAATCCGTTTAGATTCGCTATCATTGGACCGCATGGAGCCGTCAATCATTCATCCTCTCATTCACGCATCATGTAGACACTTTTTCACCTCATCATTGAAAAATCCGACGGAATCATAGACCCTTCGCTCCAACATTCACAGCACAGAACAATCATCCTCTCGACGGAAGAAGGACGGAGGGGAGAACATAATCTCCGAATATAAAAAACAGCAAATTGAAATGAAAGTTATTCAAAATTAGCAAAATAGGTGGTCAGAGTGGCGTCTTCTGTTTACGCGTCTGCTTGCCAGGAGACTGCCAGCCCTTCAGCTCCTGTTTATTTACCGTACGTCTCCCTTTATTATATACAATACATATTTCACTAGACGGTGACAAGATTTACACTCAACCTTGGACTTTATGAATAAACGCGTTGCTCAAATAGTTGTTTAGTCGTCTTGTAAGGGGCGTGAGCTCCGCTTTTCATTACTCCCGACTTTATCTTCATTATTAACGCGAAGGACGTTGTCTGGGTTTGCAGCCAGACGTCACCATAAATCACAGCGAACGCGCTGACGACACTGAAAAAGCGGCGTGGCGTTGTCCGTGAAACAAAAAATGGGAAAACAAAAACAAACTAAAAAGGGATGTGAATGTATGAGTGAGAGGATAGAAACTAGCAGAAGCCAGAAGCGCTAACCAAGCGCTAACCAACCTGCCGCGCGAGTTAGCAAGCAAGCTACGTCTCTGTCCACAAACTGTATGCCAAAAAAAAAACAAAACAAAAAACCTGCGCTGCTACTCTCTCATGATGTTGAGTATCAGTTTGCATCTGCATGCATTTTATACGTCATACCTCATGGTTTTATGTTTTCTGTTTAATGTAACAGTGCACTTTATAGTTAATTTGCATTCTAATATTAATGTTTATTTCCTGTCACCTTGGGATTATGGGAAATGTCTTCTGGATTCCTCTGTATGTCCAGCATGTGGAGAAATTGAAAATAAAGCTAACTTTAAGCTTTAATAAAGCAGCGCAACAGTGACATAAATAAATATGATTCTAAATAAAAATAAAAACAAATAAAAGAGACAAAAGGTGAATTAAGAGTAAAAAAATATGTTTCTGTGTAAATAGCTCAACGTCGACACCTGTGGCTTATAGACAAGTGCGGCATGAATATGTTATATTCATTTAGTTGGCTTATATTCAGGTTGTTATATTACATAGCTTTATTGTGTAATGGAATCCTCTGGATTCCTCTGTATGTCCAGCACATGCAGAGAAATTGAAAATAAAGCTGACTTTGACAAAATTAGCAACAAAGCCATTCATTCATTTAATTATGGCCTAAAACACTTTAGTCCCTAAAAGACTTTAGGGACTAAGATAGCCTAGCATAAAACTATTAGCATTCTATGTGAAGCGCAGGAGAGCGAAGCGGCGATACAAACTCCTCCCATTTATCACACAGCGCAGTGACATGCTGTCAGGGGAGGCAGGAGAGGCCGTGCCTCACTTGCCAATCTCTGAAAGAAAATATATGAAATGAAAGAATTAAATGGTTCTGGTTATCAGTGATTTGCAATATAAAGGTATTTTTCATTTAACTTTGCCAGTTTGAGATTGTTTTTTTTTTTTTATTCATAATCGCTGGATTGTCACATTTACAGTTAAAATACTTTCAGTATTTTAAGTATATTTCCAATGTATAGTGTTTGTTTCCAATCTTGGAAAGAAAAAAAAGGAAAATGAACAAGAATTAAATTATTGTATTTATTTGTGATTTGCACTTTAAAGGAATTTTTCATTAAACTTTACCAGTGTTAGAGTTTTTTAATCTAAAATCGCTGGATTTTCACATTTACTGTTCAAATACTGAGAAGAGACATGTGGTGAGGCAGCTGCCCATCCAGCCTCAATGTAGATTGCACAGTGGCGGCTGACTGCTAGCATGCTCTGCACTAAGGCCAAAAATGCTGTCGCTCTAGATGTTGCCATTAAGATGCTTAAACACTTTTGCAACTTTTGCTATATGAACTATATTTTCCATGTATAGCAGCGTTAAACTCCACCAGTTTTAGAGTTTTTTAAACCAAAATCACTGGATTGTGAAGAGACGTACGTTGAGGCAGCGGACTGTTGAGCCTCAAGGTAGATGACGGCTGACTGCTGTTATGCTCTGCACTAAAACCGTATTGCTGTCTCACTGTAAATGCCGAAACCCTACAGAAACTATATTTCCAAAGTACAGTGTTTTTTTGTCAACAACCGAATGTATGATGCTAGTTTTTTGTGCTGAGCGATCAGAAAACTACCGCCACCAAGTGAGGCACGCAGTTCCCCTGCCTCGTGGTAGGCGTGCCTCGTCAAGGTTGGTCCTGGAGTTCTATGTATGTCCGCAAGAAGCGGCGGGGCGAAGTGCACCTCTGCTTTGCGGTGAACTTTTCTCCACTTCCCAAGAGCAAATGTAGACTGAGCGTTGGAGGGGAAAACGGGTGAGGGTTGGTTCACACACTCCACGGTGTCGAGGCAACCTTCAATCCTGGCCTCTCGCGTCTTGTTATCGCTTTTTCCCCTTCACACTTTTCCACGACGCGCACTCCCCGGGCAACTAACGAGTCAATCCTGAGACGCCTCGTTCAGCCGGGGACCGAGGACATCCTGAAGCTCGGTGGAAAATGGAGATAATTAGAGTGTCTAAAAAACACCCGGCGCTGCCAAACCCGACGAAAAGTTTGGAGGGCCGACCTTCGCGGCGGAAGGTGTGTGCATTTGCTTCTTGACACCCGAGGCCTCCTTGAGGGCGACGCCACGGATCCGAAGCTAAAGCAGGGATGTCAAACTCGTTTGGGTCCAGGGGCCACAGACGGCTTAATTTGATGTCTGGGGGGCCGAGCAGGGAAATCAGAGCTAAGCTACCTAGAAGTAACACCAAGTCCAAAATTTTCCCTTGTTTTAGTGTACAGGAGAACAGGTTTGTCATAAAAATCTTATTTTGTAATGAACTGTTCATGAAGAATTTCAACATCGCTGTCTTCTCTCGTTTCTCCAAGAAGGAAATCTGACGGCAGTCAAATCAATATCATGTTTCGGGTGATGTCATGTTGGAGCAGAAGACTTTCCTTCTGGATTAATAAAGGTCTCTTCACTCCTTTGTTTAGCTTTACCTTTTCACGTTCTAATCCAGGTAAACTCAGAAAAGTTGCTCTTTTGTCCCGAACAAACCCAGAACAACCCTTTTAGACTTTAGTTTCTGCTGATTAACTCTTACATTTACGCAAAAAGCCCAAAACCCTGGCGGTTATATTTGGGAAACTTCCCACAGGTCATTAGAACCGATGAAGCCTCTGGGATAAGATAGAAGATAAGATAAACTTTATTGATCCCCATAGGGGGAATTCTTATATATATATATATATATGAAATATAAATATAAATAGAGAGACAATTAGAAGATAGCAAATGGATCCACAAATAAATAGACAGCAGAGAGAACAACAACAACAGCTTTGACAACAGTAAAGGTGAGAACAGACGACCAGAACAGGGAAAGGAACAGAAAGCGAGTGATAAAAATAAAGGAAATAAGCAGGATGGAATGAGCTGAGAACAACAAGGATGAAAATAGAAAACGAAGTTACGGCAAAAGCGCTGAAACGTCTCCGAGTGAAGAAATCCAAGAAGATTCGGACCGATTTCGAAATCTTCTTGCCGTCGCAAACGGACCCGATTTATATTTTTCACTCGAAGATGTTTCGACCCTCATCCGAGACTTCGGTTCTTCTTCGTCGAACCGTGGAAGCCGAGGAGATTTTGACAGCTTCTCTTTTGAAGGTCAAATCCAGACGTACAACCATTCACTCTCTCATTCACGCATAATATCGGCAATTTGAAAGCGTTCGCTCCGTCAGAGCTTCTCCGTCATCCTGGTCACGGTGAATTCTCGTCACAATCTCCTCGCCGTTGCAGCCGGGCTTGATTTTCTTCACTAAAAGAGGTTTCGCCCCCTCGTTTGAGAGTCTCCTTCAGCCTTGAATGAGAGGGTGACGATAAGATCAGATAAGATAGCGCTATTATTGATCCCCATAAGGGAAATTGGTTGTCGAGCGGCTGCGAGTCGCTATAAGACGTGTGCGGGAAAGTGAATACTTGTCAAAATCTTCTTCAGTTCTTCTTGGGTGGAGTGAAGAAGCCTCTGGGATGAGAGGTGAGATGTCTTCAAGTGAGGAGAATCAAGTCCGGTTGCCACCACAAGAAGATTTGGAAGCCGTTCGCTCTTTCGTTCACAACTCATGAAGAGGTTTACTTTTCACGGTTTCGCTACTTCACGGATTTGCATGGTGCATTGTGTTCTGCATTCTGATTGGCTAAGAAGTCACTCTGCTTCTTCTCCACCTGTGCGTCAATAACGTTGCAGTTTGATATGTACACGTACGTAAAACAGCTTGCCAAGTTTACATGACGTACGTGCAAATTCTCTTTCTGTAAAACCCATAATGTTGACAAACGCTTCAACTGAGACCGGCTCATACAGTTCGGCCGTTTGATTTATGATGAAACGATAAAAAGATAAGTTTGTAGCTTAATGCTAAACAACAATACGTGTTGATGAAGTTCATAAGGTCGATGCTAAGACTAGCTGCAAACCCCATTGAGGGAAGGTTAGCAAACACAACTTCGCTTGGATTTTGGATGCCTCTGGTGTTTGCTGGAGAATTTTGGATATTTAATTTTTACTGAGCATCCTAACGATGGTCTCGCCTCCAGTTATGAAGGATTTCAAAAGTGTTACGCTGATAGAAACAAAAAAACAAAACAAAACGCCAAACAATTGGTTTGCTTATGCGAGCAGCCGGGACAGAAACATGGACTGATCTCATTTTCAGTATTGTCTGTTGCCACGGTGACTGTTGTACGTGAACACAGCTAGCTATTAGCTTGCGGCGGACGAAAGGTCACGAAGGACATGGACGATGTCAGGTAAATACAGCGATCCCTCGCTAGAACGCGGTTTACTTTTCACAGTTTTGCCACTTCGCGGATTTGCATGGTGCATTGTGTTCTGCATTCTGATTGGCTAAAAAGTCACTCCGCTTCTTCTCTACCTGTGCGTCAATAACGTCGCAGTTTAATACGTACACGTACGTAAAACAGCTTGACACATTTACATGACGGACGTGCAAATTCTCTTGCAATTTCGAGTTTCTCTAAAACCCATAATGTTGACTAAACGCTCTGGAGCGACTAAAGCACCTTGCAGGGCCCAAAAGGCAGCGGAAGATGCTATCTATGGCAGATAAAGTTAAACTTCTGGACATGCTAACGGAAGGTAAAAGCTATGCGGCTGTAGGTCGGCATTACGGAATGAATTAATCTTCTGTTCGTTCCATAAAGAAGGAAGAAAAAAACATAAGGACGACAGCAGCGATAAGTTTTAATAAGGATGCAAAAAGGGTTGCAACTGTCCGCAATTTTTTTCATAATCCTTTTTAATTTTCTCCCGTTTAATTCAATCACTCGGGTCGCGGTGGGCGGTGCTAATCTCTGCAATTTAAAGCCTTCTGTTCACATTGATGATTAAAATTATTATTTGACAGTACAGTACAGAAGTTAATTGTTGAAAAAAAACTTTCTAAAGAACAGTACTTTTAATTGTGAAAAAATGATTGAGCCTGTAAAATGGTTTGTTCTTTCTTTTCAATGTATAACAGAGTACTCAATTGTATAATAATTATAAAAAAAAAAAATAAAGGTTTCTACTTCACGGATTTTTCCTATCACGGGTTCTTTTTGGAACGTAACCCCCGTGAAAACAAGGGTTTACTGTAAGTTATATAGAGACGTACAACCATTCACTCGCTCATTCACACATCGACAATTCCGGTCTCCAATGAACCTCCTGCATGTGTTTGGCCACTCAGAGATCTCGCTGCGCGGCGGGAGCGCCAACCAGCGTTTAACTCTTTTCCGACTTGAAAATAAATGATCACAAAAAGCAAAAACTCTGTTCGAGAACCCGGATCTTCCCCCACCCCGTTCTGCCGTCGGGGCCAAAATGAACAACTGAGTCGGTGAGACAGCCGCCGAGGAAAAACTTTAGATTTTGTGGATGTTTGTCACCTTTTCGGCGAAACATATCCATCACGCGCAAACAACCAATCCCTCCACGAGGACATTAATCATCCACCCGGACCGCACATCCGCTCTGGAAGACATTATATTGTGACGGAGGCGGATGGATGGAAGTCCAGGAGAAGTTTGCGGCGGCTCTAACGCTCCGTTATGGATGGGGCGAGGCTGATTCGGGGGTATCGGCGCGGCGCGGCGCGACGAGCTCCCCGCGTTTCACTGATTCACTGCAGCTCCCGTTTGGCTTGTTTGTTTTTTTTCGCCGTGTCGGGGAAAACTTTGGCGTCCCTTCGGGCGCGCCTCAGGAACGCCAAAGAAAAAGACAGCTCTTTGTTCTCCAGCGGGGAAAATTGTCTGGAGCTCCGAGGAAGTGCGTCTCACAACCTACTAGACGACGACAACAACAACAACCACCACAACAACAACAACAACAACAACAACAACAGGAGACGGAAGATTAGCGCAGGTATGCACAACGTTGCATCAAGAAACGTTGAATGAATGAGTGAATGGGTGTATGTCTGTAAATGACATGTGAATGAACAAGTGAACAAGTTTATACTCTATACAACGTATAAATGAACGAGTGAATGGTTGTATGTCTCTGAATGACATGAATGAAAGAGTGAATGTTGTACATCCATATGATTTATAAATGAATGAGTGAATGGATGTGTGTCTTTAAATGATATGTAAATGAAGGAGTGAATGATGTTTGTCTGTAAATGATGTTAATGAAATAAAGTGTATTTTTTATGTCTTATATGATGATGAATGAGCAAGTCAATGGTTGTATGTCTGTGAATGATGTTAATGAATGAATGAATGTTGTATGTCTTTGATATATGAATGAATAAGTAAATGGTTGTCTGTCTGGAAATGACGTGAATAAACGAGTGATTGTCGTCTCTATATAACGTATAAAAGAACGAGTGAATGTTGTATGTCCATATCATTTATAAATGAATGAGTGAATGCATGTGTGTCTTTAAATGACGTGTGAATGAATGAGTGAATATTGTATGTATATCAATGATATTAATGAATGTGTGAAAGTTGTATGTCTATATACGTGTGAATGAATGAGTGAATGGTTGTTTGTCTTTAAATGATGTAAATGACTAAGTGAAATTTTTACGTCTCATATGAAGTTGAATGAGCAAGTCAATGGTTGCATGTCTGTGAATGAATATGAATGGATGAATCAACGTTGTACGTCAAGATGATGTGTGAATGAATGAGTGAATGGTCGTCTTAGTATAACGTATGAATGAATGAGTGAATATTCTATGTCTGTAAATGATGTTAATGAATGAATTAATGACTGAATGGTTGTTTCTATATAAAATTTGAATGAATGAGTGAATATTGTATGTCTATCAACGATATTAATGAATGAGTGAATGTTGTATGTTTATTTGATGTATGACTGAATGAGAGAATGGTTGTATGTATGTAAATGATGTGTGATTGAGAAGGTGAATACTTTAACGAGTCTATATGTTTCCCTGTGATACTGAATGAATGAATGAATGAATGACTGAATGAATGAATCTCGTTCCACATGCTGCTCTGTTTTATCTCTTCAATTTTCTTTCCAACCGTCGAACAGATTTGATAGCAAACTAGTTTTGTCCTCCTACATCTAAAAAGTAACACCTGGGTTTCAGGCCAGGTGACCTGATGACAGAACTGAACGTCAGAAACGCCGAAGGAACTGAATTTAAGTTCACAGCTGGTCTGGAAAAGAAGTAGGAATTTCCTTCAAAACAAGCATTTTTTTAAACTGTCGAAAAAAAAAAAAAAAAAATCTAGAAAAATCTGGAAAATGGTTTGTGATTTTATTATTCAAGATAAAACCTGAGGGGCTAAACGTGCGAACCGAACCGCCATAATCACCATCGCCTCCAACCACGGCCATGTTTGTTATTGTCCGCGACCGATGTTGGACGTGAACCCTACAGCGCCCCCTAGTGGACAGGCTGTCCAACAAGCATGGTAACATAAAGCGTCATTATAGCGTTTGGCGACGTTTGCAATGAACGCAGCCGTTTATGTTTCTTCGCCGGCCGCAGACGTCCACGCGGGAGGCGTCTGCCGCTCGGTTTCGGCCGGTGTAGAATTACAACCCCCCGCGTTTCATGGCGAAAGGCACTCGGCCGGGATTGGCATGTATTTATTTCCCCGTCAGTAGACGTTTCCTTTTACCGTCAGTCAACAGCGTCCGGCTAGGGTGGCGTCCACGTACGCCCGTCTCCGCTTTAAGAGGAACCAACGGCGGTTGAGAAAGAGCGGAAATCCTGCGACGTCTTGAATTCGTGAGCAGCTCCCATACAACCGACTCGGTGTGTGTGTGTGTGTGTGTTTACAGTCAAGGAAAAAGCAAATGAATAATTAACGCGCAGCTACCCCTGGCAGCTGTAATTGAACTGGAATTGTTTTTTTTTTTTTTAGCACGGACGCGTCGAGGAGGCGTTTCCCCGCACGTCATCCCGTGCACATTTTAGGATTTCCATCAAAAAGGGCTTCCCAAGAGCCGTCACCTCTTCGCTCCGTCTCTGAGCCGTGAATACAGATCAGCGCAAAAAGAAAAATACTCGCACTACTTTAACACGGATATTCTCCGGTGGAGTGGAGGGTGAAAGATATTATCCTCACTAGAAAGTGCTGAAAAAGGAGGGTGGAGGGGGAATCTGGCTCTACATAACATCAGCAGCTCAGCTCTGCTTTGAAATATACACTCAGCTGGAGAATGAACCGACACGGCCTTCGCGTTACTGCACACACACACACACACACACACACACACACACATACACATCCGCGCTCTAACAATGCACTGTAAAATCTTCCATAAACAAGCAGCGGCGGATAAAGGATGACTGTGTTTTAACGTTAAACTGCCGAACGCTTGGCGTGGGACACCTGAGACGCGTCGCCGTAGCGACGGGCGACGTCTCGGAGCGACGACGTGAACGTTGCACGACTCTGCAAGACCTGAATGAGTGAGTGAATGGTTGTAGGACCATGAAATGAAAGGATGAATGTTGCATGTCATTATTTGACGTGCGAATGAGTGATGGTTATGTTTATTGTGCACTTTACTGTGAATGTGCAAGTTATTAGTGCACAAATTGGAATTATGGCTACTAATTCATTCATTCATTATTTTTATTGCAAACATTTATAATTACTTTGTTTATTGCGTGTCAGGAAAACATTTTTACAGGACTGTCTCAGAAAATGAGAATATTGTGATAAAGTTCTTTATCTTCTGAGATGCAATTACGAAAACAAAAATGTCATACATTCTGGATTCGTTACAAATCAACTGAAATATTGCAAGCCTTTTATTATTTTTGATATTGCTGATTATGGCTTACATCTTAAGAAAACTCAAAAATCTCAAAATATTAGAATATCATGCAAAAGTAATTTTGTTTTTTAATTGCATTACAGAAGATAATGAACTTTATCACAATATTCTCATTTTCTGAGACAGTCCTGTATGTCTAGTCCATGTGGAGAAATTATCTTTAACACGACATGAGTGAATGAATAAGTGAATTCCATTATTTCCTGATTATAAGCCTCTACTTTTTCGACAGGCTTCAAGAACTGCGCCTTAAACAACGACGCGGCTAATTTATGTTTTTTTTTTTGCTTAGCCTCGTCACATCGGACCGATGAAATGAGCGTGAAATTTTGACGCTGTTCAATTTTGACACCTAAAAAGACGACTTTAACGGTTTTAGTGATAGCGATCAGCAGAAAGAAAACGGATGGATGGATGGACTTTTCCTTGTTTTATTCATTATTAATCCTTTTCATCAGCCGTGTTACTGGTTCGGAAAAAAAAGCATTTTCAGTACGTATGTGAGGATGTTAGGACAGGATCAGATAATACTCTATTGATCCCCAGTGGGGAAATGCAGCACAACAGTGACATAAATAAATATGATTCCAAATAAAAAAAAAAAAAAACAAATAAAAGAGAAAGAAGATGAATTAAGAGTAAAAAAATATGTTTCTGTGTAAATAGCTCAACGTTGACACCTGTGGCTTATCGACAAGTGCGGCATAAATACGTTGTTCTTATATTCATTTAGTTAGCTTATATTCGGGTTGTTATATTATATAGCTTTATTGTGTAATGGAATCTTCTGGATTCCTCTGTATGTCCAGCAGAGAAATTGAAAATAAAGCAGACTTTGACAAAATTACCCACAAATTCATTCATTCATTCAATTATGGCCTAAAACACGCTGTAAAGAACCAACACTGAAGACTTTAGGGACTAAGATAGCCTAGCATAAAACTATTAGCATTGTTCTATGTGAAGCGCAGGAGAGCGAAGCAGCGATACAAACTCCTCCCATTTATCGCACAGCGACTGACGTGCTGTCAGGGGAGGCAGGAGGGGTCGTGCCTCACTTGCCAATCTCGGAAAGAAAATATATGAAATGAAAGAATTAAATGGTTCTGGTTATCAGTGATTTGCAATATAAAGGTATTTTTCATTTAACTTTGCCAGTTTTAGATGTTTTTTATTCATAATCGCTGGATTATCGCATTTACTGTTAAATACTTTTACTATATGAGGTATATTTCCAATATATAGATCGTTTTGCCAATCTTGAAAAGAAAAAAAAAAGGAAAATTAACAAGAATTAAATAATTATATTTATTAGTGATTTGCACTTTAAAAGTATTTTTCATTAAACTTCACAAGTGTTCAAAATCATTGGATTTTCACATTTTCCGTTCAAATACTGAGAAGAGACGTGTGGTGAGGCAGCAGCCCGTCGAGCCTCACCATAGTTTGCACAATGGCAGCTAACTGCTAGCATGCTCTACACTATGACTGTAATGCTGTCATTCTGTATGTTGCTATTAAAATGCTTAAACACTTTTGCTACATGAGCTACATTTCCAGTTTGTCAACAACTATATGTGTGTTACCACTTTCTTGTTTTGAACGATCACAAAACGGCTACATAGAGCCACCGAGTGAAGCATGTAGCTCTCACTTAGGTTCATGAGGTACATGGTTGGTGCGGCCCGCCTACCATGAGGCAGGCGAGCTACGTGCCTCACCAGCCATGAGCCTCATCGACATGTCTTCATATGACATGTGAATGAGTGAGCTGAAGATAAGGGAACACAAACATCCCGACATGTCAAGGACGAGACAAAAGGAGAGTTTCCCCTTAACGTTTTTCTCCAAAACCATCGAGCTTCATTTTCGACCCCAACATCAGTTTCTTTATCTAAACCTAAACGCGAAAGTTTGTATCTTCCCTCAATAACGTATGCGTTGCCACGGTGATACTTTACCAAACTGTAAGGATGCCATCTTGGATAGCAATTTTGTTTTTTATACCGACTTGCAATGCCTTCTTCTTTTATTTAGCAGAGAGATAATAGATAATAGAAGATCTCTGGCTCCGCCTCCAGCCGTGTAGTTTGACGACCCGGCGAATCGGAGAGTTATTCCGCCTCACGACGGAAACGGCGAGGCCGGGTTTCCAGCGGCGACGCGGGGGAGATTTCGAGGCCGACCCCGCACATCTGGATTTACTCCCCCGGACGCGTTTGCTAAAGATTTGTCTGCGATAAGCCGGCGCGCCACGTGAACGCGCGGTCATTTGCCGACTCCCGAGAACAACCGTTCAGGCTCCGCTGCGGAAAATCGAGAAAAGCGAGGATCGGCTAAAGGGCGCGCTTCACGTAGAGCGATTATTTCTGGCGCCTTCCCCCGGCGCTGTGCTTTTCCTGTCGGAGGGGTGAGACGGTAATCTCACGCCGCATTGGCTCCAGAAGACAAACTGGGCTGAATAATTACACCGAGCCGGACAATAATCAGCTTCTGGCATTAAAAAAAGATTCTTTTTTTTTTTTTTAACAAAATGCAGGCGACCTCCATTTATGGGTTTACCGCCACATTGCTGAACATTTAGCGCTGACGCGTGGAAGACGGGGAGACAACAAGCACGTATTAGCTTTTTCTGTCCTTCGAGGAGCTGGATTTGTTTACGTCTGATTCAGTCGTCGCCGTCGAGTTCACCTCCAGGGTCCGATTTCAGACAGAAACAAAGATGGCGTCGGCTGAGGAGTCGGTGATAACGTACGTTATGGGAAAGAGGCGGCTTAGCAAACAGAGGCGCTTCTTGGTGCCACGTAGGCGAAGAATTACTTCTGATGCAAAGTTGTCTTCACGACATCTTAGCATCCTGTCTGCTATTGGAAGGCTCATCTAGAAACCCAAAGTTGGTCCTTGTCGAAATCTTGAATTCCTTCACTCGAAGACGTTTCGGCCCTTGTTGCTGTGGCGTCTTCACTTCGAATAACTTGTTTGGAGTTTCTCGATATATCTGCCAGGGTTTTGGGCAGGTCTAGATTGAAGTAGCTTGTTGTGTAAATGGAGGAGTTGATCTGCAGAGACTACGTGCTAATGATGGTGTCGTTCCTCGGAACAAAAGAGCAACTTAGTTGGGTTTCCTGGATCAGAATGTGAAAAGGTGAAGCTAAAGAAAGGAGTGAAACCCGTTGGATCACATGAACTGAGGCTCATGTGGACTTCAGCTGCTTCTGGTGGCGGGTCTTTCCTGGTTGTATGGAGGGTGCAGAAGGTCCTGGTCTGTCTTGGTTTCTGATCCCACTACAACGTTGTACATTTGTGAACAGTTTTTTCTGATTTGACAAAGATGGATTCTTGAACCTCTGTCTTCTCTTGCCGGGCGTTTGCTGTCTTCAAAAGACCGGCCCTTGTCCTTCAGGTGAAGGTGGACCACGGAGTCCTGCCCCGAGGTGGTGGCCTCTCCTGCGCTGGTCCATCCGTTTGTGCAGAGGTTGTTCATGCTAGGTTAGCACCTAGCATGGCCATCGGTATGTAAATGGATGAATGCTAACGCTTTCAAACCATACGACGTGAAATTGTTTCCAGTTCTTCTTCATCTCTACGCCTTTCTCTGAGCATATCGACGCAACACTGCCCCCTACAGCTTTGCATGGGTACTGCGCCGCGCTCCGAGTTCCGCTAGCCGTCGGAGAGATCGTCCAAAAGACGTACAGAAGATATTTAAGGTTGAACCTTTTCGTCTCCGGAGTAATGGACGCAGGCAAATATAATGAAACCCAACCACTTTAGCGCAGCCCGGTGTGTGTGTGTGTGTGTGTGTGAGTTTATTTGTTCTCCTCCACGCTGCATAAATTCTAAACGGTCAATGCCATTGGATAAAATATTTAAGGGGAAACTTAAAACCTGCAGAAATCCCTGCCGACGTCTCATCCCAGCTTTAAAGAAAAAAAAAAAAACTTGTTCCTCGGAGCTCCTAATCCATAAAACCAATTTATGTATAAGGAACGATCACATAGATAAAATGCTGGAGTGAACCTGCAACACACACATCTCTCTCAGGCTGACGCTGCATGCGTGTGTGTGTGTGTGTGTGTGTGTGTGTGTTCCCGAATGTTCCCACCCTTAGATATATGAAAACCTGATAACAGATGATAAAGTTGACAGAGTGGAATCACTGTTAAAGGATTCTCTACGAGAGTGTACATATTTAAAAGGTTGAACCTTGCGAGTGTGTGTGTGTGTGTGTGTGTGTGTCGGGGCGGGAGGAGTGTGAGACGAGCCGGACCCCTGCGTCTTTTAGTCATTACAGCTCATTTGTCTGAGTGCTATTCCACTCGGCTGGGTTGAGTTAACAGTTTGCCCCGCCGTCCCGGCGCCGAGGACGGCGACGTACGCGTAAAGGAGGATGCGCGGGATTTTCTTTTATTTTTATTTCTTATTTTTCGGAGCGGGTGATTTGAGTCGGGTCTGGGGAAAAAAAAAAAAAAAAGTTTTGCGAGTAAACTCCCGTCGCCGGCAGCTGTTTAATCCCCGTGATCTCCCGGAGACTCTAATGACAGCTAATCAGATCCACATCCACTCTCTAATTAACCAATTAGCGGCTAATGCCTCGGCGTAAAGTGTGCAAAACGCCGCGGATTCATTACGCCACTTTTCTTCTTCTCTGACAAAATGAGGCCGTTTGCAAGCGACGAAAGGCTACGCCCTCCTGAAAGGGTTCCTCCGTTCACACTGGCCGGGCGAGACGTTTCCGGAAAGAAGCGGCTAATGTGAGGCATTTTATACCAGATCCCGTGGGTGAATTAACATTCATTCATTCATTAAAGCTTATCCCAGCTGTGATTGGACGAGAGGCGGCGTTCACACCGGATTGGTCGATCGCAGAGACGTACAACCGTTCACCCTCTCATTCGCACAAAGAAATCCGTGTCTTTATTTTTGTCTATCAGACGTGTGAATGAGCGAGTGAATGGTTAAATACGAGACTCACTATCTCATTCACATGTCATGGGGAAAAAATAAACATTCAAACATCGCGCATAAATATATTCAACTGTTCACTTGCTCAGTCGGACATCCTATAGAGACATACAAAATTTCACCCTCTCATTCACACACACCTTTATGTTTCGGTGTGAATGAGTGAGTGGTTGTGTGTCTCTATATGACTTTTAAATGAGAAGGGGAATAGTAATACATGCATATCACTATTCACTCGCTCATTTTTAGAGACGTCCAACCATTCACCCTCTCACTTCGATTCCACGTAGACCTAAATCCTTTGCTCCGTCATTCGCAAGTCTTACAGAGATTTTAAAGCAAAGTCATACGAAGACATACAACCATTCGCTCGCTCTTTCACACGTCATGGAGGCAAATAAACATTCACCCTCTCATTCAAGCGTCTTGCATATATTCAGCCGTTCACTCGCTCATTTGAATATCTTATAGACGTAAAACAATTCAGATGCCATATTGAGCGACACCATCACTCGCATTCACAGTGATAGAGACCATTCACTCATTCATTCAAAAGACATTAGCATGAAGCGTTCACTGTCCAATGTACGTCATGTAGAAAAAATAACCATTCACTCGCTCATTCAAATATCCAAGATGCATAAAATGTTCCCGGAGAACCCTGAGGAACCCCTGCAGGAGACTCCACACAGGAAGATCCCCAACCGTGTGACTCCAAGCGTGGACCTTCTTGCTGCTAGCTGGCCGTGCTAACCGCCAGGCTAATTGTCCGCTGAGTAAACAAAACCCAAAGTGTCCTCGTTAGCGCCGCGGCTCCAAAACAAACGAACGTAGCTTAGCGAAGAGCCGGACGGTTTTTGCTCGCCATCGCTGTCGGGCGGATCCAGGTGTCGCACAGAGGTGCCGTGTCACAATGTGGACACACACACACACACACACACACACACACATACGCACACACACACATGCAGGATGAGTAATACGACAACATACCATCACTAAAATGGAGCTGCATCAATAAAGAAACAACCCCCAACCTCCCCCCACACAAACACACACACACACACACACACACACACACTCACTGTCGCACAGCAGGGACCCATATAAAGAAAAACCTGGGAAAAACAAGACAATTACAGGGTGTGTAGAAACCATCTGGCTGCGTTCTCTTCAGCAGAAATGAGTGTTTTTTTGTTTTTCCCCAAGCTCACGGCTAATGGACCAACAACCGAGTGAGATGTTGGTACTTTTCGTTAAACTGGAATGTTTATGAAACTTCATCTCATGAGTGCGTTTCCATAGGCCGCTATTAATCACATTGATGTGTTCATTATCCTTATTTTCTTAATTTGTGAAACCACTGAGCGGCCCGTGTGGGAGAGTTTAGTACGTGGCGGGGAAATCTGCTGGCTTTGCAGGACCCTGGTGGGGAGAAGAGCCAGAGTCTGTCCTTGGGAGTGGGATTAATCAAATGCATGAATGAAGAAATGCTCTGATATGTGGGAAAAAAAAACAAAAACCAATAAAAAACCTGAAACTACTGATGCTTCTCTATGATTAAAAATGAATGAAATTAAAAGGAAATTAAATAATATGAAAGAAAAAAAAATGAAATAAAATACTGTAAAATAAAATGAAATAAAAAAAATATATAATAATAAGGGAAATGAAATATTACAAAATAAAACAACATGAAATGAAATGAAATAAAATAATAAAGTGAAATAAAATAATATAAAATAAAATCAACATGAAATAAAATGAAAAAGTTGAATAAAAATAATGTAAGAAATAATGTAAGAAATAAAATTATGTAAGATAAAACACAATACAATATACATAAAAATGTATAAAAAAACAACAAAAAATAATAAAGAAATAAAAGATAAAAATAAGGATAAAAATAAAAACAGAACAAAATACAATATACCTAAAAACGTATAAAAAACAACACAAAATAAAATGAAATAAAAAATAAAAATAAGGATAAAAATAAAACAGGACAAAATACAATATACATAAACATGTATAAAAAAACATAAAATAAAAAGAAATAAAAATAAGGATAAAATAAAACTAAATATAATAAAACACGGTCAAATATCAAAGTAAATTAAATCAAAAATTCAAAATAAAAAAAACAAAAAAAAACAAAAAAAACTCAACTTCACTACAACACCAGTGCGTGACTCACACACACCCCATGCAACAGCAGTGAGGTGACGCTGGGAGGAGACGGATGACGGTGCAGGTGGAAGATCCCTCCATGCGAGGGAAACCAAATGAAATGAATCCAAACTGATGTAAATTATCAACCGTCTGGACGTCATCGCCGCCAATACCTGACCGACCCGATGCGGCGAGGGATCGGGTGTACGTCTGCTGAACGTCTCACTAATTAGACGGGAAGCTGAGCTGTCGGTGCAACGCCGAGCTTCTGGCCGGCCAATCGCAGCGCGGGTGTAAAAGTGTAGGAATCAGAAGGTCTGGCACAAATGAGTTAATTTAATTTATAGTCTGAAAGGAAAGAGAAAAAAAAAAAAAAATTCAATATAAATTTATCACGAGTGAAAAAGCTTGAATGTCAAAGCCACTCAGACATGCATCCCTGCGTGCAACGGCGCACACACACACACACACACACTGCGTGCAATCAAACACACCATTCATACACACACACACACACACACACACACGTGACAACCAAGTTCACAGATTGACTGTGCTCAGCAAGAAGGGCTTCACGGATGGCAGTTCTCCCTTCTCTTTCTGCTTGACAGACTTATCAACCCAGCTCAGGTGGTGCCCCATCTGCTTACGCGCATTTAAAACACACACACACATATGTGCGCGCACGCACACCCGCGCACGTACGCGCACGCCGGCCGCTAACACGACGAGACACACACCCCGGGAGTAAAATATATGCCCTTGCTCCACTTCCCGTCGCCCTCTCTCTCCGGTTTTCTCCGACTACATCCGTCGTTTCCTCTCCTCCCGTCGACCTCCGCCTCTCCTTCCTCGCCGCCGTCCACGTGCGCGTCCTGACGTCTATCCCGGCGTCCGGGACCCCCCCTGCCGCGCGGGGCTCGGCCTGCCCGCCGCGGCAGATGGCCGGGCGTAGACGAACGGAGCCCCCCCGAGACGGCTAAGGAAGCACGGTCTGTGGGACGACACGCGGCACTAAACTGCCGAGGTACATCCAAGAGGATATTTGCACCTGACCTACATTACACACCTGTGAGAGGATGAGAGGGGGAGAGTTTATCTCCATGTGAATGAGAGGGTGAATGCTCGTATTTCTCCATATGACGTGGATGAGAGGGTGCGTGTTGCAAATCTCCATAGCATGTGTGAATGGGCGAATGAATGATTGCATGTCTCCATATGATGGGTGAATGAGAGGGTGAATGTTGCGTATGAGGTGGACGTCAGGGTGAATGATTGCATTTTTTGCACATGATGTATGAATGAGCGAATGAATGATTGCATGTCTCCATGTGACGGGTGAATGAGAGGGTGAATGGTTGTAGATCTTCATATGATGCGTGGGTGAATGTTGCATGCTGCATATGAGGTGGAAGTGAGGGTGAATGACTGCATGTCCCCATATGAGGGTGAATGAGAGGGTGAATGGTTGTATTTCTTTGTATGACGTGGATGAAAGGGTGAATGTTGCATGTCTCCATAGCATGTGTGAATGAGCAAATGAATGATTGCACGTCTCCATATGATGGGTGAATGAGAGGGTGAATGATTGCGTATGAGGTGGACGTGAGGGTGAATGATTGCATTTTTGCACATGATGTATGAATGAGCGAATGAATGATTGCATGTCCCCATATGATGGTTGAATGAGAGGGTGAATGGTTTTATTTCTCTGTATGACGTGGATGAGAGGGTGCATGTTGCATGTCTCCATAGCATGTATGAATAAGTTAATGAATGACTGCATGTCTCCATATGATGGTTGAATGAGAAGGTGAATGTTGCATGTCTCCATAGCACGTATGAATGAGCAAATGAATGATCGCATGTCTCCATGTGACGGGTGAATGAGAGGGTGAACGGTCGCATGTCTCCATATGATGAGATGAATAGAGGGTGAATGTTGCATATGAGGTGGACGTGAGGGTGAATGATTGCATCTTTCCACGTGATGTATGAAAGAACAAATGAATGACTGCACGTCTCCGTATGACGGGTGAATGAGAGAGTGAATGGTTGTATTTCTTCTTCGGACGTGGATGAGAGGGTGAATGTTTCATGTCTCCATGTCTTAAAAATGAGAGTGAATGCTGCATATGACTTGGATGAGAGGGTGAATGATTAGATGTCTGTATGAGGCATGAATGAGTGAATGAATGGTCTCTTTTTGAAATGTGTGTGAGAGGATGAATAACTGTATGTCTGTTTTTGTTGTGTAAATGAAAGAGTGAACAGTTGTGTTTCTCTATTTGACGTGGATGAGAGGGTGAATGTTAGCATGTTTCTAAACAGCTCTGTGATCGACGACAGTTCAGCCGAACGCGGGATAAATCGTCTGGATTTAATGCGACCGCGCCGCCATCGGCGTGTATCGGAGTATCGAACGCAGCGGCCGACAGCGGCCGTCCTTCCGACCGGAAGATCCGGGGGATTCGATCCCCGTCCGCGTGCTGGACGCCGTCAGGTTGTCATAGCGACCGCATAAATAAACACAGCCCCTGTACAGCTGCGAGAGAAAGATACGGGCCGATAGCATCAACCCGCTGATGTATCGGTCGGGCTCCGGCACTCTTTCCGCGGTGATTGATGCACGGGACTCCGTACCACGGAAAAGCCTCACATTTTGCACCCCCACTCAAAAAAAAATAACAAAAAAAAACCTCCGCCCACACGGTCGGCCGCGATAAGAACTCCAGCACGGGGAGGAGTGTGAAAGTTGATTGAGAAAACACATTTCCCATTCACCCAGCCACCGGGGCAGAATGCATCATGCATGTATTCATCCCGGCTGCATTCGCGCATTTATATAATTCTGTTGTACGCCGCCGAGGGCTGCCGGGAATCAATATACACTTCTGCGCGGGGCGGGAGGGTTTATAAGATATGCACATACCGAACGCTATCAGCCTTGACAGAAAACGCTTGGGAAAAAAAAAATGGTGGGAACAAAGAGGAACTCCTGGATGAAGACGGGTAATGGGTCGATGCTGAGCGTGGAGAATAACCACAAACGTCCCGCCACCCCCCCTCTAAGACCCCACGCCACGGCATAATGGGCAATTAAATGGACAAAAATAGCACGCCGTTCCCCTAAAGGTTTGTTTACCGCCGAATAAAACGCGCCAGTTCCGCAAAGTGACGCTTGTTGGGTCATCGTCTTTACTCCAACCGACTGAGGAAGGTGCCGGAAGGATTGGGAACTTGTTGCAGCTCCCTTTGAGACGGCAGAGGAACCAGGAAGTAGCATCTCGGTTACTCGAAACATTTTAGCTCCTCCTCTGAGGCAGTCTTTTCATGGTTTCCTTGGTGCTCCGTGATTGACCAAATTCTCCTAGTGGACCGAAGGGCGCCATTTTTTTAACCATGGTGGTCATTGGTCCTCCATTGGAGGTACATGTTAGGACACAGAGGGGTTCCCAAGGCTTGCAGACTGTTACGTCCGCGGGGTCGGAAATGTTTTGTCTGTTCAGCCAGCTTGCTACATCTAGCGCTAAGGCTTTGCCGTGCAGCTCAGCGGTGCTCAGCGCTCCCAACTTCGACCGGCCCTTCAAACTCGAGGTGCTGGTGCGGTTCTCCTTCAGGAGGGATCAGATGGGCTTGATCACCCCATCTTTTACTTTTCAAAAAAAGTTTCTGAACATCGATTAAACCAGAGTACCATCAAGAAGGAAGCGCCAGCCCTGTTGTTAGCTTCATTTGCTAAGTGCACATTGGTTCCACTGCAGCACCTGGTTCACTGACCACGACCCTCTGGTCTTTCTCTCTAGGATGAAGCCTTGCAGTTAGAATAACCAACACATAACGCGCTGGTTGGCGTTCTGAAAAGCAGACTCACAATCATTGGACCACAACAAATTCAACACGGTTGCGAAGGAGATCAATCAGTGGCAAAAGTACGTCTGAGAAGCTGCGACAGAAGCTACGGAGGTACTAGAGATGTAACAAGAGGAACGGGAATATTTTGGATGAACTAAGTTAGCTAACGGCTAACGGGGTTCTCCACACAGCAAAGCAGAGCAGGGACAAGATAACCAGCTCATCTGATATTTAACAGTTATGAGTCCATGAACACTGTGGCTCGAGGTGCACATTCGCACACCGGTCCCGACCGTGATCCCTCACGATGCCGAACTAAAAGGCTTCCCCGGGGGAGGCTACTTCCTGGAACTGAACTCGGTCTGGAGCTCAAGGTTGCACCTGGTCCCTCACCGCTTTTGGGGATGCAAAACTAAAGAGCTTCCCCTGGAATAGGCTACTTTATGGAACCAAACTCCTTAAGGCGATGAGGGTTTTTTTCAGACGCCGCGGAAAAGAAAATCCAGTCGCTGACCAAAAGGAACTTGTAGAAAACGAACCCCTCCTCCCTCCCGGCGGCTCGAACGATGTAAACAATAGTCCCGCTGCATCTGTGGAAATGCTCGGCCGGTCGCTTCCTCCGAAAAGGAGCTCAGTAGCCTGCAACCCCCCTGCAGGGGAAGCCGTTCTGGCTGGCCACTCCCAATTTTTCTAACCTCGGTGCGGAACACGGAGCGAAAGCCTTTCCCTGGATCTGGAAGCGCGACCCGCTTCCCCCCCCAACTCGCGGTACACATGAGTATTTACCGTAGTTGCGTGAGAAAACATTAGGGAGCAATAAAGCATCGCTTTCCAGTGGGCCGGAATCAATACGGCAAAGTCAGGGTCTCCTTGAGGACGACTGACCTCTATGCCATCTCCTTGCAGTGAAATATGAATAGCGGAGGTGTGTGTGTGTGTGTGTGTGTTGTGGGTACGCCTTGTAATGGGAAAAAAAAGGAATAATAAGGCGGTTTATCCGCTCACCGGCGGACAGCCTCGGCCGGGTCCTGGGCGTCTGCATCTCCTGCCTCGCGTGGGGAAGCATGTGGTAGCGCTTGGCTTCGTTGACCAGGTCGCGACACGCCTCCGAGGACTTGATCAGCTCCTCGTTGTCCACCACGTTCAGAAGGTACGACGGGTGGATGAAGGGGAGACGCACCACGGCCAGCAGCTCCGACAGATGCTGAGGAGACGGAGAAGAAGATGCTCAAAAAACAAAAAAAATGAAGGGAAACACGACGCGACTCCGAGTCAGTCACACTTTTGTACGCATTTTTAAGGAGATGACATCACGGTTGGATCAGCCTGGAGTGTGTTTTTACACTTTTATTTGGAGTCCAGACCTCCGTGGGTTCACACGTTTCATTTCCGTTGATCGTTTCTGTGCGATTTCGTTGTCGGCGCATTCAACGATGTCCAGAACAACGTATTTAAGAGGAATATTTCATACCTTCACATCCAGGATGCGTTATTTTAGCGTTCCCTTTATTTTCTAGGGCGCCGTATATAAATATATATGGAATAAAAATCACAATATCTGCGCAGATATGAAAATAGAAGCACAACAATCACGGTCCAAATGTTCCTGGTGAAGAAAATACATTCAGTGAAATTTGTGAATGAGTAAATTTGCAAGTTTTTGTGTGACGTTTGAATGAAAGGGTGAATTGTTGTCCCAGAATCATGTATTTGTGAATGAATGGTCGTGTATTTATGACGACTGAATGAAAGAGTGAACGTTTACGTCGTCTCTGCTATGGTTGTTAGTCACTTTATGATTTGTGAATGAATCGTTATAAGTCTATATAATGTTTATGTTTTCTATTTGTCCCAAATGAGAGGGTGAATGGTTGTGTGTCTCTAAATGTGACCCGTTATCGATCCAGGGTGAACCCGATGACGTCTGGAAGAGGCCCGGCGACCCCGAGCGCGGGATAAGCCGTACGGATCGTGAACGAACGAACGAATCAATAGAACACGCATTAAGTCCATCGATGTGTCCCCTTCGTCCGTGCAGAAGCCAGCGGTCAAAGCCAGTTTCCCCGTCTCGCCAGGTGTGCGACCATTTATCTTTTCAGGCTGATTTCCCTTTTAAAGTCACTCCGATTTGTGGGTTTGGACACTTCATAGAGTTTCGTTTCATCGTTTCTGTTTTTTTTATCCTTCTTGGTGTTTTTCGCCGCGCCTCAAAGCTCGGTTCTGTTCGCTCCGTTGGAGTTTTGTCGACTTCTGAGACAAACCGGCCGCCATCGTCGGGCGCGAAGAGACGTCCGGACGCCGCCGCGCGTTTAGCGCCGTGACACACCGGATGATGTAACATCTGTCACGCCTTTTATTTTGAAAAAAAAAAAAAACAAAACAAAACAAGAAAAACAGAACAAACAAAACCCGGCCCAGATGCTGCTCCGCTTTTGTGTCAGACTTCCTGCCCACGGGGGGAAAACGCCGATTTTTACAGTAAATCGCAACGTTTGTCAGCTAAAGAGTGACAGCGCTTTTGGATTCTGCAAACAAAAATGTACTTAAAAAAAAAAATGTTTATGTTACTTTGCATTTTTATTGCAAAACCATCCCGTGCTGGTGTTTTTATGACAAAGATTATATGGGTGTGGTACAAATACCATGAAAGCATTAGCTCTGGAGACAAACACACACACACACACACACACAGCCAGGGAAGGAAAATTACATGACGCACAGAAGAAGAAGAAATATATAATTTTTTTTTTTTTTTTTTTTTTTTTTAAAGCCAATGCCAATAAAACAGTATTTGCATAAATCATATTTAAGTTGCAGTGAAAGTGGCGGGGGACGATCGCAGCGGTTTTATAGGAACATTAAACAAACGGGAAAGAAACACGGAGGATCAGTCGCTGAACAAGTCCGATTAAAAACACGGACTTGTAACTGTTTGTCATTTATTCGTTCGTTTCCTTCGCAAAATACAAACATTCACCCTCTCATTCACACGTCATAGAAACACACGCTAACGTTGCACGTCTTCGAGATGCAAAAATAATTCACCTGCTCATTTACAAACATTCAACCATTCGCTCACTTTTTCAGTCGTGCAATAATTCACTCTCTCCCTCACATGTCATAGTAAAACGATCGCTCGTGCACCAAAACGTGCAACGTTTCACTCATTCATTCAAATGCAACTGTTCACCCTCTCATTTACACTTCATACATACATTATATTCATCCTCTCATTCACGCGGCATACAGATAAACAACCGTTCACACGCTGATTCGTGCGTTATAAAAAATGTAAACCATTCACTTGTTCATTCACATGTCAAATAAACACGAGAATATTGTGATAAAGTTCTTAATATTCTGTAATGCAATTCAAAAAAACAAAAATGACTTTTTCATGATATTCTAATATTTCGAGAGAGGATTTTTGTGTGTTCTTTAGATTTAAACCGTAATCAGCAATATTAAAATAAGAGAAGGCTTGCAATATTTCAGGTGATTTGTAATGAATCGAGAAGATAAAGAACTTTATCACAATATTCTAATTTTCTGATTCAGTCCTGTATTCACTCATTCATTCACATGTCAAATAAACACATGCGGCCGTTCACTCATTCATTCATACGTCAAATAGAAGTACAGCATTCGCTCATTCATTCATGTCACTTTCAGAAATACAAGCATTCACTCAGTCATTCACACGTCATATAAACAGCATTCATTCATTCATATCATTTAGAGATAAACAAATTTCTCTCCCAAAAAGAGACAAAACCATTCACCCTGTCATTCTTGCCTCAGACGTACGAACATTTACTCATTCATTCACGTGTCATATTAGATAAACAGCATTCATTCATTCATTAACATATTTACAGATATGAAAAATTCTCTGTCAAAAAGAGACACAAACATTCACCCTGTCATTTGCCCCAGTTCGAACATTCAGTCATTCATTTACACGTCAAATAATCGAATACAACCTTTCACTCATTCATTCATACGTCAAATAGAAATACAGCATTCACTCATTCATTCATGTCATTTTCAGACATACAAGGATTCACTCAGTCATCACACGTCATGTTAGATTAACAGCATTCATTCATTTATTAATATCATTTACAGATACACAAATTTCTCTCCCAAAAAGAGACACAAACATTCATCCTGTCATTCCTGCCTCAGAAACATATGAACATTCACTCATTCATTCACACGTCAAATAGAAATACAACATTGACTCATTCATTCATGTCATTTCCAGACATACAAGCGTTCACTCAGTCATTCACGTGTCATATTAGATAAACAGCATTCATTCATTAATAATATTTACAGATATAAATAAGTCTGTCAAAAAAAGAGACACAACCATTCACCCTGTCATCTGCTCCTCAGAGACGTACAAACATCCAATCATTCATTCACACGTCGAATAAAAGCATGCAACCATTCACTCATTCATTCATCTGTCAAATAGAAATATCGCGTTCACTCATTCATTCATGTCATTTTCAGACACACAAGGATTCACTCAGTCATTCACGGGTCATGTTAGATAAACAGCATTCATTCATTAACATATTTACAGATATACAATTTGCATTCACCCTGTCATTTGAGCCTCAGAAACGTACAACCATTCACTCATTCATTCACAAGTCTGCTTTTTTTTTTTTTTTTTTTTTGGACTGTGTGAGGAACCCGGAGAACCCTGAGGAACCCCAAGCAGACACGTGGAGAACACGGACCCTCCACACAAGGACGCTAACGGCTGCTCGCTATATTTCTAATCATTTTTTAATGTCCTTTCTCCGCACGAACAGAGCGGATGCGGCGGAAGACGGAAGCGGGAAACGTCACGTCCGATAAAAACCCCCCGCCAGCTGAGGGCCGACAGAGCCGAACCATCAGCTCCGTTATCGTCGCTGTCAAAACCTCACCGGTTCATCTCAGCACCCTCGCATTTGCGGCGCGGGAAGTAACGTCCGGGCCTTTGGAACCCTGGGAAACTTCCAGCGGCGTTGGCGTCGGGGCTTTTTAGCTTGTGTCCGAAATAAAGAAACAAAGAATAAACAAAATAAAAAAGAAAAACAACTCCCGCGGCTTCTGCCTTGTTTGAATGTCACTCTGGTGTTGAGTATAAAATCCAGCTTTCTTGTTTTTATAACACTCTCATCATGCCGGCACACTGTATATCTACCATGCAGTGTGTGTGTGTGTGTGTGGGGTCCTCAAGGACATATCTGTTAGATGTTCCAGAAGTGTGCGACACAAACAGTTAGCTTGCTGCTCTCCGAGCCGCTGAAACACCTCCCTGAAGATCAAACGGCACCTGGATGGTTGAAAAGGAGGATCTGCGTTGTTTTGACTCGTTCATCCATTCATCGTCCGAGTCGGGGGGGTTGGAGCCGATCCCGGCAGTGGATCCATCACGTGCAACCATTTATCTTCTCATTTTTATGTCAAATTTGGGCGTGTAACCATTCGTTCATTCATATAGATGTACAAACGTTCACCCTCTCATTCATAGGTCATACAGTTAAACAACCATTCATTCATTCATTGGCACGCAATATAGAGACGACCATATAAAAACATCAAAAATACACGTCATATTTTGGTTATGTAACATTCATTCATTTATTCACCCTCACACTCACGTGTCGTATTGTGATGCATAACCATTCATTCATTCATTCATTCATTCATTCATGGGTCACATAGAGACTTGTAACGATTCATATGAATATATAACCATTCATTCAGTCATTCACATGTCAAATAAAGACTTATAACAATTCATGTAAATATACTACCATTCATTCATTCATTGGCACGCAATATAGAAACATTCATATAAACACGTCAAAAATACACGTCATGTTTTGGGCATTTAACCATTCATTCATTCACACTCATGTGTCATTTAGTGATTATAACCATTCATTCATTCATTCATAGGTCATATAAACACATATAATAATTCATGTAAATATACAACCATTCATTCAGTCGTTCAGACGTTATATAGAGACACATACTGCCATTTACTCCCTCATTTGTGTTGCATATAAACTTAAAAACATTCACCCTCTTGTTCATGTTATATATTGATATTCAAACATTCACACTCTCATTTACACAGCATATTTTGGCCATTCATTCATACATTTATTCACTACAGAAATATATATATATATATATATATATATATATATATATATATATATATATATATATGTATATATATGTACAGGACTGACTCAGAAAATTAAGAATATTGTGATAAAGTTCTTTATCTTCTGTGATGCAATTAAAAAAATTTTTTTTTTTTCATGATATTCTAATATTTTGAGATTTTTGAGTTTTCTTAAGATGTAAGCCATAATCAGCAATATTAAAATAATAAAAGGCTTGCAATATTTCAGTTGACTTGTAATGAATCCAGAATGTATGACGTCTTTGTTTTTGTAATTGCATTACAGAAGATAAAGAACTTTATCATAATATTCTAATTTTCTGAGACAGTCTTGTATATATTTACATACAATCATTTGCCCCCTTATTCTTGTACCACATTGACTTAAAACCATAAACATTCACTCGTCATAAATGTACATTTAATCATACATTCATTCAAAAAAACAAAAATTACTTTTTCATGATATTCTGATATTTTGAATAAGAATTCTCGAGTTTTCTTGCAAATATTGCAAAGGCTTGCAATATTTCAGTTGATTTGTAATGAATCCAGAATGTGTGAAATTTTCTTTTTTCTTAATTACATTACAGACGATAAAGAACTTTATCCCAATATTCTAATTTTCAGAGACAGTCCCGTATATATTTACATACAATCACTCTTGTGTCACATTGACTTAAAACCTTTCACCCTTTTATTCACACGTCATCTAGCGATACGTTAACATTCACTCGTCATGAATGTACATTTAATCATACATCCGTTCACACGCTACATACAGGACTGTCTCAGAAAATTAAGAATATTGTGATAAAATTCTTTATGTTCTGTAATACAATTACAAAAACAAAAATGTCATACAATCTGGATTCAAGCCTTTTATTATTTTAATGTCGCTGATTATGGCTCAAAAATCCTATCTCAAAATATTAGAATATCGTGTTTTTTTTAATTGCATTATAAAAGATAAACAACTTTATCACAATTTTATGATTTTCTGAGACAGTCCCGTAGAGACGTACAACCATGTCACCGTTTCTTCATTCATTTATTCATTCTGTCCACAAACAAACCCCCCCTGCGGTCGGAATCCAATCTTTTAGCTGTGAGGTGTGTCTAACACTGCGCCCGATTATATCCATTATTATTTGGATTATTATTATTATCATACAATTATTGCATCTTCCGGTCTGACGAATGCGCACGAGTTCTCATTTCCAACAATTAAAAATACATGCACGTCCCGTCGTCGGGCGCGCATACATTACATGTTCTTTACGCCGCGTAGATGAGCGGGGCACTGTTGCCATGGCAACCTGACTATAGCTCCGGCTGCTTTTTTTTTTTTTCTCCTTTTTTGAACTTTGTGTGTGTGTGTGTGTGTGTGTGTGCGCGCGCGCCACGTAACCATGGGAGTCTCATCTATATCGACAGTAAAAGCTGTAAACAAGCCGAGGCGGGACGCCGGAGCGCCAGGGGTCCGGGGCCGACCCGGGCGACCCCGTTGACCCCGCCGACCCCCCTGGCGAGGGGATGGAGTGAGAGAAAAGCGCAGGGGGACGGAAGAGGCGACAAAATAACAACCCGCGTGAAATGTCGGACACACCGCGGGGAAGTTAAAGAACTGAACCGGCGCTGTCGGAAAGAAGAAAATAAAATCCATAAACAGTTTTAATAATTAATGTGACTTGATGTGTTTTTTCTGCAGGATCGGCGGCGGGTTAAACTGTGGGTATCGCAGGTGCGCGCGTGAGCTAGCGGCGCCGCCGCAGGGCGGGCCGCGTCGAGGTGGGTTCGTTAACATCGTGACACTTGTGAGCGGTTTGGTTTGGGGAAAAAAAAAAAAAAAAAAAAAGGAGGACGGAAAGAAAAAACAAAACACCTCACGAGGTTTGAATTTTTGAGCCCGTCTTCAGCGGGAGGTTAGCGGCGCCGGTTCGGAAGGTCGCAGCGAGAAGGTCCCGACGTTTCTGAATAAAACAAGGTGTTTAAAGGAAAACTAGACTCGTATTAATGAAAAGAAAAAATTGTGTTCATTTTATATAACACATCTCCTGCAGTCTGGGTGTGTCTGTAAGTTTCCTCCAAAAATCTATGCATGCAGACGGGTATTTTGCCATCAGATGACCAAAGTGACAATATCACAGCAATATCACAACAATAGCACTTTCAACTTACAAAATGCATATTTTATTGCCTGTTTATATATTGCATAGTTATTTTATTGGCTATCCGTATATTTTATATATATTGTCTATTTTATACAGTTTTATATTTGTATTGTCCAGGACTACAGATGGAAATTAGCTATGAGCTTTAATCTGGTACAAATATCTCTGCCTCTGTGCTTGATGTATTTGTACACTGTCCTAATAAACTTCTAAACAAACAAACAAACAAACAGGAGGATGATGGAGAAAGTGAATGAATGAGTGAACGGTTGTATTTCTGCGCGTCACATTCGATTGAAAGGTTGAATGTTCATATTTTCCCCGCTTATAAAGCGTCTTTAAATGATGTGTGAATGTTTGTATGTCTTCATAAAACTTTGAATTTATCGTAATTTCCGGACTATTGAGCGCACCTCAATATTAGCCGCACCGGCTAGCCGAGCGCTATCTCGGGCTTCCTCCCCTTGCGCTAAAACCGTCAGTCGTCAACTTCGGTGTCAGAGTTGAACGGACTCGGAATTCCCCGATCATTTCATTGGTCCGATGTGACGAGGATAAATCTTTTAGCGGCGTGAAGCTCGTTAGCCCCCCCCCAAAAAGTCCATATATCAGCTGCATCTTGGTTTACGTGAAAAACCGTCCAGAAATGACACTAATTGTTTTTGGTCTCTATATAAAACAGCCGAATGAAAGAGTGAATTTTTACTGGTCTTTACTGAGTGAAATATTCATATTTATATGAATATACTTATCTGTCGTTGCATATCTTTATATGAAAGGGTGAATGTTTGTACGTCTGCATATAAAGTGAATGAAGAAGTGAATTTTATTGGTCTCTAAATGGTAATAAATGAATAAATGGTCGAATGTTTCTGTATAAAGCGTGTGTGAATAAAAGAGTGAATGGTTGCATGTCTGCATATAAAAGAGTGAATTTTCATTGGTAAATGTGAGTGAATGTTCATATTTTACCCGCTTATCTGTCGTCGTATTAATATGACAGAGTGAATGTACGTTTTTATAACATTTGAGAATGAGAGGTTGAATTGTACGTCTTTAAATGAGGTGTAAAAGAATCACTCTTTCCTGCAGAGGAAAGTTATTTTTTTATCGTCTCTGACACGTGAATGAGTGATGGTCGAGCGTTTCTATATAAAGTGTGTGTGAATGAAAGAGTGAATTTCTATCGGTGAATGTTCATATTTTCCCCATTTATATACCATCATATGTCTTTATATGACAGAGCGAATGGTCAGAACGGACGAAGCCTCTCTGATAATAATAATAATAATAATAATAATACATGGGATTTTTATAGCGCTTTTCATGACACTCAAAGACGCTTCACAAGTAAAAAACAGAAGGAACAGAACATACACAGACTTATTGGGAAGCTTAAGCTAGCCAGCCAGCCTGCTCAGGTCGGCAAGCTAGTTTGGTAGCTTGCTGGAGATTGTCAAGGTGAGCCTTTGTCTTTGGTTTGGTTGATTGGTTGGATGAAACATGATGAAACATCTTCAAGTGCAGAAATTCAAGTCCAGTTGCCACGACAAGAAGATTTCCACAAGAAAGCGCGAATGGTACCGATATTAATATTGTTATCCTGATGACACGTGAATGAAAGAGCGAACGTTTGCACGTCTCCGTATGGCGACCCTGTGACGGACAGGCGAGCGAACCCCGCCTCCCGGCCAATGGCAGCTGGGCTTTGCTCCAGGTGTAATCCAAGTGTAGGAAGCAGCAGGCGCGTTCTGGTCCGGAGGAAGGCTTTAAGTCAGCGGCTTAAGGAGCAGCTGCTCCTTCAGACAACATGGCTCGGTGTCAGGAGGAGGAGGAGGTACATCTGCGCCCCCCAGGTCCGCCACAACCTCCCTCGCGAGGCTCTTATAGGTTTCGAGATTTCCGATCGAGATTCGTGAACGCGGCCCGAATCATCTCTGGGACGATCCTCCGGAAACCGGAAAAAGCCTCCCGCTCACGCCTACGTTTCGCCGCGTTTCATTCCCGACCCGTTCGGCTCATTTTTCACGTTCGCGGCGGCGGCCGAACCGACCGTTCCGACCTTCGGAGCTAAATTAAAAGCCGTATGTGGGGCAGCTTCGGCCGGGTGCGGCCACGGCGGCGCCGCCGGGGGAACCGAGCGCCGCCTCCCGAGGGGAGCTAACAGCTGGCGAGAGGAGGCGGGAGTAACTATGGACTCGGGCCGAGTCCAGGAGTCACTCTGGCGTGAAACGCTTCACACACACACACACACACACACACAAACACACACACTTGCATCCAAACACACACGACTATGGAGTCGTTCGTTCATTTGATTCTGTTCGGGATGATTAATGATTCCTGCTCTCAGGGATCATTCCGGACCATTGCTCGCCTCCATGTGATCCACTTTTGAGTTTCATCTAATGTTACAACTGTCTAATGACCTAAGACTATGCATGTATGTACAGCATGTGTGTGTGTGTGTGTGTGTGTGTGTGTGTGTGTGTTAAGGGTAAATGGTCTCCACTTATAAAGCTTTCAAAAGCACTTGATTTGACGTACATTCATTCTGTCACCAATATGTCATATATGGATAGAAAACATTCATTTATTCACTCTTTCACCGTCACATCATATGGATAAAACAACAATTCACCCTCTCATTCGCACTTCATAGAGAGGCAGGACGCACATCATAAACTAGCGGTTATATGACAGCTAACCCTAACTAGCCTTTCCCATTGCCACTGGCAACCACGGTAAAGATTAGCCTCTAGCATGGGTAGCATCACGTAAAGCTTTAGCGTAACATGCATGGGTTAACAGTTAGTCCCCATTGGCGCTAGCATCCATGATAAACATTAGCATGTAGGAAGCATCACATAAACCTTTGGTTAACTCACATGAATGTATGGGTTAACAGTTAGCCCCATTGACACCAGCGTCTATGCTAAACATTAGCACCTAGCATGTGGGAAGCACCATATAAACCTCAAGTTAAGTCACTTGCTTGTGTGCGTTAACAGTTAGCCCATTGACACTAGCATCTATGGTAAACATTAGCATCTAGCATGTGGGAAGCATCGCATTAACCTGTGGTTAACTCACATGAATGTGTGGGTTAACAGTTAGCCCCGATTGCCAGCCGGATCCATGGTAAATGTTAGCACCTAGCATGCAGGAAGCACCATATAAACCTCAAGTTAAGTCACTAGCATGTGTGTGTTAACAATTAGCCCATTGACACCAGCATCTATGGTAAACATTAGCACCTAGCATGTGGGAAGCACCATATAAACCTCAAGTTAAGTCACTAGCATTGTGCGTTAACAATTAGCCCATTGACACCAGCGTCTATGGTAAACATTAGCACCTAGCATGTAGGAAGCATCCCATAAACCTTGGGCATCCACGATAAACGTTACACCTAGCATGTAGATAGCATCATGTACAGCTTTTGCTAACTCACTAGTGTGTATGGGTTGACGGTTAGCCCACATCACAGTAAAAATAGAAACACATGCTAATGTTAGCACCTGGGAGTTTCACCAGATGGATGGAGACATTTTGTCAATTTAAATCATTCAATCATCAGTTTTTTCTTTTCTAAACTATTGAATATGTTCACTGGTTCCCCTCAAATAAGAACAATGTATTAATTTTTTTCACCTTTTTGCATGAATAAACTCCGGAGATGGTACAGTTGTTGTTGTCCTTTGCCCTGTAAGCTAACAAAAGTGAACAAAAAGCTAACAAAAGTTAGTTACATGAAATAAATTTCATGTACATCAAAATTTCAAACATCACCACAAGCTGCTGATGTTGTTCTCATGGCTTGAAAGGGGTTTAGTATTTTTATAGTCTGTATTATTGTATTATTTACGTTATCTTTATGATTTATAGATATAGATAGACTTTAATACTTTCTTACGTTTTCAATTTTTATGCTTTCTTATGTCATACACCTGTTTAGCTGGCGCAACTCGCTGCCGTTGCTCGCTGGTTACGTGCCCGTTACTAACCTTTGCACGTGTAAAAGAAAAGCACCTTCAAATAAAATGCATTATTATTATTTTTCAATCATTCATTCAGGTCACTTGGAGACAAACAACCATTATATTGAGAGATTCAACATCCGCTCACTCATCAATGGAGGCTAACCATCATTAACTCTGTCAAAATCTATCCATATATCAATATGAAAATTGTAATTTATCTACTTATCAGTTATTCTAAAAATGACAAATTTACCCCAATCTAGTAGGGAATTGTCTGTAAAATATCACAGAAGGGACAATTTACAATACAGAAACCAGATAATTATGCTCAATTATTCTTATTTTTTTTTTCAATTCGTGAAAGTCTATGTATTAAAAGACGCTCTCTTTGGATTCATGTAAACACTGACGAAAACAACACAATTGTTTCACACGTGATAAAAACAAAAAACATGTGTTTCTCCGGGAGGGGAAGGCCAGCGAAAACGCTGCGATTGGCCGGCTTGCCGTGCAGACGAACCCCGACTTTGAGCGACGTGACGGAGGCTCCAAATAGCCGGCGCGGGTCTGTTGACAAATCAGATGGGAAAGACGGGAAGTGCACCAGAGGGTTACCTTGGCAACCGCCGCCAGGGATGCCCCGGGAGTTACGGAGCTATGGGGAAGCGCGCAGTCGTGTCCTACATCAACCAAAAACCGTCCGCCTTCCCACGTCCCTCGCCACTTACCCGTGGTTCGGTAGAAACACCTCAAAGGGACGGCATCTGTTCTCTGAAAATGACCTCCGACGCATAAATCTCCACGCGTGCACGTGTAGGGGGGTGCACGGGAGGACAGACGACGCCAAAACGGTCGGACGCTACCGGCGGGCGCCGCCCGCAAGTGGTTTTAAGCTTTTGGTCGTAGAGATCAATGCGCCCTTGGATCCCCACCCCCCAAAAAAAGATCAAGACGAAGTTAAAACCACTGAGATCTAAATATCTGATTGTATATAAAAAGGAGGGCGGCGCCACACGTGTGCGTGATATCTGATGTTGGCGTGGACGCGTTAGATAACCCTGATTGTGCTATTGTTGCGACAAAGTTGAACGTGCCGGAGTCACAACCATCGCTTCGGTGGAAGGAGACGTCAAAGCAGGCAAAGCACAGGGTGTTCATTCATTCATTCATTCATTCATTCATTCGTTTGTTTGTTTGTTCGTTCGTTCATTCATTCTTTCATTCATTCATCCATCCATCCATTCATCCATCCATCCATTTGTTCATTTGTTTGTTTGTTCGTTCATTCATTCATTCATCTGTTCATTCATTTGTTTGTTCGTTCATTCATTCATTCATTCGTTCATTTTCATAATGTTCATAATGTTCATAATGTTTCATAATGTTCATTTTACTCATTCATTCGTTTGTTCGTTCATTCATTCTTTCACTCATTCATTCATTCGTCCATTCGTTTGTTCGTTCATTCAGTCATTCATCTGTTCATTCACTCGTTCGTTCATTCATTCATTCATTCGTTCAGTCATTCATGGATTCACTCTTTCATTCATTCATTTATTCGTTCATTTTATTCATACATTCATTCTTTCATTCATTCATCCATTTGTTCATTCGTTTGTTTGTTCATTCATTCATTCATCTGTTCATTCATTCGTTCGTTTGTTCATTCATTCATTCGTTCATTCATTCATTCATGCATTCGTTCATTTTACTCACTCATTCATCCATCCATTCATTCATTTGTCCATTCGTTTGTTCGTTCATTCAGTCATTCATCTGTTCATTCATTCGGTCGTTCATTCATTTGTTCGTTCATTCATTCATTCGTTCATTCATTCATGGATTCACTCTTTCATTCATTCATTTATTCGTTCATTTTACTCATACATTCATTCTTTCATTCGTTCATCCATCCATTCATTCATCCATCCATTCATTCATTTGTTCATTCGTTCGTTTGTTCATTCATTCATTTATTCATTCATTCGTTCTCCTTATTGTGGAGCTGGAACGGATCCCTGCTGTCATTGGGCGAAGGGCAAAGGTGACCCCGGACCGGTCGCCACATACGATTGTTCATCCTCTCATTTACATGTCGTATAGAAACGTGTCAGTTAGAATAGAATACAGTAAACCCCTGTTTTTCGCGGGGGTTACGTTCCAAAAAGAACCCGTGATAGTCAAAGTCTGTGAAGTAGAAACCTTTAGTTTTTTTTTACAATTATTATACAATTAGATACTCTGTTATACATTGAAAAGAAAGAACAAACCATTTTAAAGGCTCAATCATTTGTTTCACAAATAAAGTACTGTACTTTAGAAACGTTTTTTTCAACAAACAACTTCTGTACTGTACTGTCAAATGATAATTTTAATCATCAATGTGAACAGAAGGCTTCAAATTGCGGAGATTAGCACCGCCCACCGCGACCTTATTGCTGTTGTGAAACTTATCGCTGCTGTCGTCCTTATGTTTTTTTCTTCCTTCTTTATGGAAGGAACGGAAGATTCATTCATTCCGTAATGCCGACCTACAGCCGCATAGCTTTTACCTTCCCTTAGCATGTCCAGAAGTTTAACTTTATCTGCCATAGATAGCATCTTCCGCTGCCTTTTGGGCCCTGCAAGGTGCTTTTGTCGCTCCAGAGCGTTTTGTCAACATTATGGATTTTAGAGAAACTCGAAATTGCAAGAGAATTTGCACGTCCGTCATGTAAATTTGTCAAGCTGTTTTACGTACGCGTACATATTAAACTGCAACGTTATTGACGCACAGGTAGAGAAGAAGCGGAGTGACTTTTTAGCCAATCAGAATGCAGAACACAATGCACCATGCAAATCCGTGAAGTAGCGAAACCGTGAAAAGTAAACCGCGTTACAGCGGAGCCTCACTTTTAGCTGGAGTTACGTTACCCCACGCGAAAAGTGAATTTCCACAAAGTAGAGACGTGATCATTTTGATGGTATTTACAGTTTTATTAACTCTAAATAAACTGTCATCAACAAAGTGGACAGTATTCACGCTTACGCGAGGTGGGCCGGGACATCGCATGCTGGGAACGACCTACGAGGAAAACAGCTCAATCAGCCAATAGCATGATTTTTGTCTTCTTAGGCTAGAATATGGCGATTTCATCATGTAGAAATTTCAAATACTGCAAAAAAAAAAAAAAAAACGCTAACCAACAATAAATCGCAAGAACAGAAAGTAGCGAGTCTCCACTGCATTCCCTTTATCGTCCAACAGTGGGAAAATTTCAATCAGAGCATTCAGTGGACAGTAAAAGAAAAGTTATCAAATTTAGAAGAACTAAGAATAAACTATAAACAGTGTTAACTTTTCATATAAACAGGTCGGGCTTGTATTAACAAGTTGCACCTAAACAATGACAATATATAATATCAAAATATTCTGCTCTAGGCGACTGAACCTCAGAAACTTAAGTCAAGTTTATTTCATTTCCTGTGGCCGCCAGAAGATTTTATAGGATTGATTATCTTAAAATAAAGAAGTCAAACGCGTGCATTGACCAGAACCTACATTTCCGATCATCCCGCCATTAGTATCCACATCAGGTGGAACTGAGATACAATACAAATGATCCCTAAATGTCCAGGAAGAGAAAAGTTGCTGCAGATGGAAGGTTGTTTCAAGAAAGATGGGCAGGCCGATACATGTTTGTGCTTCAAGGAGAAAAAAACGGTCTGTCTTTTGTGTTATGAGGCAACGTCGCTTGCCAAAGCGTACAATCTATGTCCAAACACGAGCTAAGTATGCTAAAGTTAGCCTTCCAGAAAAACAACAAATTGTCCAAGAATTAAAAGCCAAACAAAGACGGCAGCAGAATGTGTTCAGCAAAGACGCATCCAAAAACACTGCTTTGGAACAGAGCAACTAGTAAAAATATATATTTTTTTCACATCTATGCAAATGCATTTGTAACATTTTGTACTTGAATGAGTCATAATAATTGATACTGTAACCGATCCATGTGGCCCTTTGAGGGCAACCATGATGCTGATGTGGCCCTCGGTGAAAATGAGTCTTACTCTCCTGCTCTGATGACAAAAAATATCATTTGTACCCAGAAAGATTTTCTTTGCGCTTCGGTACCAAAGTCAGAGATCAGGTAGGACACAGAACGCAACCATTCACTCGCTCATTAACACCAATTAACCAGTGTTTCCAATGAACCGCCGTGATGTTTTTGGACTGAAGGAACCTTGAGGAAGCTTGAAGAACCTTGAGGAACCCGACCTTGGACCTTCTCTCCGCGAGCTGGAAGCGCCGGCCGCCCATCAAGCCAATCACGTTACGAACTTTCCTCTTCACACCGGCCGGAATTGATGTTTTTTTCACTTTTATAAAAACCAAGAAAGATTCGAGGATTAGTCGCATCAGAGTTCAAGGCTCGGGTTTTGAGGTAAGAGGCCAGCAAATCCATTACACCGCTCAGGTTGTGTGTGTGTGTGTGTGTGTGTGTGTGTGTGTGTGTGTGTTAGCGTTTCACCTCACCCTTTAATTTATCACCCCCCCGTCTCTCTCTATTTCAAAAATAAAGAAATCGATCTCCGTCTCTGAAGTCCAACTAACTCGACATCTCTCGCACTTCTTTCTCTCGACGCCTCCACGCCGTCTCCTCCTCGCTCTCCCCTCCCACACACACACACACACACACACACACACACACACACACACACACACACACGCACACGCACGCACACACACGCATACGTCGGCATGGAAATGAGGGGGAGCTGCACGATCGCTCGCTGATATTCAAATCCAAAGTGTCAGACCCTGAGAATGAAAAGAAATAAATAAAACAAATACAAAAGAATAAAAAATAAAAAATAAGAAAAAAAGCCGATAAAAACTACAAATAGAAACGACTGTAGCTAGCGCTAACTCCATCTCGTTTGAAAATCGGAGCGGGTTGTTGTCATCGTGTTGACACTGCTTTGCAGCTCCGTCTTTGCAAATGCAATATTAATGAGCTGCTTTTTCTCTTTTTTTTTTTTTTCCCCCTTTTTTTTTTTTTGCTCGCATTTTCCTTTTGTTTTTGGGGGAGCTTTTTTTTTTTCCCGTCTATCTTCAGGGCTATCTCGTCAAGTTTCATCAACGGCAATCAAAAGGGAACCTTTATTGCTTGTCAATCAGAAACCGACGCCGCGGCGGCTCGATGTGCGGCGGCGGCGGCGGCGACCGTGTCTAATGAAATGCTTTTTATGCAAGTCTGATTCAAATGGAGTCCAGGTGAGCACCGGGGCCGGCGGATTTATCCCATATTTGGTTTGCAAATCTGAGCGAGTCCACGGTTCATCCTGCGCTTTTTTTTTTTTAAAACCATTTTTTTTTTTTTTTTTTAAACTGTTCTCCTGTAACGGCAGATGTTTCTTTTTAAATGCGAGATTGGAGCGAGAAACGCTTAAATATTATTCGTTTTTTTTAGGGGCCGCGCTCCTTTCCGGAAACTTCCGACGTTCCGTGTAATCCACTGGGCCGGCGCTTTTTCATTGAGATGGAATTCGAAAAATCAGACGCGAGACAATTTAGTTTCCCGAGTCGTCGCGTGATTGGACGGTTCCCGTTTTGATCCCCGGGCTACGTTTAGATCAACCATTAACGGAAATACCTGGGTAACGGAAATACTGGCGGTATATTTGCACCCCGGAGACCTAAATGCTAAATGAGATTTCTGCGATGGACCGCGTGGCGATGCGGATGATGAACGCGCGGGATCGTCGACCAGCTCCGGTCAGCCGTCAATGTGCTTTCCTGCTTAAGCTAGTAGCGTTCTATGAGTCTGCGTTAGCGTTAGCGCTAATCTTCTATCTTCTCTCCTGAGATTAGCGGGTCGGAGAACGTTTCACAAGGTGAAGGTCATCCCGGACGCCGTCGGTCTGGTACGGGAGATCTCGCCGCGATGGAAGCCATTCCTCGTATGTGCTATAGATTTATTGTCTTCTGTGCAATAAATGTTTTACCGTACAACAACCTCTGCTAATATACAAAATTACCACATGGAATCAGATACACGTACTTCTTATGTTACCTTATATATATTTTTTCACACCTTTATCTTTATTTTTATTTATTTATGTTGATCTTTATTGTTCTTTTTATTTTATTTCTATTATTTGCTATTTTTATCCTTTATTTTTCACCAGAGTTCTATTTTGATTCTTCCCCTCTTGACTCTGTAAGCAGGAGCTGCTCTCAACAAAAAGCAATTCCGATATTCCGATTCCGATTCTGCACACCTACGTTTGAAATTTTGGTTGCAAAACTACGGTGCAGCCCATTGGTCCATCTATGCTGAGTCCCACAAAGTTCCCGACAGCTCAACAACACTCAGGGGGTTCAATGGAGACCCTAGAGTGACCAGAGGTGTGAATAATGGTTGTTTGTTACTAGAGTTTGTCCTGTGATGGATCGGCCAGCGGTCCAGGGTGACCCGATGACAGCTGGGACGGGCTCCAGCACACCCCTGTGACCCTGAGCGCAGGATAAGCGACATAAATAATGAATGAATGAATATAAAAAGAAGTGCTGATCACCACCTTTTCCCTTCACAAGATCATGTGTTGGCCTCGGTTCCAAGTGGCCAAAGTGAACAGGGCCGAAGCGCCATTCTGCACCTCAGCAAGACGGGAATCTATTCCAGCTTACTTTATTTTCAAATCCAAAACCAGAGTTCGTGAGAGTCTTGTTTCTCTCGACCTGCTTCGCTTTCATTTTTTATTTAGTTTGAGTTTTAGCACGTTAGATGATTTGGAGAGAAGGTCAGAGAAGCCAGACTGAGACGGTTGGGTCATGGACAGAGGAGGTATAGTGAGCATATTGGAAGACAGACGCTGGAATTGGAGGTCTAGAGGAAGACCAAAGAGAAGATTGATGGACATAGTGAGAGAGGATATGACATTAGTTGGTGTGAGAGAGGAGGATACAGAGAATAGGGTTAGATGAAGAAAGTTGTTTCACTGTGGCGACCTCTGAAGCAAAAAGCCCAAAGGAAAATAAGAACTTGTCACAGGGGTGCAGGACATGTATGACCGAGACAAAGTGATGATTGAGATGGTTTGGACACGAACAGAGGAGTGTTCTTGTCGAAACCATGGTGAAGATCTGGGTAGAAGGTTGCTGAAGGTGGAGCTGCCAGGCAGGAGGTCTAGAGGAAGACCAAGGAGAAGATTTATGGATGTAGTGAGAGAGGATATGAAGTTAGTTGGTGTGAGAGAGGAGGATACGGAGGATCGGGTTAGATGGAGAAGGTTGAATCGCTGTGGCGACTCCTGAAGGGAAAACCCCAGAGGAAGAGAAGAATTTGTCACAGGGGTGCAGGACATGTATGACCAAGACAAAGTGATGGCTGAGACGGTTGCTGAAGGTGGAGCTGCCAGGCAGGAGGTCTAGAGGAAGACCAAAGAGAAGCTTTGAATCACTGTGGCGACCCCTGAAGGGAAGGGCTGAAAGGAGAAGAGTTTTGTTTGTGTTTTAATCAAGCCCTTTTTGCAAATGTGCTCTGTATTTGTTGCTGCTCCTCTTGAAAAAGAGGCTCTTAATCACATAGAGATTATTTTCCCGGTGAAATAAAGGTTATGTAAAATAAATCACAACACTCTGCGAGGATGGCAGAGGTAGTTCCTTTTCTGCCTGTGACAGTTTGCAGCTGGATTTGACGGAGGCAGACCGAAATAAGACATCGCACAAGCTCCCCTCTGTCTGATCCCTGGTTTATTAGATCGCGGGTATTTTAATACTGCATACCAATAGGAAGTACCACCTCGTCTGGGAGATGGGGCTGGATTGTATTTGTTTGAATAGTCTGCAGGGTGGGAGAGGACTGACTGACGGGTGAGCTGAATTGACTTTTCTCTCACAAACAAGAGAAAGAGTAAAGCTCTGTTCTCAATTTAAAAGTTTTGTTTCCGCGGGAAAAAAAAAAAAAAATCACGCAACGGCAGGTCTGACGAGCGAGCTCCAGCTTCGGCACAGCTCCCGGAGGAGCTGAAGGAGCTAAAAAAAAAAGTCTCTGGTTTATTGACAGCGACATCTTGTGTTGTTTGTTTGGGATTCTTGGTCATTCTGTTCGCTGATGATGCACTTCTGTGTGTCACAGATGAATTTGTACGTTCACTTGTGGAGAAAGGTAACCATGACAAGAAAGATAAATGGCAGATTTTGGATAAATGGCCTCCGACAAGAACACTTAAGCTGTTAAGCTTTTGAATTTATTCATGAAAAATGTTCTACAAAAAAAATAAGAATGAAAATGTGGGAAAAGTCCTCAGTGCATTTGAAATGAAAATCAGGGACGTTTCAAAGGATGATTATCTTCAGACAATATCTGCACTCTTCAGGTGGATTAACAAAGCATGACGAATATTTTAAAATGTTTCCTTTGGCAGACAACGTGGTGCAGGGGACACGGAAATCACCCTTGAATGATGCAAGCTGAGAAAAAGGCCACGAGCGAAAGACGCGAATGTCACTGGGAGCGGCATCGCGCGGTATGCTCAAGTGCAACTGGAGCATTCAACAACGAGTCAACATGGCTTGGGTATAACCGGGGAGAAGGATTGTCTGTCTGCCTGGTGCTACCCTTGTCTTTTGAAGAAGTGAACTATGAAATCTGCACCGCCCCCAAAGTAGATGTTTTGCTTAACAATCATGCGTAGCAAACCGGGCAAAGCGAGCCATACCAGTCATGGGACGCACTCTGTATACTCAATTGCAACTTGAGGAGACAGCAAGTCAACATGGCATCTGAATAACCACAGAGAAGAATTCTCTGTTGGTCATTGTCTCATAAGGAAGTCAGGAGTGAACTTTGAACTCTGCGTGACCCCCCCCCCCCCCAAGCAGATGGTTAGCTTGACAACCAGACAAAACAAATGAGACTGTATCATTGGAAGTCACGGGGGCAGCATCTTTCGGTATGCTCAAGTGCAACTTGAGCATACAAGTCAACATGTCTGGTATAACAAGGGTAAAGGATTGTCCATCGGCATGTGTTCTACGGTGCCGCCTCTGTCTCAGATTGAGCATTATCACCAAGTCCTCTGTCAAAGCTATGTCGGTCATCGTCTTAAAAGGAAGTCAGAAGTGAGCTTGGAACTCTGCGTTGTCCCTAAGTGGATGTTTTGCTTGACAACCATGTGTAGCCGAACGCGGCAAAGAGAGCTGTACTATCGGAAGTCATGGGCAGCAGCATCACGCGGTATGCTCAAGTGCGACTTGAGCATGCAACAACAATCAACATGATTATCCGTCTGCATGCTAACATTTGTGCGGGCCGCATGGACTGGCGTCGTCTACGGCGCCGCCTCTGACTCAGATTGTACATTATCACCAGCTCCTTCGTCAGCGCAATGTTGGGAATTATCTTAAAGGGAAATCAGAGGTGAGCTTTGAACCCTGTGTCGTTTCCGAGTGGATGTTTTGCTAGACACAACCATAACGTATATCTAACAAGATTTGAGACAGATGTACTTTTTAAGGTAGCCTGAGCTTGAATCAGCCTTAAGAGAGCGGCAGTCGCAGTTGCCTTTGGATGCACTTTGGAAAAGGTACTTGGCATCGTGACCCGAACCACCCCTTGCCATCGGAGTGCGATATTGCGCCAACAAGTGAAAGTATCGCTGAGGACGTTGAGTAGCTTTGACAGCTGGCCACTCATTTCTGCAGTCACCCTGCTGAAAAAGCAAGGAGAAAAAAAAAAAAAAAAAAAGGAAAAAGCACAACTGTTTTCATCCATTACGTCGCTGGATGAACTCATCTCTTCGTGGCTGATGCACCCCGGCTCACTAATTGCTTTGAAACAGCCCTTCCTGGGGACGCCAGGCTCCAGCTCAAATTAAATCGTTTATCCTTTTTGCTAAATGCAAACCTAGACAAGAAGCTAACGGACTTCTCCCAGCATCACCAAAAGCTCCTCGGAACTGCTGAAGGTCTGATATCTGAATAGACTGGAACGTTTCCTCCGTGTTAAGTCTAGTAAATATTGATGGCGGCCGAGGCGTAATGGCTTTTTACTTTAGACTCAGGGGCGGCAACTACATGCACTCCCTGCATTTCAAGTGCTAAAACACTATATATATATATATATATATATATATATATATATATATATATATATATATATATACAGTTGTGTATATACGTGCCATCCTCTGACTCTGTTGTCTATTCTTTCCTTGTTGGTCTCAGTCCATTTACATCCTGCTTATTTTTGTTTATTTATTTTATCGTGTTATTGTCAATCTCTTCATGTTGTCTTTTTTTACCTTTCCAGTCTTTTTTTTTCCCTCCACTCTGTTGTCTTTTCCTATCCTCTATGTTGTTCTTGTCCGCTGTCTACTTATTTGTGGCTGTCTTTTGCTATTTTTTAATTGTCTTTGAGTTGTCACTATTTATATTTATATTTATTGATGCTATAATTGTTACACTGCTGTGACAAAAGAAATTCCCCTATGGGGGTCAATAAAGTTTATCTTATCTTCTTATCTTATATATATTCACCCTCTCATATCTGTGCATACAAAGTGTTCTTTTTCTTTTCCCTTGGGCTTTTCCCTTAAGGGGTCGCCACAGCAAATCAACCTTCTCCATCTAACCCTATTCTCTGTATCCTCCTCCCTCACGCCGGCTAACTTCATATCCTCTCACACTTTGTCCATAAATCTTCTTTTTGGTCTTCCACTGGACCCCCTAGATGCAGCTACACCTTCAGCAACCTTCTACCCAGACCTTCACAATGGTCATACTCAGTCATCACTTTATCTCGGTCATACATGTCTTGCACCCCTGTGACAAATTCTTGTTATCCTTTGGGCTTACCCCTTCAGGAGTAAGCCTCCTCCTCTCTCACAGCAACTACCTTCATATCCTCTCGCACTACGTCCATCAATCTTCTCTTTGGTCTTCCTCTGGGCTTCCAATTCCACCATCCGTCTACCAATATATTCACTATCCCTCCTCCGTACATGACGCAACCATCTCAGTCTGGCTTCTCTGACCGTCTCTCCAAAACATCTAACATGTGCTGTTCCTCTGATGGACTCATTCCTGATCCTCTCCATCCTGGTCACTCCCAAAGAGAACCTCAACATCTTCATCTCTGCCACCTCCAGCTCTGTCTCCTGTCTTTTGGTCATTGTAACTGTTTCTAGAGCGTACAACATTGCTAGTCTCACCACTGTTTTGTCCACCTTTCCTTTCATGTGCATACAGAGCGTACGCAAAGGAAAAAAATGTCCTGGCGGATTAATTCACCAGAGAGAAGGGCTTTGCCTACCGACGTCGTTCATTATCTATACTGCTTAACCTGCATTCAGAGCCGATCCCAGCTGTCATTGGGCGAGAGGTGGGTTCACCCTGGACCAATCACGTGGCCACATCTGTCGACATACCACTATTCATCCTCAACTCTCATTCAAACATCATATAGCGGACAAACAACCATTCATTGACTCATAAAGACATACAACTAGTCACTGGAAACCAAGGTAGGCACGTATCTAACATGGAGACTCCACACAAGGACCAGGAACCTTCTAGCTCCTCCTTGCAGATGGATTTAAAATCGCAACAGATGTGTCCGCTGATGAAAGACACACTTTGAGCGTTGAAAGAAAAACAGAATCCACTCAGACGGCGTTGCTTTTAACCCGACAGCTTCACCGAACTCCAGTTTCACGCCCGTTAAAAACTAGCTTAAATCAGGAGTGGGTTAACTTGGGCGAGGGTGGAGGCGGCCACTCACTCTGAGTGGTTGTAGGTCACAGCGATTGGGGACTGTTGCTGTTTCTTGGCGTCCCGGGATTTCGAGAAGCAATTTGCACCAGCAATTTCGTCTGAAGAAGACGAGGGAATTAGCTTTCAGTCCGGGGGGGGGGGGGACTAAAACCTCGACTACCCCCCCCCCAAAAAAAAGTCGTCTGAAAAGGTAAGGGAATTCTGAATGGAAACAATCAGCAGGCTAATCTTTTATCAAGATATACAACCATTCATCCTCTCACAAGTAACATGGAGACACGCAGCCATTCGCCTTTAATTCAAATGTTATGGTGACGCATGCAAATATTCACCTTCTCATATGCAAGTTCACCTGAGACGTACGAACATTCATCCTCTCATTCGCATGCAAGCATTTGTAAGACATATGGAGACATGCAACATTCACCCTTTCATTCAAGTCATACATAAATCTGCAATATCCACTGTCTCCTTCATAAGACATATAGACATACAGCCATTCATCCTCTCATCCACATGTCAGGGTCATTTAGGTTCTCTATGAACCTCCATCATGCTTTTGGATAGTGGAAGGAACCTGGAGAACCTGAGGGAACCCCACGCAGAATCCAACCAGGGATGTTCTCGCTGTGAGGTGGAAGTTCTAACTCCCCCCGCGCCACCGCGCTTCACAAAAATCTACTTCAGCATTTTACTTTGCCAGTAGTTTTACTTTCGCAGCCGAGCTGAGCGGCAGGTGTGGTTTCTGTGGTCTAGTCTTGACACGATGGCTCGGGGCTCTGAAAAACCGAGCAGACTCTAAAAACCCTTTTGCTGCAGGGCGTTGCTGTTCCCGGCACCTCCTGGGGGGGCAGATTGTTTACCGCCAGCATCGCCATGGAGATGAAGCGCTGGGCAGCACGTCCAGCTCGAGCCTGACAGTCGCTAGTTAGCTTTAGCATTTTAATCACTGCGGCGGCTAGCGCTTCCGCGACATAAGGGGGTTGGATTCCAACAGAGGGGCGTTTCTGGATGGAGTCTGTATGCTCGCCACGTGTCTGCTCAGGGTTCCTCCAGGTTCCTCCTGTCCAAAAACATGCAGGAGGTGCATTGGAGACCCTAAAATGTCCAGACGTCCAGATTTCCGGACTATTGAGCGCACCTCAATATAAGCCGCACCGGCTAGCCGAGCGCTATCTCAGGCTTCCTCCTGCGCACTAACACCATGAAAGTCGTCTTCTTCGGGATCGGAGTTGAATGGACTCAGAATTTCCCGGTCATTTCATCGGTCCAATGTGATGAAAATATATCTTTTAGCGGCATGAAGCTCGTTAGCACCCCCCCCCCCCCAAAAAAAAACGTCTATATATTAGCCACATCGTTGTTTACGTGAAAAAAGTTGCGGCTTATTATCCGGAAATTACAGTATATAACTTATGTAGAAATGTCGTTTTATTATGAAAGGCACGTCACTTTTAACTTCAGGCTGGCATTTCAGTGACTTCCTGTCAGACGGATATGTCATTTAATGGTTTCAGGCTGAAATTGAAATTTAAGTCTAACTCTTAAAACTCAAAATATCTCCACAGATATTTGGTTATTCTGAGGACTCCTTTTTAAAACTAGGGTTGGGATTCATTGTGACTATAAGCCGCTACTTTTTTCACACGCTATGAACACTGCGGCTAATTCATGGATTCACGCCGCCAAAACATTTAGCCTCGTCACATCGGACTGATGAAATGACTGTGAAATTCTGAGGCCGTTCAATTCCAACGCCAAAGAAGACGACTTTAACGGTTTTAGTGTGCAGGAGGAAGACTAACATTGCTATCAGCTGGAGTAGGACAACAAAAAAAAAAAAATTCCAGTAAGTATTTGTGGACATACAAACGTACATATGGACACTTACATTAATTTGGTTATTTTTGGTCGGCGCGGCTTATATCCAGGTGCGCTCAATAGTCTGAAAATTAGGGTACAATATTTTGTGTTTATAGTTTCACAAAGCGGGCATATCGTGGACACCTAGAAAGGTCTTCTTGTTCTTGTTCTTGTTCTTGTTCTTCTTCTTTGGGCTTTTCCCTTCAGGGGTCTCGACAGCGAATCAACCTTCTCCATCTAACCCTATTCTCTGTACCCTCCTGTCTCACAGCAACTACCTTCATATCCTCTCTAACTCAGCCATGAATCTTCTCTTTGGTCTTCCTCTAGACCTCCTACCTGGCAGCTCCACCTTCAGCAACCTTCTACCCAGATCTTCACCATCTCAGTCATCACTTTGCCTTGGTCATACATGTCCTGCACCCCTGTGACAAGTTCTTGTTTTCCTTTGGCCTTTTCCCTACAAAGGTTGCAACAGCGAATCAACCTTCTCCATCTAACCTTATTCTCTGTATCCTCCTCCCTTACACCAACAAACTTCATATCCTCTCACACTATGTCCATAAATCTTCTTTTTGGTCTTTCACTTGACCCCCGAGGTGTAGCTCTACCGTCAGCAACCTTCTACCCAGACCTTCACAATGGTCATACTCAGTCATCACTTGGTCTCGGTCATACATGTCTCACAACCCTGTGACAAGTTATTTTTTTCCTTTGGGCTTTTCCCTTCAGAGGTCGCCACAGCGAATCAACCTTCTCCATCTAACCCTATTCTCTGGATCCTCCTCTCTCACAGTAACTACCTTCATATCCTCTCTCACTCAGCCATGAATCTTCTCTTTGGTCTTCCTCTAGACCTCCAATCATAGCATCTGTTTACCAATATATTCACTCTCCCTCCTTTTTCTATGACCCAACCATCACAGTCTGGCTTCTTTGACCTTCTCTCCAAATCATCTACCATGTGCTGTCCCTCTGAGGGACTCATTCCTGATCCTCTCCATCTTGGTTACCCCCAAGGAGAACCTCACCATCTTCATCTCTGGTTCATCTAAACCTGCATCGACTCACATAAACAACACCAATTTCAATTTTTAAAATTAGCGTTATTGAGTACAAAATGAATGTATGAATATGCAAATTCATCCTGCGAGAGGAGTCGAGTTCACAAGCAAGGATGTGAACCGTTTCTTAAAAGCAGCTTTAAGCCTCCTCCGTAAATAGAAGTTCGACAAGCTCGCGATAAAAAAAAAAAAAAAAAGTGAGACCTTCTCACAAGATAATAAAGAAAAAGGCACAAATACGCGGTGATGTCTATAATCCATCTATAGGCTCAAGGACGGGGATGTAGAAAATATACGACTTCAGACGACTTTCTTGCACAAAGAAACATCCGCCATGATCAGAAGACCTGGTGCGCAAACACATCGCCGGGGTCCGCGGGAGGGCGTCGCCATGCGGTGCTACTTTTAGCACGTCAGCCCACGCACGCCGCCCGAGCCCCGACGTGTTACTCCGCGAGCTCCAGCGCTCAAAACACGCAGCGCCGCGCCGACGGATGGCGTTTTGCCCCCGGAGCCACCTCAGCGCGTGGGGACGGCGAGGGGATGATGCGTCTTAACGGCGGCGGCGGCGGCGGCGGCGGCGGCGGCCTCTCGGATCTGTCAAACGGGAAGCGGCCGGGAGGCCGTCCGCTAACACCGATGACAAATGGCCGCTGAGCATTTCCCATTCCACTGCTGTCAGTGAGAACTAGCGCCTTTTATTCCGCCCGTGTGTGTGTGTGTGTGTGTGTGTGTGTGAGAGTCAGCGCTACGGTGACATCGAATAAATGACACGTGAACGCTCATATCTGTTAGCTCTCTTCTGAGCAGATTGGAGAAACGCCGGAGAAATGGATGACCCGGCGCTTAAAAACGCAGGCAGGCGTGAAAAATAGGAAAAATAACACACACACACACACACTCTCACACACACACACACACACAGACGTGGCTACTCACTCGCTCACGGATTCACGCGCCAGTGTGCACCAGAGCGCGTGCTCATGTTTAGCCGCACAGCGCTAACACGCGCCGCGCTGCTGAAATGGCGGCTGCACCTTGAGGAGAACGTGCAGGTTAGACGGCGGAGGAGTAAAACCTCGGCCGGATGCGTTTCCGAGTATTTTTTTTTTTCTTTTTTCTCCACGGCGGCTCGGTGTGTGTGTCAGCAACCGGGATGGACGGGGGTTCGGGGGGGTCGGAGAGAGCGATGGTGGATGACAGACGCTGACAACTGCCCTGAGCGACGACTGACAGGTGCAATGTGTTCCCCTCTCAGGCCCGTTTCAGCATGACTTCATTTCGAGGGGACAGAAATCCGGGGTTGGGCGACGGCCCGGGTGGAAAAAGGGGGGTCACGGAGCTCCGAGGCTCTCCTGGGTTTTTTCCGGATTGCCGGATCAGGTGCGAGGGGGAAAGTGTGTGTCAGAAAAAACGTAAACACGGGGTGTGTGTTTCTGTTGGAAGCAGGTCAACGTCATCAACCCTGAACTCCTGAGACTCACGGGATGGATTATTCTACTCTCACCCTGCAGGTCCGTCGCAGAGTCACGTATAGGTGACGTGCAAATATTCACTAATTCATTTACACAACTTTAAGGGACGATAATATGCTTATTCATTCATATAGATGCACAAATATTCACTCATTCATTCACACGTCTTAGACGTCCTCCAAAAACCTTCTTATTAATATGTCATATTGACAAACTAGAATTCACTCATTAATTCACAAGGACACTTATAACATTCATTCATTCACACATCATTCAGTCACAAACAACCATTCACTCATTCATTCACACGGGTACGTACAACCATCATTTGTACATCTTTCATTCACACGTCATAAAGACATACAACCATTCACCCTCTCATTCACGTCGTATAGGGATAAAAAAATAATTCACTCAAATGGACGCACACGATCATTCACCCGCTCATTCACAAATTATATAAGGACAAATTCACTCATTCATTCACACGTCTTTAAGGGACGATAATATGCTTATTCATTCATATAGATGCACAAATATTCACTCATTCGTCTTCAAAACACCTTCTTATTTATACGTCATATTGACAAACAATAATTCACTCATTAATTCACAAGGACACTTATAACATTCATTCATTCACACATCATTCAGTCACAAACATTCACTCATTCATTCACACGGGTACATACAACCATTCGTTCTTTCATTTACACATTACACAACCATTCATTCACACGTCATGAAGACATTCACCCTCTCATTCACATTGTATGGAGATAAAAAAAAAATACACTCACACACTCAAATGGACGCATACGATCATTCACCTGCTCATTCACACGTCACATCGGGACAAATAATAACCCTCCACTAACTCAGATGGACTCACAACCATTCACTCATTCATTTAAACATCTTATACAACATTCACCCTCTCATTCACACGTCATGTAAGGACAAATTCACTTATTCATTCACCCGTCAAATAGAGATTAACAACCATTCATTCACATATGACATAGTGACACACGACTGTTCACGCTCTCATTCACATGTCATATAGAAATAAACACTTCAATCATTCATTCACATGTTATATATAATTTTTCGAAATATATATATTCCATGAGTGAATGGTTGCTGTGATGCAGCGCAGCTGGAATGAGCCTGGCATGGATTGTAAATGAATGAATGAATAAGTGTTTTTTTTTTCTCCAAAATATGATTTTAGCTCATCTCCAAACACCTAATATCATATATTCATCCCTAAAAAGCCGTCCTTACATCACATTTTCATTTTCTTTCAATCTGAGGACATTTTTTGATTTTTCTTTGAGGGTAAAAAAAGATACTTTATTGGTAATTTGCTTATAAATACCATGATATGGATGCAGATATTAAAATGCATCCATGAGGAGAAAAAGCGAATAAATATGTGACTCTGGCTGATTTTATGTCCACATGAACGCGAAAAGAAACACAATTTCTCTCCAAAACAACCCGAATCTTCTTCAATGGTGCAGATTTGCTGGCGAACGTGGACGCCGGCGTGCACGACTCCTGTTCCGTTCGTTGACATCCTGTGTAATTTCTGCGAATCCCCCGTCCGGGCAGGTGTGTGTGTGTGTGTGTGTGTGAAGGTATGTGTGCATGCATGTGGAGAGACAAAGAGACAAAGTGGAGGGGTGTGAGGGGGTTGGGGATTACTCGCTGCATCAATCTCCATTGTCTGGATGCGTCTCCTCAAGGGTGTGTTATGTCACAGATCGCGGCGGTGGCGGCGGCGGCGGGCCGGCGTCTCGCTCGGAGGCGGCGTTCGCTCTCCTGCTGAAGGATGATTGTGGCGACACAAAGCTCCTCATCTCAAACAATACAATTAACCTTGCTTAATGACGCGCAGTGATGAAAAGTTTCCATTTTGAACGGGAGACGCGGGGCGGCGAAGGCGAGGGAGGCGAAGGTGGCGAAGGAGGGGAGTCGGGGAATTAAAAACGAAGCTTCAGGTAAAAAAAAAAAAAAAAAAAAAAAAAAAAAAAAGGGTCATTTGTGGTTTTGAAGGTAAAAAGAAAAAAAATCTGAACCAGACTGAAAAGTCCTTTTTTTTTTTTTTCCTGTGTCTCTTGATATTATTACGCTGTAATTACATAATTATAACATAATGTGTTCTGGGATTATTTTTCTCCTCCCTATTAATGAGACGCTGGAAACTTGATTCATCCGGAGTAACTTTCACAACTAGTAGCCGCCAAAGTAAAAACCTTTAACTGTATTAATTTGGCTCGGGACCCACAAGTGTCAGGGCGGGCCTTTGTTATTTCTGATGAGTGGACAGCAGGTCCAGGCTAATGGCGAGGCTTTTTTTTTTTTTTTTTATTATCGCAAAAAAATACGCCATTAACTGTCCTTTTTAGCCGTTACATTAGCTGGGCGCTTTCCAAAGAGCCCTATTAATCAGGCTCTTTTGTCAGGTGGAGTCACCTGGCGAGATAGGATCCTTTATGAAATGTTAAAGTGAGGCGTAATGGAGGTCCTATTCAGGAGTTTTGGCGGCGACGGCCCGGAATAATTGGAGCCTCGCGTCCCACAAAAGACATCTGGGTGAAAAGGAAGGACAGCTCTCTCTCTTTTTCTTTTTCACCCAAGAGAAAACAAAGCGGCGGACACTTCTCTCCGTGTCGTTTTGGTATAAATAATGAAATTCGCCGCCCCGGCGAGGGGACGTCTCATCGCTCACAGTCAGAAACGTGACGCCTGCAGGAACAACAAACAACTCAGGATGAAAAATTGAAGGAAATATATAAATATTCATTTGTTCGTTCGTTATCTAAAAACGCAGGGGTGTTGGAGCCTATCCCGGCTGTGATTGGTGGGATGGGCGAGGGGGCGGGGCTTATCCAGGAGCCGACACGTGCAGCAATTCACCCTCTCATTCCCATAAAATGACGAAATTAATTTTGCAACGACCACAGGTGTCCGGACAATCATCTTTGTCTTGTCCAAATTACTTGTACAAAACAACCTGTAACTAATGGGTTTGTACTAACCAGTAGTACAATAAAATAAAAATGAAAATAGATAAAATAAAAAAAATAAAATAAAATAAAAAAAATGGAGAATTATGTGTACGGGAAAGGTTAACGAGTATGCAGTGGGTTTTTGAAATGTAAAATATTTATAAAAAAAAATTTAATTCATGGATTTTTATTTCGCCACCCAGAGTGCAGGATAAAGCGTCAGAAGATGAACGGACGGACAGACAATCATGTTTGTCTTGTCAAAATTACTTGCACAAAACAACCTGTAACCAATGGCGGTGAACCAATGGCGGCCAGTAGTACAATAGAATAAAATGAAAATAAATAAATAAAAATAAATAAATAAATAAATAAAAATAAATTAAAAATTATGAGTACGGGAAAGGTTAAAGAGTATGCAGTGGGTTTTCAAAATGTAAAATATTTATTAGAGTGCAGAATAGAGCGTCAAAAGATGAACGGACCGATAGACAATTATGTTTGTCTTGTAAGAATTACTTGCACAAAACAACCTGTAACCAATGGCGGTGAACCAATGGCTGCCAGTAGCACAGTAAAATTGAAAAAAAAAAAAAAAAATTGAAAATTATGTGCACCGGAAAAGTTAACGAGTATGCAGTGGGTTTTAAAATGTAAAATATCTATAAAAAAATTAAATTCATGGATTTTTATTTTGCGAACCAGAGTGCAGGATAAAGCGTCAGAAGACGAACGGACCGATAGACAATTATGTTTGTCTTGTAAAAATTACTTGCACAAAACAACCTGTTACCAATGGCAGTGAACCGATGGCGGCCAGTTGTACAATAAAATAAAATTAAAATAAATAAATAAAATAAAATAAAATAAAAAAATTAAAAATAAATTAAAAATTATGAGTACGGGAAAGGTTAAAGAGTATGCAGTGGGTTTTAAGAAATGTAAAATATTTATTGAAAAAATAAAAATGTATTTTTATTCCTTGACCCAGAACGCAGGATAAAGCGGCAGAAGATGAAAGGACGGTTGACAATTCTGCTTGTTTTGTCAAAATTATTTTGCAAATCAACTTGTAACTAATGGCTGTCAACCAATGGCGGCTAGTAGTACAATAAAATAAAAATAAAACTAAATAAAATAATTAAAAAAAAAAAAAAAAAAAAAAATTGAAAATTATGTGTACGGGAAAGGTTATAGAGTATGCAGTGGGTTTTAAAATGTCAAATATTTCTTAAAAAAATTAAATTCATGGATTTTTATTTCGCGACCCAGAGTGCAGGATAAAGCGTAAGAAGACGAACGGACGGATAGACAATCATGTTTGTCTTGTCAAAATTATTTTGCAAATCAACTTGTAACTAATGGCCGTGAACTTAAAGACGTGCACGTTAGCCACATAAGCTAGGAAGGTACATCAGGAGTCGTCCAAGCTTTACTGTGGGGTTTACGTTCCACTGCATCACTGTGCCGCCAATAGTACAATAAAATGAAAAATAGGAATTTGGGAAAGATTAACAAGAGTGTGCATAGGATTTAAGATATATATAAAAAATAAAAATATGGTCGCCACTTCCTGGATTTTCATTTAGCGCAGCTAGTTTTGGTATGTAACCCCCCGGATAAACCTGGGACTTTGCGTCATGTACCTTCCTAGCTTATGTGGCTAACGGAGACATCTTTGTTCATTTTTGAACATCTTTTCGAATTAATTTACTGCATTTTTTGGTCTGTGGGAGGAAGAGACGGGGGAGAACATGCAAACTCCACACGGAGAGGACCGCTTCAGAGTCCTTCATGCTGTGAGGAAGCGCTAACCACTGCACCACCGTGCCAGTAGTACAATAAAATAGGAAAAAAATTAATGAAAATAAATGAAGAGCGTGGACAAGGTTAACAAGAGTATGCAGTGGGTCAAAAAAAAATTAAATATTTATTAAAAAAATTAAATTAAAATATGTTTGCCAATTCATGGATCTTCGTTTAGTGACCCTGAGTGCAGGATAAAGCGGCTGTGCATGTTAGCCACATGAGCTAGGAAGGTACATCAGGCGTAGTCCCAGGTTTATCACAGGGGTTACGTTCCAGAGCCAGCCATGCAAAAAGTGCTAAGTCCATGACTTTGTGACCTTTTTTTTCTATTTATTCTTATAAATATTTTACGTTTTTAAGAACCTCTGCATACTCTTCTTTTTTTATGTTATTGCACTACTGGTGGCACAGTGGCGCAGTGCTTAGCATGAAGTAGCGACCGTATTTTTATATATATGTATTTAAAATTTTTAAGACCCTCTGCACACTCTTCTCAAGCTTTCCAATACTCTTGATTTTTTTTTTTTAAATATATTTTATCTTACAGACTGGCGACCAGTCCAGGCCAAACCCCGCCTCTCGCCCGAGGACAGCTAGGATTGGCTCCAGCATCCTCCGAGTGCAGGATAAGCGGCAGAAGTTGAACGGATGGATTTATTAATCCCTTGCGGGAAATTCCTTCTCTACATTTAACCCATCATGGATGAACCATGAGCGCTTAGCTGCCATGTAGCGGCGCCAGGGGAGCAGTTAGGGGATCGGTGTCTTGCTCAACAACACTTGGACACACTAGGAGGAGCCGGGAATCGAACGGGAATGTTCGGTTCCAAGGACGATCGCTCTACTTCCTGCGCCTTATTAATATTTCCCAAAAATTTCACACAAACACAACGGCGAGATGCTAAATGCGATGCTACGCGCAGGACATGCAGAGAATGAGGAGCCAATCAGAGTGCAGCATACAGAACACCATGCTTATGCTTATGCTTATTTTGCAATCAAAATAGTTGAAATAATAAATGTTAAAAAATAAATTTATAAAGCATATCCATGTCCTTCCTAGGTTATGTAAGGCACGTACGTGCACGCCCTCCCAGAGGCCAAAGGGAACCTGTTTTCAAAAGAAGGCGATTTTAACCAAACTGAAAATCCCTCCCCCCAAAAAGGGGCGGTCCCCTGACGGAGCACTCTGATTGGATGTTACATTCGGGGAATGGGATTTTTTAGAAATTTCCGTCTTTTTCCGCTCTTTGGCGCCAAGATCGTCTGATGAACACAGCGTTTCTTTTCTCACGTCATACAGACATGCGAACGTTCAGCCTTTTAAATTAAAAATAAATTCACACGACATATAACGCTGTTGTTTTTTTGCTTTTATTCTATATATAAACAAAATATGATGATGATGAGATGTACTTTCATGATCCCATCCCTGGGAAAATTGTTTCACAGCAGCGGCAAGACATACAAAGACAATCTAAAATGTAAAAAAAAATAGGAATAAAATGAATAAACTCTGAAGTGTGAAAGCATAAAAAGTTGAATCCAAAAAAAGAAACATGTTGCCTTTTTTTTTTGAATTAATGAACAACCGCAGAGAAAACAAAACTGTATTTCTGCATGACATCAAACGTTTGTAACGTCGGGTTGAAGGTTACTTATAAACAAATACTCACTGTCTATTTGAGTCCTGAAAAAAACAAGCTGAATTTAAATTATCCACCGGCAGCAAACCAAAAATGCCGTCTTCTCTCTGTAAATCTATTTTAACGCATTTTATTTACTTGTTACAGGATCGCCATGATCTTAAAATAACCATAATTACCACATTACGACGGCGAAGAAGACGACTTTAATGCATTTCCAGTATGTATTGGTGGATGTTACCGCTATGTATTTAATTAAAAGTAAAAAAAAAAATGTTTTGGTGTAAATATCACACAAGTGTGGTCTGTATATGTACACAGAGATTTATTTAGTTGTTTTTGGCCGGTGCCGCTTACAGTCGGGTGCGCATTTTAAAAATGTAAAAACTCAAATAAAATACATTTTAGTGAAATACTCGTGAATTATTTTCAGAAGCCACTGGAAGTCGCATCGAGGGACGAAACGTCTGCGGGTTGCCGACCCCTGAAATATTTGTCAGATATATGGAAATATTCACCCTGTCATATAAAAAAATATAGAAACATTTTTAGCATAATAAGTTGCTTAAAATCCTCAAATGTTCTCAAAAATCGGCTGCAATTTTTTTTGTTGTGCTTTTTGACCTTGAACCAATTGTATGCGGCAACACTGCCATCAATTTTATTTTTTATTTATATTTTTGACATTATAACTGTTACGCCTCTGTAACAAAGGAATTTCCCACAATGGCAGGGGCGGGGAATTATTTTGGCTGGCGGGTCACATATCTTATTTAATTTTTATGCGCGGGCCAACGAGGTGAACACAATGAAAATTGCTATTTAAATATTTTGCATTTTTTGTCATTTTATTTCAATTTTAAAATAATTAATACTAATACAAAACTGTCTCAGAAAGCTAAATATTGTGATAAAGCTCTTTATCTTCTGTAATGCAATTACAAAAACAAAAATGTCATACATTCTGGATTCATTACAAATCAATTGAAATATTGCAAGCCTTTTATTATTTTAATAGTGCTGATTATGGCTTACATCTTAAGAAAACTCAAAAATTCATCTCAAAATATTAGAATATCACGAAAAAGTATTTTCTGTTTTTTTAATTGCATTACAGATGATATAGAACTTTATCACAATATTCTAATTTTCTGAAACAGTCCCGTAAATGTACTGAACGACATCATCTGTGTGTGTAATCATCCATACAAAATTAAATAAAAGGAAAAAAAAAAACAATATTGATTGAAATTTTTATTTATTCAAAGATGGCGGGCTGGATAAAAATGCAAAACAGGCCGTAAAATGCCCAGGTCTACCATATGGGGATCAATAAAGTTCATCTTATCTTATCTTATCTTATCTTATCTTATCTTATCTTATCTTATCTTATCTTATCTAATCACACTAACTTCAGGTGTCTGCTATCGCTGGCAGGCATAAACCAATCAGAGAACAGTACGTAGCACGCCGACCTCCCCCACATTTTGCAATAGTGACACGTACTCCACTTCGACATAATATTACTGTACATTTGTGTGCATGAGGAACCCAAAAATGGCACTTGTTGAGCCGAATTCAAACTCAAGGCTATCGGCGACACGGCGGATGATGGAAAAGAGCAGCCATGAAAGAATTCAACATGAATGAATCAATGGGAACGAAGCCGAGGAAGCCAACGGACCAACCGAGCAAAGTCAAGACCCGAAAGAGTTTGACTCGTATGCTTTATATCCTGTATGTTTTATCATGCGTCTTATAAACATTGTTATTGTAGATGTAGATAGTCTTAACCTTGACCATTTATATTTTATTATACTTCTTATTCTCCCTTCTTCCTACTACTATCTAATATTGTTATGTTTTTGCTTGAAACTCTGGCACAACAATTTCCTTCGGGATAAATAAAGTTGTTCTTATCTTATCTTATCTTATCTTATCTTATCTTATCTTATCTTATCTTATCTTGTGCAGGCACAGGGAGATTTTGCGAGAAGCGCTCCAAGAAAAGTTGTTTTTATATCTTTTATATCTTATCTCATCTCATCTCATCTCATCTTATCTTATCTTATCTTATAGCCTTGTAGATAGTCTTAACCTTGACAATTTATATTTTATTGTATTTCTTATTCTCCCTCCTTCCTACTATTATCTATTATTGTTATGTTTTTGCTTGAAACTCTGGCACAACAATTTCCTTCGGGATAAATAAAGTTGTTCTTATCTTATCTTATCTTATCTTATCTTATCTTATCTTATCTTATCTTATCTTATTTTATCTTGTGCAGGCACAGGGAGATTTTGCGAGAAGCGCTCCAAGAAAAGTTGTTTTTATATCTTTTATATCTTATCTCATCTCATCTCATCTCATCTCATCTTATCTTATCTTATCTTATAGCCTTGCAGATAGCCTTAACCTTGACAATTTATATTTTATTGTATTTCTTATTCTCCCTCCTTCCTACTATTATCTATTATTGTTATGTTTTTGCTTGAAACTCTGGCACAACAATTTCCTTCGGGATAAATAAAGTTGTTCTTATCTTATCTTATCTTATCTTATTTTATCTTATCGTATCTTATCTTGTGCAGGCACAGGGAGATTTTGCGAGAAGCACTCCAATATAAGTTGTTTTTATAAAAATAAAGATAAATGGACAAGTACGGGGTTGGTTTCTACCTCCAACATTCGATAGAAATCGAGAAAGAACGTCCAAAACGTGGTAATAAACATCGCTAGCCGGTAGCTGCTGCTGCTGCTGCTTTCGTCCGAGCCGCCATCTTGGATCCAATATTGCGCCTTGTAATGCCGTGCGAAATGCGGCCCGATTATTCACCCTCTCCTTCACACGGCTATAAAAGCATCTCCATCGCGGTTTTCTGAACCCGGAGGAACCCGGAGGAACCCGGAGGAACCCGGAGGAACCGTCTCGGACGCCGACCCCGGCTCTGGAGGCCCCGCCGGCTCGCCGCTCCTCATTTCCGCTCTGGGTAAATCGTTATTAATACTCAAATGCCTTCCCGTCAGTCCGGCGGCGGCGTCCGGGCGCCGCTCCTCGCTGCCATCAGATGTCGGCGACGGCGTAGCGGAAAGAGAAAATTGCATATTATTTACACCGGCGCCTCCAATATGCCACTTTTCCACTCTATATAGCCGGAGGCTAACATCGCCGCGGAAACACTCGGGAGGGGAAAAAAACTCATGAGCGCGCACGTGGAGATGAAGGGGAGGCCACGCAGGCTTGGCTCAGGGGGGGTTATATTCCATGCACACACACACACACACACACACACACTCACACACACACACACACACACACAGACACGCACTGACACACGCACATTAACACACATGCAAATGCAGACTAACAAGCATATCTTTTTTTGCATTTTATTTCAGTCACACACACACACACACACACACACACACTCACACACACACACACACACACACAGACACGCACTGACACACGCACATTAACACACATGCAAATGCAGACTAACAAGCATATCTTTTTTTGCATTTTATTTCAGTCTCACACACACACACACACACACACACACACACACACACAAACACACACACACAAACACGCTAACACATGCATGTCTTTTTTTGCATTTCCTTGCAGTCACACACATATACACACACGTGACATTTTAAAATGTCTCACACACGCATGCAAACACACACACGCACACAGGGATGGACGCACACACACAAACACAGACGCACAAATCCACGCGTCAAAATTTTCTTTCAGTCACACACACACACACGTCGTTTTTTTGCATTTTCTTTCGGTGTCACACACATACACAAATGCACGCACGCACACAAACACACAAACACATGCATGTCTTTTTTTGCATTTTCTTTCAGTCACACACACATAAACACACATAAACACACACATGTGACTTTTTAAAATTTTCTCTCAGTCACACAGACACACGCGCACGCACACACACACACACACACACACACACACTAACACACCGGTCATTTTTTCATTTTCTTTCAGTCACACACACGCATGTCTTTTTTTTTTTTATTTTCTTTCAGTCACACACACCCCGACACCCCCACACACAAACACACATCCACACGTCTCTTTTTTTATATTTTTTCAGTCAGACACACACACACACACACACACACACACACACACTCCATCCCTCTCCTTGCCCTGACCTCTCTTCTTCCCGACCTGCATCAGGAGCTGCGTGGCGTTCTGTCCAGAGCGCCGCCTGAAAGCTCCGCCTCCTCCTCTTTGGCTCCGCCCCCTTGTGGATCCCCGTCCATCAGAGTGGCGGTCGCAAGTTGGTGTGTGTCCGCCAGAACAGGGGAGGCTTTTTAGGAAAACGCCGCTAATTTTATGTGACTTTCTTTTGAATTTTTTTTTAGATTAAACTCCAATTCTCAACTCTTGATTATAATTTTTCTGAAATATTTCCAGCTTTTAGTAAAAACTTTTCTCCATCATGTTACTGTATTTATTTAAGATTTTTTAGAACAATTCTTGCTATTTTCAAGGATTTTAAATCATGAATTTCTTTTTATTTTTAAATTTTTGGAAAACACAGCTTATTTTATGTGACTTTCTTTAAAAAAAAATAAATTTAGAACTATAATTCTCAATGACTCTTGATTTTATTATTTTATGTGACTTTCTTTTGAATTTTTTTTTCTTTTTTTTTTTTGATTAAAACTCTATTTCTCAACGGCTCTTCATTTTATTATTCTGAAAATATTTCCAGCTTTTAGTGGAAACTTTCCTCCATCATGTTATTTATTCAAGATTTTTTTAGAACAATTCTTGCTATTTTCAGGGATTTTCCAATCATGAATTTTAAACATTTTTTTTTTATTTTAATTCCTCGGAAAAGGCAGTTTATTTTATGTGACTTTCTTTTAAATACTTTTTTTTTCTTTTTTAGAACTATAATTCTCAATGACTCGATTTAATTATTTCATGTGACTTTCTTTTGAATTTTTTAACTTTTGATTTTATTCTCATTCATTTATTTTTTTTAGATGAAAAAAACTATTTCTCAACACCTCTTCATTTTATTATTCTGAAAATATTTCCAGCTTTGAACGGAAACTTTCCTCCATCCTGTTATTTATTCAAGATTTTTTTAGAACAATTCTTGCTATTTTCAGGGATTTTCCAATCATGAATTTTAAACATTTTTTTTTTATTTTAATTCCTCGGAAAAGGCAGTTTATTTTATGTGACTTTCTTTTAAATACTTTTTTTTTCTTTTTTAGAACTATAATTCTCAATGACTCGATTTAATTATTTCATGTGACTTTCTTTTGAATTTTTTAACTTTTGATTTTATTCTCATTCATTTATTTTTTTTAGATGAAAAAAACTATTTCTCAACACCTCTTCATTTTATTATTCTGAAAATATTTCCAGCTTTGAACGGAAACTTTCCTCCATCCTGTTATTTATTCAAGATTTTTTTAGAACAATTCTTGCTATTTTCAGGGATTTTCCAATCATGAATTTTAAACATTTTTTTTTTATTTTAATTCCTCGGAAAAGGCAGTTTATTTTATGTGACTTTCTTTTAAATACTTTTTTTTTCTTTTTTAGAACTATAATTCTCAATGACTCGATTTAATTATTTCATGTGACTTTCTTTTGAATTTTTTAACTTTTGATTTTATTCTCATTCATTTATTTTTTTTAGATGAAAAAAACTATTTCTCAACACCTCTTCATTTTATTATTCTGAAAATATTTCCAGCTTTGAACGGAAACTTTCCTCCATCCTGTTATTTATTCAAGATTTTTTTAGAACAATTCTTGCTATTTTCAGGGATTTTCCAATCATGAATTTTAAACATTTCTTTTTTATTTTAATTCCTCGGAAAAGGCAGTTTATTTTATGTGACTTTCTTTTAAATACTTTTTTTTTCTTTTTTAGAACTATAATTCTCAATGACTCGATTTAATTATTTCATGTGACTTTCTTTTGAATTTTTTAACTTTTGATTTTATTCTCATTCATTTATTTTTTTTAGATGAAAAAACTATTTCTCAACAACTCTTCATTTTATTATTCTGAAAATATTTCCAGCTTTGAACGGAAACTTTCCTCCATCATGTTATTTATTCAAGATTTTTTTAGAACAATTCTTGCTATTTTCAGGGATTTTCCAATCATGAATTTTAAACATTTTTTTTTAATTTTTAATTCCTAGGAAAAGGCAGTTTATTTTATGTGACTTTCTTTTAAATACTTTTTTTTTCTTTTTTAGAACTATAATTCTCAATGACTCGATTTAATTATTTCATGTGAATTTCTTTTGAATTTTTTAACTTTTGATTTTATTCTCATTCATTTATTTTTTTTATATGAAAAAACTATTTCTCAACAACTCTTCGTTTTATTATTCTGAAAATATTTCCAGCTTTGAACGGAAACTTTCCTCCATCATGTTATTTATTCAAGATTTTTTTAGAACAATTCTTGCTATTTTCAGGGATTTTCCAATCATGAATTTTAAACATTTTTTTTTTATTTTAATTCCTCGGAAAAGGCCGTTTATTTTATGTGACTTTCTTTTAAATACTTTTTTTTTCTTTTTTAGAACTATAATTCTCAATGACTCGATTTAATTATTTCATGTGACTTTCTTTTGAATTTTTTAACTTTTGATTTTATTCTCATTCATTTATTTTTTTTAGATGAAAAAAACTATTTCTCAACACCTCTTCATTTTATTATTCTGAAAATATTTCCAGCTTTGAACGGAAACTTTCCTCCATCATGTTATTTATTCAAGATTTTTTTAGAACAATTCTTGCTATTTTCAGGGATTTTCCAATCATGAATTTTAAACATTTTTTTAAATTTTTAATTCCGAGGAAAAGGCAGTTTATTTTATGTGACTTTCTTTTAAATACTTTTTTTTTCTTTTTTAGAACTATAATTCTCAATGACTCGATTTAATTATTTCATGTGAATTTCTTTTGAATTTTTTAACTTTTGATTTTATTCTCATTCATTTATTTTTTTTATATGAAAAAACTATTTCTCAACAACTCTTCATTTTATCATTCTGAAAATATTTCCAGCTTTGAACGGAAACTTTCCTCCATCATGTTATTTATTCAAGATTTTTTTAGAACAATTCTTGCTATTTTCAGGGATTTTCCAATCATGAATTTTAAACATTTTTTTTTTTATTTTAATTCCTCGGAAAAGGCAGTTTATTTTATGTGACTTTCTTTTAAATACTTTTTTTTTCTTTTTTAGAACTATAATTCTCAATGACTCGATTTAATTATTTCATGTGACTTTCTTTTGAATTTTTTAACTTTTGATTTTATTCTCATTCATTTATTTTTTTTAGATGAAAAAAACTATTTCTCAACACCTCTTCATTTTATTATTCTGAAAATATTTCCAGCTTTGAACGGAAACTTTCCTCCATCCTGTTATTTATTCAAGATTTTTTTAGAACAATTCTTGCTATTTTCAGGGATTTTCCAATCATGAATTTTAAACATTTTTTTTTTATTTTAATTCCTCGGAAAAGGCAGTTTATTTTATGTGACTTTCTTTTAAATACTTTTTTTTTCTTTTTTAGAACTATAATTCTCAATGACTCGATTTAATTATTTCATGTGACTTTCTTTTGAATTTTTTAACTTTTGATTTTATTCTCATTCATTTATTTTTTTTAGATGAAAAAAACTATTTCTCAACACCTCTTCATTTTATTATTCTGAAAATATTTCCAGCTTTGAACGGAAACTTTCCTCCATCCTGTTATTTATTCAAGATTTTTTTAGAACAATTCTTGCTATTTTCAGGGATTTTCCAATCATGAATTTTAAACATTTTTTTTTTATTTTAATTCCTCGGAAAAGGCAGTTTATTTTATGTGACTTTCTTTTAAATACTTTTTTTTTCTTTTTTAGAACTATAATTCTCAATGACTCGATTTAATTATTTCATGTGACTTTCTTTTGAATTTTTTAACTTTTGATTTTATTCTCATTCATTTATTTTTTTTAGATGAAAAAAACTATTTCTCAACACCTCTTCATTTTATTATTCTGAAAATATTTCCAGCTTTGAACGGAAACTTTCCTCCATCCTGTTATTTATTCAAGATTTTTTTAGAACAATTCTTGCTATTTTCAGGGATTTTCCAATCATGAATTTTAAACATTTTTTTTTATTTTAATTCCTCGGAAAAGGCAGTTTATTTTATGTGACTTTCTTTTAAATACTTTTTTTTTCTTTTTTAGAACTATAATTCTCAATGACTCGATTTAATTATTTCATGTGACTTTCTTTTGAATTTTTTAACTTTTGATTTTATTCTCATTCATTTATTTTTTTTAGATGAAAAAACTATTTCTCAACAACTCTTCATTTTATTATTCTGAAAATATTTCCAGCTTTGAACGGAAACTTTCCTCCATCATGTTATTTATTCAAGATTTTTTTAGAACAATTCTTGCTATTTTCAGGGATTTTCCAATCATGAATTTTAAACATTTTTTTTTAATTTTTAATTCCTAGGAAAAGGCAGTTTATTTTATGTGACTTTCTTTTAAATACTTTTTTTTTCTTTTTTAGAACTATAATTCTCAATGACTCGATTTAATTATTTCATGTGAATTTCTTTTGAATTTTTTAACTTTTGATTTTATTCTCATTCATTTATTTTTTTTAGATGAAAAAACTATTTCTCAACAACTCTTCGTTTTATTATTCTGAAAATATTTCCAGCTTTGAACGGAAACTTTCCTCCATCATGTTATTTATTCAAGATTTTTTTAGAACAATTCTTGCTATTTTCAGGGATTTTCCAATCATGAATTTTAAACATTTTTTTTTTATTTTAATTCCTCGGAAAAGGCCGTTTATTTTATGTGACTTTCTTTTAAATACTTTTTTTTTCTTTTTTAGAACTATAATTCTCAATGACTCGATTTAATTATTTCATGTGACTTTCTTTTGAATTTTTTAACTTTTGATTTTATTCTCATTCATTTATTTTTTTTAGATGAAAAAAACTATTTCTCAACACCTCTTCATTTTATTATTCTGAAAATATTTCCAGCTTTGAACGGAAACTTTCCTCCATCATGTTATTTATTCAAGATTTTTTTAGAACAATTCTTGCTATTTTCAGGGATTTTCCAATCATGAATTTTAAACATTTTTTTTAATTTTTAATTCCGAGGAAAAGGCAGTTTATTTTATGTGACTTTCTTTTAAATACTTTTTTTTTCTTTTTTAGAACTATAATTCTCAATGACTCGATTTAATTATTTCATGTGAATTTCTTTTGAATTTTTTAACTTTTGATTTTATTCTCATTCATTTATTTTTTTTATATGAAAAAACTATTTCTCAACAACTCTTCATTTTATCATTCTGAAAATATTTCCAGCTTTGAACGGAAACTTTCCTCCATCATGTTATTTATTCAAGATTTTTTTAGAACAATTCTTGCTATTTTCAGGGATTTTCCAATCATGAATTTTAAACATTTTTTTTTTTATTTTAATTCCTCGGAAAAGGCAGTTTATTTTATGTGACTTTCTTTTAAATACTTTTTTTTTCTTTTTTAGAACTATAATTCTCAATGACTCGATTTAATTATTTCATGTGACTTTCTTTTGAATTTTTTAACTTTTGATTTTATTCTCATTCATTTATTTTTTTTAGATGAAAAAACTATTTCTCAACACCTCTTCATTTTATTATTCTGAAAATATTTCCAGCTTTGAACGGAAACTTTCCTCCATCATGTTATTTATTCAAGATTTTTTAGAACAATTCTTGCTATTTTCAGGGATTTTCCAATCATGAATTTTAAACATTTTTTTAAATTTTTAATTCCTAGGAAAAGGCAGTTTATTTTATGTGACTTTCTTTTAAATACTTTTTTTTTCTTTTTTAGAACTATAATTCTCAATGACTCGATTTAATTATTTCATGTGAATTTCTTTTGAATTTTTTAACTTTTGATTTTATTCTCATTCATTTATTTTTTTTAGATGAAAAAACTATTTCTCAACAACTCTTCATTTTATTATTCTGAAAATATTTCCAGCTTTGAACGGAAACTTTCCTCCATCATGTTATTTATTCAAGATTTTTTAGAACAATTCTTGCTATTTTCAGGGATTTTCTGATCATGTATTTTCAAATATTTTTTATATATTTTTTTTTAAATGTTCATCTCACAGCACATTCCCTTTCCCACTGATATCAAAATCAATCATTCATTCATTCAAGCATTCATTCATCCCATGTCGGAATCCAACCGGCGACCTTCTCGCTGTGAGGCGTTAGCGCTAACCACCGCTGCGCCGCTGTGCGATTTGCAAAAAAGAAAACAAAAACAAGAAAATTTCTTCCAAATTATTATCTCCCGGATTTCCCCGACAGCCCTGTCGGATAACTCGTTCCCGTTCCGGAGGATTTATAAGTCGCCACCGAGGCCATAAAATCATACAATCCATAAAACGTCTTCCTTATTCCGGTCCCAGCACTTAGATCGAGCCGCTTGATCTATCTCAGCATTATCTCACGGTCCCACGTATCAGGGAGCACGTTTAATCCGAGAGGCTTAAAAACTTGAAATACTGTCGCGTGAGTATCGTATGAATCAGCGCCGACGACGTGATGTTGACAACGGAGGCCTGTTTCGGTTCCGGTTCTGATATAAGAACCTGCCGACCGCCAAACGCTCGATGAGAAGATATTGTCCGGACGGACGACCCTTATGGTGCGATTTATCGGATCGTTTCTGAATATATAGAAAATTAATTAATCTGTTTACCTTTTCAAGTGAGCTTGGGGTCGACGTCGAGGCCCGACTATGATGAAGAGCCGCTAGCGATAAATCAATCCGCTCATATGCATAGAGGAAAAAAAAACAACAAAACAAAACCGGAGCTGCGTTCACTCGCGCCGCCGTCGGGCGCCTCGACATCCAAGAATAGCGCGCCCTCTCGGGGGCCAAACGCACCAGAGATCGTGAGTCAGCGCCGCGATTGAAGGTGACAGGGGCCGCCGGAGTGGCCTCCTGGGTTTCTTCTTTGCCGCCACGCCGTGCAGCTTTCACAAGCATACAGCCCGGAGTCAACGGAACAGCAAAACAGATGGGGTCGGGTCCCTTACCTGCACCCTGGAGTTTGGTTCCTGCTTTATCCACTTGATGACGGTCTCGTAAACCAGCTCCTCGGCCTTGGTGTTGAGGCTGTCGTTGGAGAGGTAGGCTACCAGGTCCTCCTTGGAAACGCTGAGGATCTCCTCCTGGCCCGCCACCTGGGGAATCGCGGATTCAGTGGGTTACTTCCACGTAGGGTCACTTGTCTGATCTGTTTACGAGTCCGGCGTGTGAACCCAACGGCAATACGGGAAACATACCGGTAATTTGATTTCGGCAATCGAAGATCAATAATGCTAGCTGCTTGCGGGACGGGTCACGTTAGTTACTTCTCTAATGGGATCCTCCAGTCACGTTGACAGATCATTGTGAGGCCATTTTTGACACGAGTCGGAACTACTTGAGAGAGTACCCGAAGAGCGTATGCCCTTCGGGTACTCCTATATGCTGGGACCCGGGCGACGCCACATCTCAAACAAACGCAGCATCACGGCGTATTCCTTCGCCTCGCTTGCTTGAAATTTACTTCAAGTCCAGACGTTTCCTGTTGAAATACTGATGGCATTTCTGGAGGATGACGTAGGTCGAGGAACTGATCAGGGGTTTCAAACCGAAACCCACGTTGTACACATTGATTTATAGGGATCGTTTGTTCTGGCGTCACGAACAAAGAGTTGAGGGACACATCTGAAGGAAAGGTCTGGAAGGATTTACATTAGCAGACTTTGGCGGCCTGTCAATGGACACCCGTCTGGCACTGCTTGTCTGAGGACGTTTGGATGTTCGGTCACAGGTGGATACATCTGCGCTCCTGCAAGCATACCGCCTCTATCATACTCTGGCTTTCTGTCCTTGCTCTCTCTCTTTGTACCCCAACCGGTCGAGGCAGAAAGCCGCCCACGTTGAGCTGGGATCTGTCCAAGGTTTTACGGCCACTGTCGCTAAGCGACTGCTCCTTGAGGTATGCCTGGTTCAGATCATTTTGAGGAGTGTGGTCACAGAAAGCGTCATCAGACGACTCTGATATGATTAGGCGATGTAGAAAGAAAAGAAATGAAACCTAGAGCCAGAGGGTACCGTTGGGATCTTGTGTAAATCACGATGGTTTGCCCAAGGTTGGGCACATGTAGCCTAGGATGGAGCGCACGTGACTTACAGCAATGGAAAGTACGGGAAGGGTGCAAGAAGGCGGGGACTACACTTGCTCGTGCTTCTGTTTGTGTTACTGCAGCAAAAGTTTTGGGCGCTGGACGCCAGTTTAGCCTCCAGGGATTCGGCTTGAAGGTGTCTATGACTCGTCTGCGGGTGAACTCCATTTTTCATTCGGCCTTGAAACGGGCTTTCCGACGCGGGAGGACTCTGCGTATCTTTTCAAGGACCAGCCGACGACTAAACTGCGGAGGGGATTTTGCCGAATTCCCCCCCCCGCGCGCGCCGTCTGATTTATCGAGCAACATCATTAGCGTAATTGGATGTAGAAAACGTGCCACTTCAAATGCGACCAATCACTTGAGTCGCTTCCAGGGTGAAATACTGCAAACAGCTGTCCCTCCAACACCCCCCCCCCCCTCGGCCAACCGAATCCGAACGGAGGCGAATCCAGATGTGCCTAATGACAGCTCCAAGGTGAAACCCTGGAAACACGTCGGCGACCGATTGGAAGCGAAGCATCGGCGGGGTCGGGCGGGCTTGTTAAATTGATCTCGGCGCCGTTTGCCTGGATTTCCTTCGCCCGCCTCGAATCAAAGGGAAATTCTAACACATTAAAATTCACCCCTCCACATTTTGATTATATTACCCAGACATCTCCTGCCGTGCATCCTGGTCTTTTCTGACTTTCAAACTGTTCCGGTCTCGGTCTTAACTGAGCTTTCGCTCCCTCGGGGTCCCGGCCTTTTAAGACCTTGATCTGGAGACAAATCCTTCACACCCCGGTCGGAATGGTAAACGGTCTCTACCTGTATCGCGGTAGTGGTGGAGCAGGCCAATCGCTAGGCTACCGGTTCAATCCCCGTCCCCTCTTGTATGCGAGTGTCCTCGGGCGAGACTCCGATCTCCGTTAGCGCCTGGCACGTGAACGGGTGAACGCTATCGAGCGCGAACCGCCTTGAAACCGCAAGGTGCGAAACTTCCCACTCGATATCGTTCACCCCTTCACACCCGCTAGGCGCTAACTGGGCCGCCGTCTCGCCAAAGGACACTCGGAAGGCCAACTCTTCGACCGGCTCCACCGACTGAACCGCTGACGCCCCCGAGGAAGCGAGCGTGAGCGTATGGATATATACCGATACTGCTCCGGCGGTGGACTCCGTTGTGTTTTTAATTTTCTTCTTCCTGTCAGTCAAACGCCGCCGGGCAATAGCCCTGGAATCGATACGCACCTCGGGGAAGTTCTGCAGCGCAAACGCTTTGGCCATGTTGTGGAGCTCGGTGCAGCTCATCGCCTCGGCCATAGCCAGCACCCCGAGACAGTTCCCCGCAGTCAACTGTTTCTCTGGAGTCGATAATCGAGGTCCGGGAAGGGAAGGACGGCGGAGAGAGAAGGGAGGGGGGACGGAAAGAAGAGGACAGGGAGACCAAAACAAACAGAAGGAGATGGATTAGGACACGTAGCAAAAAAAAAAAAAAAAACCTCACTTTGACATCAATAAAAAGAAAGATGGCAGACAATCACAAGGAGTGGCTGCAGGTAGCGCAGACCGATAGCCCATCAGGATGTGTATCAGCCGACGACCGAAGGGGAGCGAGTATAATAACTCAAAACTGCTCCCGGGACAAACAAAGGGGGGGAATCGATTGCTCACAGTCCGGGCGGGAGGCGGCGGCGGCGGCGGCGGCGGCGGCGGATGGCGAGGAGTGGGATTTGGGATTAGCCCGGGCCACTTTAAAAGACTCACATCTTGGGGTTTGCGGCACGGATGTAGACGAAACAAAAAAACAAAAAGAAAAACACCCGGTGGCGATCCCGGCAGGGCGGAGGCTTATATTGCCATCTGTGATCTCTTAGAAGGGTGTAGCATTTATGGTGTTTGTTTTTTTTTTCTTTCTCCCCTCTTTCCACCCTCACATCGACGTGAACCGCAGCGGGAAATGAGCTGATTTTGTATTCAACCCCCCCCCCCCCTCCTAAAAAAAAAAAAAAAGGAGACAAAAGCGAGGATCAAGCGGGTCAGCGGACGCTAAAAGAGGCCTGACTTTGCAAAAGCCATCAAAGGGACACAATGCAGGACCTTTTTATCGGCGGAGGCGGGAGTCTCTGAAAGTCTGTGAAAGTCTCCCCTGCACAAATAAAGCCAATAAAGGTTTCGCTAAGCAGCGGCTGATGAAAAGCCGAACAGGAGGCCGGAGAAAAGGGGCCTCGTGTTGCATCAAAGTGGGGGTCGGGGACTCGGACAAAAGGATCTTCTCAAGACGCCTGTGAGCGGCTTCCCGTTCATCCCAGAACTAGAAGTTCCTCCCACGACTTCCCCGGTGTCGTCGGTCGGATTCGAATTAGCATTTTTGCTACAAAGGCGGCTTTGGCGGGGTCCGGACTTTTTGGACGGTTCCTGGATTTCAGGATTTAGGCCGTATCTCGGGACGACAGGGGGTCCAGGAAGTAGGACCTCAGTTCTGAGAACCATCTTAGCTCCTTCTCCAAGGCAGAGTCACCGTTCCGCAGGAACTTGAAGGTGCCAGGTGGAGCTCAAAAGCCACGTCCATTAGCAGGTGCTTCTTGTGAACCGCAGAGCGCCATTTTTAAAAACTATCAGCTGTTTTCTGGCCACAAAATTGGACAGAAGTAGCAAGAATTGGACCGACCAAGACCACAAATCTCTTCTGACCCTCTGAGAGGGGTTCCCAGGGCTCGTAGAGGAACATCTACATTTTGGCATGAATAAGTTAGCTAACGGCTAACAGGGTTCTCAACAAGGCAAAGCAGTGCAGGGAAAAAATAACCACTTCAGCCCATTTCAGAGTCCATGAGTGCTGCAGCAGCTTCCACCTCACTGTCGCCCGTGTCGTCGCCTTCTTCTCCTCCTTCTTCTGCTCACGGTGCACATTAGCACATTAGCACATTAGCACAGCGGTCCCTGCCGCGACCCCTCGCTTCAAATTAAAACCCTTCCCCGCGGAGGAGGCTACTTCCTGGACCTGACCTTTGAACCTCTCCGTCCGAAATGAGAAAGGCAATGGATCAAACCGCAGATAAACGAAAGTGGGTCAAGGACGTCTTTGCCTTCGGTTCGGCGTATTTGTAACAAACTTTGATAAAAATCGGACTCCGTATCCACCCTCCCCGCGCTCAAGGCCGCTCGCACGTTTCCCCTTCTGATGCGCCGAAATGCCATGAATCATGTCGGGACAGAAGAATAGATCGACGCTCGCCGACAGTGAGGTCTACAAATGGCTTCCCTCTCCGGCTCTGCCTTTTTTTTTCGTGCCCAAATCGAGGGGAAAAACAAATCGATAAGCAGGCCGCCGCTCCTCCTGTGCTTTCCTTTCACTCTTGACCTTTTTTTTTTTTTTCCGTCCCGCGAGCGTCCACTTCCACACCGCGCCACCGAAACGATTTATGAAATGGCAATGCAAAACCTGACATTTCAGGCTTTTTGTCTCCGCGACCCCTTCGGAAAAAAAAAAAATCCCGAGCTCGCCGATTTGATTTCGACCGTGACCCGACGGGCTCTCGGAAGCTCCGCCCCTTCCTCGTACCTTGTCTACACATCAATCTGGTGTTTTTTTATTTTGTTGTTTTTTGTTTCCACGCCGATTCCATCACACTCAAGGCCAGAGGATTTGACATTTAAGTGACAATTGTTCCCTGACCTTTTCATAAGCCTGCCCCCTCTGCTCCGTCCTGCCCGCCGGGACGGGGATCAGAGGCCGGGAGCGCCGCCATGCAAAAAAAAAAATCTCGCCGAGAAGCCGGGAGGGAAAGATGGAAGCTGGAAGGCGGGGCGACGAAACCGCGACGATACAGGAAAGGTCATAAGGGATATAATAAGGGTGAATGTTTATACAAATCAATTTGATGCGGGAATGAGAGGGTGAATGCTTTAAATGTCTTTGCTATCTTCTTACTGCCTTCTCTATTTACATTTGAATTTATTGATACTTTAAGTATTACACGACTGCGACAAAAGAATTTCCCCTATGGGGATCAATAAAGTTTATCTTATGACATTGTGATTAGAGGGTGAACGGCTGTTTGTCTCTATTTGATGAGTGGATGAGATAATTAATTAGCTTGTATGTCTTGATATGACGTGAATGAATGAGTGAATAGTTGCACGCCTCCATATATGGCCACGGTTTGGATCCAGGATGAGCCCCGCCTCTTGTATAGGCTCCGCCCCCGCCCAAAAAGCAAGCGTTATAAATGAATGAATCTCCCAAATATCATTGGTTTGTAAGGAGGGTATTAGGAAACGTCTATAACGTGCGCGGATGAATGAGTGAATAGTTGCATGTTTCTATTTGAATTGAGAATGAGAGGGTGAATAGATGCACGCCTCCATATATGGTCACGGTTTGGATCCAGGATGAGCCCCGCCTCTTGTATAGGCTCCGCCCCCGCCCAAAAAGCAAGCGTTACAAATGAATGAATGAATGAATCTCCCAAATATCAGTGGTTTGCGAGGAGGATATTAGGAAACGTCTATAAGAGTGAATAGTTGCACGTCTTTATCTGGTTATTGTTGAGGGCTAAAATAGGCTCCGCCCCTTCCCTGCAACCCGATCTGCTATTTAGACAACGAATGAATGACTGATTGCAGTTCAACACATTGAAATTAAATTTCTACTTATATATGATACGTGATATTTATAGTTATATTAACCATCGCTGGACGTGTCAGCACGGTCCGGTCATACCTAGAAACGACACACAGACTTTACAGAAGGTGTTGAACTGGAACTTGTTTGCCGCCTCCAGCAGCGTCTTGGCGTTGGCCGAGTCGATGACCAGCGACCCCGTGTACACGAACTCCAGGAGCAGCTCCAGCACGTCGGCGCCGATGTTGCTCATGTTCAGCTGCAGCATCTCGCCGTTCCGCGTCTCCCCGGATGACCTGATCGACCAATCACGGCAGAGAGAGACGGCGGTTAGGCAGGGGGGGGGGGGAGGGGGAGGCGTGGCGTTCGGAGAGAAAACAAGGGCGGGGGAAGGGATACGGATATGTGTTTTACTACACACAACACCTAAAACACGCCTGCTGCGGTACAAGAGTGGGGAGAAAATAAGAGAATGGTTACACGGTAAGAACCGAAAGTGGAAAACAAGGGGACAGAAAGAGAATCTTGAAACGATTCCTACTGTTTTGTTGTTTTGAACGGCGCTGGCCGATTAGCGTGCTGTTAGCGCCGCGTCTGAAAACGAAACGCGCCGAAAATAAAAGATGAGGCGAAAGGAAAGGTTACCGCTCGGGGGCCATGCTAAGCGGTGCATTACGTGTTTTAGATGTGGACATGCGTACGTGGGAGGTGTGTGTGTGTGTGTGTGTGTGTGTGATGAGGTGACGAGAAGGCGGCAGAAACCGGGGCCACGTCGACTCGTGGCCGCCCGCTAGCCGAAGGGCCCGCGGGGGTCCGGCGAGCCCACGCCGCCTTTTCCAGTTTGCGTCAGGCATCAAAAGCTCAGTCCTGCTGGAACAGCGTGGGAGGTTTTTTTTTTGATTTTAATAGTTTTTGAATTAAATAGCGGAGGCTGAGCGGGACCCCAGGTGGGACCCGAGGCCAGATTAGTCCACATGCAACTGCGGGGATTCACAGTGGCGCCGGTGCTGGCGGTGGTGTGGGGGGGTTTAAAGCGTTAAATAACACCTCAGGTTTAATCTCCCGTGTGAAACAACAATCCACCCGAGAGCGAATGGAAACGGAGGGGGGGCCCCTGCAAAACATGAGCCCCGAGCCCCCAAAAAGTTGTAGCTACGGCCCTGGCCATCCACGCTAAGTGAGAAGTGTCCTGCATTAAGATGGATGGAGGCCTTTTCCGTCTGTCACTCACAGCGGGGAGATGATAACGCTCTGTCTGCCTCCTCGTCGCACTTGTGTGTGTGTGTGTGTGTGTGTGCATGTGTGTGTGTGTGTGCGCCTCCTCTCTGTCGATTTCGTTGGATTAGAAATCATGACAAACAGTCGGCGTTCGGCGAGACGCGGACGACGAAAACAAACGAGACGAAACAGGTAGACGGAATGGTGGGAGTAAAGAAAGAAAGAAAGAGAGAGAAAAAGAAAGAGAGGGAGAGAAAAACAGAGAGAGGGAAGGGTGGGTGGAGGATGAGGAGGGAGTAAAAGGGAGGGAGGAGGCAGGGCGAGACGGTTCTTCCACAGGGAGCCAGCAGCCATCCTTCTCAGGGAGGGGTTGGGTTGTTCCATGACTGTACCTTGGTCTTTTAAATAAGAGATGTCCCCGCCCACCCCCGGAAAAAAAATAACTTGAAAATAAAATAAATCCAAAAATAAACGTAAAAAGTCCATCATCGCACCTAAACAGAGCCTCTGTCACAGCCGCGATAATCGTCAGTAGCCTGTGGTGCATGAACTGAGACATTAGTCGGCGTCTGAAGCGCCCTGGCTTGGGGTGAGAGGGGGGGAGAAGGACATCCAAAAAATTAAAAAAAAAAAATTAAAAAAAATTGAATAAAAAAAAAAAAGAAAAAAGAAAAAGAATTGAAATAAAAAAAAAAAAAAAAAAAAAAAAAAAAGACAATGGCATTTGTCTCTGGATGGACATTGGCTGGAAAACCCCTTTTTCTTCCTGCAAAGCAAAAAGCCAAATAGCGTTATTGCCCCCGGTATTTCTTTTTTTTTTTTTTTTTTTTTTTTTTTCTCCCTCCCCAGCACAAAACCCTAAACTGGGCGAGGAAGGAGGAAGAGGAGGAGGAGGAGGAAGAGGGGCTGATAGCAAGACAGAAAAGAAGGGAGGCGAAGTGAGGGTTAAAGTGATGGAGGGAGGATGGGGGGGGGGGGGGGGGGAGGTCATGCTGATCAACCTGGTCAATTAACGCAAACGGGAAACGGCTTCTGTCGAAGAACCGGCGTGATGGAAATGACTTTCCGGAGCTCTCGAGGGGGGAAAAAAAGAAAAAAAAAGTGTTTTTATTTTTTTATATTCTCGCCGCATCTGATTACAGACCCGCATTTGAACGGCGGGAGACGGAAGAGACGGGTCGGGCGGTGAGGGAGGAAGGGGCGCACTCACGGAAAAGAGATTTGTTTGTGAAAAATGCCGCACTTATTCAAGAGGAAGTCTCAAGTCCGGGAGGAGACTGTCAAAAAGAGGGAGGGGAAAATGCAAAACACACACACACACACACACACACTCATGTCGCTAATACATCCTTCAATGTAAAGCGCATTTACAGGAAACACATTTAGCGTGGGGAGTATTTATCCAGACGCAGACCCGAACGGGAAGAGGGAGGACATTTTTGTGTGTTTTGGACAAATGTTGCGTCCGCTAGCTTGTAAAAAGGCTGCTTAATGCCGAGTTGTTTTGTTTTTTTGGGGGTCATCGGCGCACTCTTGGATTTTGGTTGGTTGCCCCCCCCCCCCTCCAGGTGGCGAGTCGGAGCCCGAAGTGGCGTCCAGGCGTGAAAGTGACGGCCGTCGGCGCGACAGACGGCGAACTTGAACCGGCAGCTGAACCGGTCTGACCGGAGAGGATGTGGATTTTCCTGCGGCGGGTCCTGAAGAGGTCGCCGGCTTTCGCCAGATTGGCTTTTAAGAGACGCCGATGACTGACGGGCGTTTGATCAAGTGCTTTTCTGTCTTTTTTTCTCGCGAGCAGGGGTGGCCGACCCTCTCCGAGCGCTTTTTACGGGCTCCTTCCCAGATGGCGCCGTTAGCAACCAGCTGTCTCGTCCGGTTACGGGATTTCCGGCACGATCTCGGGAACAACGGAGGTCAACGGCGTTCGTGTCGGTGGCCCCGCGGATCCCCTTCCACACACACATTTGACCTTTCCCATTAGATTCGCTTCGCTAAAGAGGCTTGGAAAGTTGACCTCTGCTGTGCCGAGGTGGTGGACTACATTCATTCACTCATTATCTGCCCTGCTTTTCCTGCTCAGGGTTGTCGGAGTCTTTCCCGGCGGTCATTAGCCGAGAGCTAGCCTGGACAGGTCGGGTACTGGGACACCTACGAAGACATACGACTATTTTTACGAGTCTTATACAGACATACAAGTGCTCACTTGAGGCCCTAAATTGTCCAGACGACAAGCTCGAGGCCGGATCACGCCTACGAATCCGGCTTGCAAAGCCAAAAGATGCCGGAACAAAAGGTACATTAGCAGTAGCTAATAAGTCTATAAGCTAAAATGAGTTTGAAAGCCCTGATTTAGGGTCTAAATTTGTGGGAGGGACCCAGAGATTTGGGAGGAGAACGAAGCCTCCCTGGTGGAATCCAGCCGAGGACAGCGCTGACCGCCACCGCCCGGGATCACGTTCCGGAAAAGCGTGCTTTAACACCTGGCTAATCCCAACTGAAAGTAAAAGTGAAGCCAATCTGGAAGAAGCTGCTGAGGGCCGGGCGGCCCAGAGTTCAACGGCTGAGTTGAGTAGCGGCCAAGGCTGAAATGTAACCCACCCGGAGCCATTCTCTTAATCAGGACTCCTGCGAGCCCACAGGTCGGCGGAGGGGGGAGGGCGACAAGTGGCACGATCTGGGCCGCTACGAGATCCCGGGCTTTTTCGCCACGGCGTAAATTAAAACGTCCGCGGGGCGTCGTGGGAAATATGGCCGGGCCAAATGGAATTACCGGCGATGATCCGGGTCCCCGCTCTGTTCACGGGCCGGGGTAATGGGTTTTGGGCGGACGTGCGCTCGCATCTGGAACAGTGTACCGCCCGGGGGGGGGTTAAATGAAAACACATCGGCGGACGAATGAGGAAGGAGCGGCCAATGGACAGGAAGGCAAACATTTCAAAGGTCTCCCTTTACCCGTCCAGTCCTGTTTGCCTTTCCTAATGCGCCATCAAATATCAGACTTGGGACGATGCAGATTCGTATTTGTGCGCTATTTGTCCCCGGAGGGAAAGCCGCGCACGCTTTCCCTTCCTGAGAATCTGCGGTATGCTCGCCGCAAATCAGGAAGCCGGTCTCCTATTTACGCCATCTCCGGAAGGCGACCTTAAGGGTAGCGATTTTCCAGAAACGTGGAGAACAAGGCTTCCCTGGTCAGCGCGCCATCCGTGGATCATGTTCCCAAAAAGTGTACTTTAACAGCTGGCCGACCCCAAATGGCGGCGGCGGATGGGACCGCTCCCACGTACCCTTCTTGTGGTTCCCCTATTGCTAGAAGGGTCCAGAAGCTCTCCAAGGAGCCCAGGGACTCTATTCAATTGGCTGTTTGTGTCCCTCCATCTTGCTAATCCTCTGGAAAAGTGACCCAAAAAAGCCACTTCTTTTTTGCACTCCCTGCTTCGGTCGGAGCGGTATGTCTTCTTGCAGAGTCGGTTGTTCCTCTTCACGCCGCTCGGCCGGACGATCTTTCCCCGTCGCCCGAAGACGGCTAGCGACGAGCGGGCGAGATCGGAGGAGGGCCGAGGAAATCAGGAGCGCCGCCTTTTCTCCTCCTTCTCATTATTCCCCTCGGCTCCGAGAGCTTCTACGCGACCGCGCAACATTCAAGACCCCTCATTTCTTAAACGGGTAATTCGGTTGCGCGTTCGTCGGGCGGTCGGAGTGTGTACGCGTGGGCCGGCCAAGCGTGACACACACTCCCCGATCCTTCCAGCGCTACCTCTCTGACTAACACATGGAAATGACAACCCTGCGGCACATACATACTTCATCTCAAGTACATTTGCGCACATTTTCACCCACTTCAATCACGTATCCAGCTTATGGCGAGCGGCGTGTGCGGGAAACGTCCGGAGCATACAAGGTAGGGGAGTTTTCTCCCTTGTCTTAGTTGACCTCGTAAAGACGGTGTTGAGTCACGTGAGGCGTCAGCATAATTTGGGCGGCGCCAGGAGGGGTCGACCTGAGCGGCGTACAGACGGCTCATAAATCAATGACAGGACGGCCTTGGCAGTCGCCGCTCGTCTCCGGCCTCGGCTTATGACTCCGGCTCCAAAGCGCCCGGAGCGCCGGCTAAAGTGGTATCCACTCATATTCTCCGCTTAAACAAACTTTTATTACCGCCGCCGAGTCCCTTTATTAATTTAGTGTTTTTTTCCCCTTCAATCTCATTTGGAAAAAAGCGGCAAACACCGCTGGAACCAACGACCTGGAGTTCTTTGACCCACGTAGGGACTCTTTGCAGCTACCGACTAGCATTTTTGGCCGGTTCGCGCTTCCGCCTCCAAGCAAGGAGGTGACTGGTTCGATTCGGACAAGGGGAGTCTTTCTGCGTGGGGTTCCTCTCAAATAAAAACACAGGAAGTTCATCGGAGACCATAAATTGTTGTACCGAAATTTTCGGACATTTGAGCGCGACTGAATATAAGCTGAATTAGAAAAAAAAAAAAATTATCTGCACCTGCTTGTGAGCCGCAAGTGTCTATTTCTACCACGAGATATTTACATATATTATTATTTTATTTTATAACGCTTGTTTTTCCTCGAACGGATTCTCACACGTCTGGTTAAAAAAAAAAAAAAAAAATCAGTAGCCTCCCAGGAAAAGTCATTAATCGCTATCAAGCATGCTAAAACATTTGACGGCGTGAAGTTCGTCAGGCCCTAAAAATCTATAAATTAGCCGTGTCATTGTTTCCGTGTTAAAAGCTTGTGAAAAAAGTAGCGGCTACTAGCACACGTCTAGACGGTGCACGGATGAACTAGACTTGTATGTCTCCACATGACGTGAATGAAAGGGTGAATGATTGACAGCTGGATAGGCTCCGCCCCCTTCCTACGGTTTAAAAAATGAATGAATGAATGAAATATATCTCTATTTACTTATCATACGTGTTGATATTTAGATATTCATATTAACTATCCTGTTTTTCCCTTTTTTCTAGGTTCGCTTGCCAACACGCCATCCCATGTTCCTCATCCAATCAGAAACAAGCGCCGTTTTGCATTATTTCACTGACCGTGACCTGGTTAGAGACGACAAAAAGACAAATTACGAAGCGAATTAACAACTTCACTCCACCCGACACCCCTCGCTGTGAGGGGAATTCACGTTTTAAAAAAAAAAACAGCGCGGGCTTTCGATTAATTAACCAATTAATGGGGATTTTTTCGATTAATCTGTCAAATTAAAGAGTCGACCAATCAGACGGTGAAGGATGCAACCCTCCCCGGAGGAAGCTGCGGTATCTTTCAGGTGGGACCATATTCACACACAAATGATCGGGTTACGTGCCGGTTAAGAGGCTCTGACGAGACCATCTGATAGGCAGGTTGACCAGGAGTGTGTGTGTGTGTGTGTGTGTGTGTGTGTGTGTGGATGGGGGGGGGTCAGTTCTCTCCAAAGTCACTCCATTCCCTCAGGAAGGTTTATGCTGTTGTCAAGGTCAAAGAGAGACTCTTTCTTTATTCATGGTGTGTGTGTGTGAGTGTGTGTGTGTGTGTGTGTGTGTGTGTGTGAGCGCAGCTGTCGAGATGAGCGATCCCGCTGCAGATGTGGTCTCGCTACCTCTGGGGGTCTGCCCCCACCTCGTCGCATCCAAAAAAAAAACAAACAAAAAAAAAAAAAAAAACGCCTTTTTGTTTGTTTGTTTTCTCATGCACACACACACACACACACACACACACACACACACACACTTTGGTTGGTGGTGGTGGTGGGGGGGTTGCTGTCAATCAAGACTGAAAACACCTGCAAGGATGTGGAGTGAGGAGGAGGACATTGGGGATTTGCTGTAGTCCCCGAAAATCACATTTCTGGTGATAAAGACACGGCTGCGCGGTCAGAAGGTCACGCTTGGACGCCGAGCGGCGAGCGGCGAGCGGCGAGCGGCGAGGTGCACGTACGTGCGGCTCAAACAGCCCATAATATGCAGCACGGGGGGGGGAATACATTACTGGAGGCTGGCGTTCACCTGTGAAAGCGGCCTCACATCTGCTTTTTTTGTTTGTTTTTTTTTTTACTGGAATGTTAAAAGGTAAAATGATTGCGATTTATTCAGTCATTCAATGGCGCTTGTCCTGCGCTGGGGGGGCGGGGCTTATCCCGGCGATCCTGATTGGCCGAGAGGCGGGGGTCGCCGTGGAAACATCACGCCGAGGCTTTCAACCTTTGCAACCTTTCATTCCCACATGAGGTCTTTTTCTATATCTTCTACTATAAATGCCATTTTTAAAGATGAGCAGCATTTTCTTCCCTCTTTCACTTTATTTTGTTCTTATTTTTGAATTTGATTCTTATTCTATCCACTTATTTTTTACTTTTTATTTCATACGCTACCCCTTGTAGGCCCAATTGCCCTTTTTTTAACTGTGATATAGAAACACATTCACCCTTTCATCGCCACATTATATAAATCTTCTTCAATCGATGCTGTACAGACTTTTTTCTCGCTCTATTTTTCACTTTATTTTGATTTTTTATCCTCATTCTATAGACGTATTATAGATGTTGGATCATCTTGTGCCTCCTAAGTTTGCTATTCTGATGTGGAAGCATTCAAATATTAACTCTTTCATTCACCGCCATATAGATTCACTGTCTATTTCTATATATTCTGCCATTTGTGAAGATGCACAGCTTTTTATTCACCCTGTTTTTCACTATTTCACTTTATTTTGATTATATTTTTGTATTAGATTCTTAGTTTATACTCATTCTATCGACTTTTCTTCCTGTATCCACGTTACGCCTCCAATGGTCCCAGCAAAAGAAGTTTTCTGATTGTGAAGATTCAACCGTTCAGTCACCCTTTCATCGCCACGCCTTTTCTTTATTCTAATCTTTTACCCTCATTCCATAGACATTTTAGATTTTTTTGGTTTTGAGATTTATAGATTTAAAGATGTCGGTCCCCTCGGGGGGCAAATAGAGTTTTCTGACATGGACGCCTTCAACCAGAGACAAACTATTCAACCATTCATTCACAGGTCCGGAGAACTTAGGGTCTCCGACGGGCGGCGGGGGTTCGGTCGGGTTGAACGTGACGAGAAAGTCGAAATCGAACCGGGGCCCTCGTTGCGATGGGGAGCCGCGAACCGCTAACCTTTTTGGTCGATGTTAGCCGATGTTAGCCGCGTGACTTCTACATCTTCCCCCGGTCATGGAACATTTTCACTGCTCATTAAAATGGAAATATGGTTAAACTGCCCTACATGTGGGTGGGGGGGGGAGGGGGGGGGTAATGACGGGGGTGCGGGGGGGCGGGTGGGTGGGTGGGGTTGACCTTTATCGCCGCGCTTTCAGATACATTCATTTGAGTGGGAAGAGGAAGGAATGGCTGCTGGCCCTGTGCTAGGAACCAAAGTCTTCACGCACCTGCAAGAAAGAGAGGAAGGGGGGGTTCGGGGGGGGGGGGGGGGGGAGGAAGGGGTTCGGGGGGGTGGAAGTGGGGGAGTGGGGGGGTGGGAGAGCAACACAAATGCGAACCTATGAAAAGAACAGATTGGATCAACAGCTGGTGGGGACGGGAGCAAAGGCAAACCTTTTCACCAGGTCCTTGAAATACAAGCTGCAGGAAGCTAGAACATTTTGGTGGACTTCAAACTCTTTGCCTTCAACAATAATTTTCAGGTCTGTAAACTCTTTCGCCCTGCGCTGCTGGTTCAACTCCTTCAACATCTCTGTAGGACAAGAAAAAAAACACACGCACACACACACACGCGCGCACACACACACACACACACACACATACATACAAGGGGAAAAAAAAAACAAGACAGCGCCACATTTGGGGGTGAGAAATCTCTTCCGGTACATACATGGAGAACATTAGCATGACAGAAGAAGACAGAGAGAGAAAGAGGACAAATCATTGAGAAGTGCAAATTGAAATGATTCAACGGCAGAGGGAGAAACGGCATGCACATGTTCCATCAAACATTTCAGCAAAGCTAGCAAAGGGGGATGTAAAAATAGCATGATTAGCCTTCGCGTCGGCGCCGCTTTAGCCGCCGACGGTTAATCCCGACTTCGATTTATTGCACGTATTGGTTCTTTGGCGAGTCTTGGACGTTTAGAAGAAAAAACAAACACCGATGCATCGGTTCTAAGCGGCGTGTTTTGCTCCTCTCGCTCTCCGCCGCCTCCTCAGGCCGTCGAACGCCGGCGCGCCAGCTAAAGATGTCCAATTTGGGCGCGTGTGAGGGCGTTCTGGGGTCGGAGGTGACTTGCCGCCGGCGTCTTAATGAGGCTCGGTGATAGAAAACCAGCAGGGGAGCCGGCGGCCGCATGAGGAGACGGACACCCTCCGATCTGAACGCGAGCTACGGCTAACGATAACGCGCGTCGCTACCATTAGCGCGGACGACGACCCCTATAGTGTCAGCTTACTGTTAGCCACGGGTGTCATGGCAACCGGAGAAACGTTCGGCAGGTGGACGCGCGACGACTCAGGTGGCGGATCCCCTCGATATTATTTCATCCTCGGGGTTTTTTCCAGCAACTTCCTGTCCGAAACGCGAGCGGCGGCCGCGGCGAGCGATCTGCTTTCAGTGATTTCCTGTATACCAAGCCTGCTTTACGCAGCTGTGTGTGTGAGCGGGGATTTGTTTTTTGTTTTTAATTGTTATAATCCCGAAATTTTCGTCGCTGGCGGTGATTTTACGATCGCTTTCAACCATTTCAGCTCCTTCTTCTCCACCTGGCGAAACCCCTGGCGCTCCGATTTAACCTGCCACAAAACACTCGCCGCAAAATCGGGTCTTTTGGTCCGAAAAGCAGAGCCTCCTTTGGTAATTGAGTAACTAACAGCCGTGAAAATGGAAAACGACCCGGTCATGAGGTGGGAGGTTCGACGGCGGCTACGTTTACGCGCTAGTTCGCGTACTCCCGATCCGGCCGGCGGTCCGATCGGCGTACAGAGGGGGGGAGGGGTTTGCATCGGCGAGTCTCCGGGAACCGATATGGCTCTCACCTTCAATCAGCCACGGCGCATACCGAGCGTTTCAAGCAAGAATGCAGGGAAACGCGGGGAGGGAGGGGGTCGGCGAAGCTCACTTGCCAGCAAACAATGGCCGCCTCCTTTGGCGCGGCGCAGGCTGCACCTGAATGCCTGATGGAAAAGCTAATTATGGCTTCTTTTGGGCTCCGGGCGGTGTCTCCCAACCTCCCGTCTTGGAACAACTCATCACGGGCGGGGGGAAGCGTGAAACCGCACATGGCATCCCCCATTCTGGGGGGGCGCGGCGTGGAGCCGGCTTCAACGGGAGGCTCTGAAAAGGCGCGACGTCTCAATACTTTTTGGGAACAAACAACGAGACAAAAAAAGACCATCCGCTGGAGGTGGATAGCTTCCTGCTATGCCCGCTAACGTAGCTTCCTACCCTCCCCTGTGCGCTTGCAACAACAACAACAACACTCTTTCTAATTGGTCGGGAAAACGCCATGGCGGCGTTTCTAACTCTGCTTTTTAGCGTAGCAACTCTGAAACGGCAGTTAAACAACCCAGGGGCGCCTCGGCCAATGGGGGTCCTCCGGTTCACCTCAGAAGAAACCTATCAGCGGTCGCCGCGCTTGCTTTCCGCCAAAGCAGCGCCGGGATCTGATTGGCTGCCGCCGAAAGCACGGTGGCGTGTCGTCTGCGAGTTGAACTCGAAGCCATTTTGGGGCTCGACATGAGAATTTCATGTTTCCTGGCGGTTCCGCCATTTTGAGTTCATTTGCCATCGCGGGAAGTCACGAAATGGAAAAAAAAACACGGGATTCGCTTTTTTTTTTAATCTAAAATGTTTTGCATTTTTGCCGGCAACATTTATATAATCAATGCAAACATTTCTGAAAAAAAAAATGGATTAAAAAAAGAATTTTGAGATATAAATCCTGGAAGCAACCGTCGACGGGGAATTTTAAATGGTAAAATAGCCTCGGGCGCCCGACACGACGATAAATATCATAATTCCTAATAAATACGTGTACAAACACCAGCTGAAGGAACGGCGATCAAACATATAAGTACAAAATAAATGATAGATATGTTAACAACACCCGGACCCCAGTGCAACTGTAAGCGTTTAGATAACAGTTTATACATCCATAATAGTGCAAGAAATGCTTAAACCAGAAAATCGTTATTTTTATTATTAGTAATGGTAGCAGCACGAGTACTATTTTTTGTTTTTATAATTATTACTGTAATTTTTATATCAGTATTATTACTGTAATCATTACTAGACTTGATCATTCTATTTGTACGATATTGTGATCATTATTATTGCTATTATTATGATTATTACAGTTATTTTGACTATACCATAATGCCGATCATTATTATTATCATTGTTATTATTAAATGTCCCGCTCCGGCCGGCGGTTCCGGATCGCTGTGAGCCGGATCCCGTCCATCCACTCGTCGTCTCGCCAAAAGACACTTCAACTTGCGGAGGAGAATCCGGGGATCAAACCGCCGGCCTTCTGATGGGAGGAAGGCGCGCTAAAACCAGACACCGTTGTTTTTATGAAAGTCATATTCTTTTTTGTCTTTTTTGTTAAAATAGGCAATGAAATAGTTTCTACGTTCGTGTTCTGTCCCAGATTTCAAGGTCCGGTGTTATTTTGTTACAAAGTGGAACTGAACTACAGGCATATAGGGGATTTAAATATGGCCTAAATATGTAATATCATCTTATCCTTATTATGAAAGTCATCTCTATTATTATAATTATTTCTATTATTTTTTATTATAATATTGTTATTGTTATTATCATGAATAACAACGACTCTTACCATTGCTGTTATGTTTATAAACATTAATTTTTTTTTATTATGTTTATTATTATTATTATTACTACTATTTATTCTTATTATCATCATCATCATCATCACTATTGCCGTTGTTGTTAGTTATTTTAATTACCATTATTATTGGAATATAACAACAATCATAATTATAATTATAATAGTAATCATCATCAGCATCATAATAATAGATAAACATTTATTTCCCAAATCTGATGAGGTTGGGCGGGGCGGCTACGGTGCTTCGAAAGCGGGTCAAATAATACAAACATGACCCAGATTGACAAACTGGACTATTTACAAAATACCCTTCCCGATACACACACACACACACACACACACACACACACACACACACATCCTGTATAAACATACATAAACGCAAACTGCCAATAATCACCCGGCGACACTTGGCCGATCACTGGGAATGACCCATTCTACGCGATCAATAATTCAATGGGCAACTTGGCCTTCCAGTTCAGAGAAGAGCTCCCCCTCCGCTGGTGCAGGACTTGTATGTTTCACATGTCGAAGAAAAAACAGTGAAATGAATTCTCGATACCGATCGATACTTCCCGTCCCGTCCTCGACATCCAACAATTCCACAATTCTTTTCATTTCATATATTTTATTCTGTCTCCGTGATTCCTATATGATCATTTTTTTTTGATGAATTTTATTCAGCTCAATGTCAAGAAACCAGAAATACGTCCATTTTTCATTTTGCCGAAAGGAGGTCGCTCGCCGTAAACACTCAGAGAAAAGAGGCCTTCACGCCCATATAAGGGCATATTAATATTTACCCAGCGAAACTTGTTTTTAAGGAAAAAAAAAAGATGAATGAGGAATATCGCGAAGTGCAAAGCAGCATTTCGGTTCATATTCTGCATTGACGCTTGTTAGATATTTAAAAAAGAAAGGCCTTTATGTGTGCGGTTCTGGAATCAGGTCACATGACTCTCGGAGGACGAGCCGTCGGGGGGTTCGGGGGGAGGGAGGGAGGGGGTCCGACCCCCTTTTTCGGGGTTCAATCGGCGTCTCGACCTCCGACGGCGCCGCCCCAACTTCCCCCCCACGTTCCCGTTTCACCCAGACGCCGGGGTGCCGCTTTAGGCCTTGGCTGGCATGAAAGTCATGTAAATTAGCCTAAAAAATAAAAAATATTAATTTCTAAAAATGGGAAAAATGAGCAGAAATAATCCCCTCAAAAAAAAAAAAAAAACAACAAAAAAAAAAATATATATATAGATGTATAAATTAAGAAGAAACTAATCCTTGAGCGAATTAGAGCTTTGGATTGCGGAATTTCTGCCTTTTTACTGAGATCGACAAAAAGAAAACACAGATAAAATGCTAAAATGCTAAAAGGCTAAAAGAAAGATAAAATCTAAGGCCCAAGATTCATCTGGAAGTACGGAGCGGGGGGGATATTGCAAAGAAAAACACACACACACATACAGACACACACACACACACATAAATCTTCCCGGGGGGGTCGAAAGAAAACACAGTTTGTTTTTTTTTAAATTAAAGAGACATGCACTTCGGCAGAAGGAACTGGCCTCAAACGCTGTATTTCACATAAAAGTTAAAAAAAAAAAAATAATATATAGATAATAAATCAATAAATAAATAAATGAATGAATGAATAAATTAAAAAAAATAATAATTCCAGGTTTTATTTGTTTTAAATCAAAAGGTTGCAGGTTAAGATCAATGCAATCGTATTTTTTCACATTAAAAATAATAGAAATATAAATATGTTACGTGATGAAGGCCTTTTCCTGACGTTGACATCGCGTTCTCCTCAAGAGAAGAAGCTGATTCCACAAAAAAAATAAAAAATAAATTAAAAAAAACAAAAAGCCAATGCGTCCTGCTGCTGCTGCTGCTGCTGCTGCTGCTGCTCTTCCATCCAACTGAGCATTTTCAATTATTTTCTCTATAAACGCTGGATAAATGTCGGATTCAAGCTCGCGTGTCACCGGGACGCGGCCTTCCGCGCCGACGCCACGCGTCCCGACTCGCCGTCCAGAACGTAAACCCCCAAAAATCCGACCTTCGGGGCGACCCTCCGCCGTCCTCGGGACCCCCCCCGGAACCGCCGCCCTCGGAGAAGAGTCGGCATGGAGGGCGTTTTTATTGCGCCCGGTCCGAGTGTGCCGAGCCGTGAAGCCGGCGGGGAGACGAACGGTGAAAGGAGATCGAGGAGGGGTTTGAGGGGCGCCGTCCCTCCCCCCGACCTCCCTGACCCGACCCCCCGAAAGGACGGCGTTCGGGTCTTTGTTGCCGACAAAAGGCAGGATGACAGGGGCCGGAGGCGCCGAGGTGCAAGGATCCGCCGGGAACTTCTTATTTTCCCCCGCGTCCCCCGAAACGGGCCTCAGCGAGAAAACACCGCTTTTTTTTTAACTTAATTTCTAATCACGCCGTTGAATCTCCGCGGACGAGACGCCGCGCCGGAAGCTTCCGAAACCCCCGAACTGGAGAAGGGAAAATCTGAAGGAGCCAGAAGCCGCCAAGAAGGGATTCTACAGTAAAACGCGAGTAAACACAAGAAAAAGACACACAAAGGTGGATTTGGAGGCTCGTTCTTTGGATCTAAATGGATATTGCCACTTGTTTATATGTTATAAATGAAATTAGACCCTTATTCATGTGTTATTAATGAATTACAACCTTGTTCCTGTGTAATAAATGAAATGAATCACTTTGGATCTGTGTAATTAATGAAAATAGACCCTTTTTCCTACGTCATAAACAGTATTTTATCCGTGTTCATATGTGATAAATGAATTGCAACCATGTTCCCGTGTCATAAATGAAATTAAACCGTTTTCCTGTGCATTAAACATTATTAGACCCTTCGTTCCAGTGTAAAAATTGGATTATATCCGTGTTCCTACGTAATGAATGAATTACAGCCTTGTTCCTTTGTAATGAATGGAATTAGTCCATTTATTCAAGTGTAATAAATAAAATGATACCTTTTTCCTGTGTAATAAATGAAATTAGACCCTTTATTCCAGTGTAATAAATGTCGCTTCGCTCTTCGGAAAAGGGTTCATTTTAACGTTTTGATTTATGAGCATAAAATCAGCTTTTACAGAAAAAAAAAAAAAAAAGCGCAGCTTTCACTCGGCAAAGTCCATTTTCAGAATCCGGGAACTTGAGCTAATAAGCAATTAACAAATCAGCAGTTGCTGCATTTTTTTATATTTTGCAAATGAGATAAAACGACTTGATTTTTTACTGTCAGTGGATTATTTTTTGTTTATTTAAATTATAACTGAGCGGAAGGAGGAAGAGCAGCGGTCGAGGGTTCGGGTCACATCGGTCATCTCCTCGCCGGATCTTTTAATCGACAGCTATTAAACACACGCTTCTTCATTTTCACGCCATCCGACGGTGGAATAAAACAATCTATGTTTAGCCCCACGCCCTCGCCGCCACCTCGCCGCCACCGCGCCGCAATCACACCCAGACGCTGTAACCTCCAGCAGATGCCACACGGAAATAACTCCTCCGCCAGAAGAAGTGGGACACAACGCTTCTACGGCGAGCGCCGCCTCCATCCCGGCCGGGCGTTACCCGGGAAACGTCAGGGATCGGGGGTTGGGGTGCGTCGGGGTCGGGGGGGCGAGGGGGGGGGGGGGTTGAACCTTCGCACCAGGATCATATTTGTTCAAATTTGTTTCAAAAAAATAAATTATATTAAATTGAATTAATTTAATTTGACCCATTTTTTTTTCCAAAAAAAAAAAAATCATGGAGACGTATAGAAATAATAATAGTAATTATAAAAGTACTACTACTACTACTTCAACAAATAATAATAATAACAATGAAAATGTTAGTACTACTGCTTATACTACAGTGAACTGTGGGTTAGTTCATATACATAAATATATACCAATATATATGAAAATACATATATATACATATACACGTATATGCATATACACACACACATTTATAGTATTATAATCAAATCTTTGCACTTAAGACCTTAAAACACTTTATAGCCTTGACCTTGACACTTTATAGTTTTATTTGTATATCTTATTCTTCCCCCCCTTTTTTTTTTTTTTTTTTACTGTTTATACAATTTCCTACTATCATTTATTATTGTTATGTTTTACCTTAAACTCTGGCACAACAATTTCCTTCGGGATAATAAAAGTTGTTCTTATTCTTATTCTTAATGATACTATAATGCTATATATTATGATGCTATGATTATTAATATTATTGTATCATATAGATACATATATATAATAGTATCCATGTACCATTTATATATATATATATATATATATATATATATATACATACACTGTATATATCTGTGTGTGTGTACTTATGCGTAATTATGTATATGCATATACATATATTAGTTTTGCTTTACACACCTACATTGGCTTTAACACACATACACACATATACACACACACATACACACATTTGGTGTGTATGTATGTGTATATATATAGCTATATATCTATATATTTTTATATACACATGTACATACATGCAGGTATATATATGCTAGGTATCTTATTTGTTTGGATTTGTTTGAAAATTCTATCAACTCAAAATCACAAAGTTGTTTAAACCAAAACGAATACATATATATATATATATTTTTTTTTTTTTTTTCTTTTAACGTTTGAATTATCCAAGCAGGTTCAGAAAAGAAGTACACGTCAAGAATGGCGCATTTGAAAAAAAAAAAAAATTCAGTGAACGAACGGACGGAGGTCTGGAGGCCGATCGCTCTCATCGCATTGCTAGGAATTAAAAAAACGAGAATCGACGTTTTCACCCTTTTTCCAGGCAGCCGTGTTTCCGAGAGGCCGCCTTCAACAGAGCGACGCCAGATCTTCTGAAAGATCCGCCCCGAGACGCTCATTTATCTACTTTCCAGGCGCGTCATTAGCACACGTCGTAGCTTTCTCGCTAACGTGACGGCCTTCATGCTTTTCCCATTAAAAACACCCGTTGGAAATCATCTCAAACCGCCGTTCCTGAGTGGAAACACCTCGGCGCTCGCCGCCCGCCGCTGCCGCAGCGTGACCGGCCGTTTCCACTATTCTGCACGTAAAGACACGTCTGTGAAGCATTTGGAAACGTTCCCGCTGCAGGTAAAAGTCACTGCTGCAGGAGAGCGGAGGATTCTGCAGCGCCTGGACTTGTAATTAGGAAGCGAAGGCGGCGGTAATTCGGTGCAATGCAGTTCCGATCGCTTCCTTTCGGGAAATCGTCACTATTTTATTCGTGTTGGTTCCTTTTTTTAATTTTAGCTCTACATTGGAAGATTGTTGTGATCTCGGAATATTAAAATAGAATTATATTTGTTATTTTTCGACGCTCGAAATATACGTCGCGCTCGCGGAAGCCGGTATAACCGCCGAGACGGCGTCAATTTGTCGAGACTTTAAAACACAAGTAGGCAAAATATAAAAAAGCAATATATATAGCGGTACCTTTATTTTAGACGTCAAAAAGTAACTGCAGCTTACAGTGTTAAAGGTGGCCTTTCCCTGATATAGACAGAATATTCCCCCTCTTACTCAGAGGTCATACAGATACATACACACACACACACACACACACACACACACACACACACATACCTGGAATAGCGATTCAATATATTTAGCCTTTATTATATTATCAGCTGCTCCTGCGGTTGGACCGCTGGCTTTCGATTTCTCGGTCAGAGGAAAAAAAAAAAAAAAACTTTACGGATAATTATTACATCACTTCAGTCCAGGGAAATGATGTCATCGTGATTCCTTTTGCAAAATAAAAAAAAGAAAAAAATGAAGACGGGGGGGAGGGGGGAGGGGGGAGGGGGCGACTAATGAGATGCAATGAACATTGAATTACCAATAATCATGGAATAATTAGTAAAAATGAACTGCGTTGGATGATAAGTAGCAGCTGCACGCCACATAGAGCCGAGGGGGTCGGGGGGGGGAGGTGGCTCCTGATTGGTTGACTGGGAGCCAATCAGGGTGCCAGGAATGGGGGGGGGGGGGAGCCAATCACAAGCCGGAGATGTCGTTTGAGCCACGCACCGACGCATAAAAAGGGCGTTGATGAACGGCGGCGGCGGCGGCTTCTCTGATTGGGCGGCGTCCACGACGACGGCGTGAGCGTGTTTGACGGCAGTTAGCATTGACAAACACGCGGCTTTCTGGAAAAGAGCGCCACGCGGGGGAAACGGCGGCCCCGCACGGCCAAAACGTGGTTAATAATGTTTCCAGGGACGTCATTGGTGGGATCGGTTGGAGACAATCACACACACACACACACACTCCACTTTAGGCAAGACAATGTCATAAGAGAATAATCGCAACGAGGCGTCGCTGGCCGGTGTTGATAACGCGCGGGAAGCGAGCGGGCGCTCCTCCGCCTCCGCCGTTTTAATTAAACGTCTTCGTCAGCCGATCGGTGGGAATTAACGCGCGGGACAGGGATCAGTCCGATCCGCGTTATAAACCCGGGGATCGGGGAAACAAGGCTAATTGAGCGGCGTTAATCGTCCGGACGCCGTTCGCCCGTCACCTCGCGAGGACGAGGGCGGAATCAAAATGGCGGCGGAGCGAGTCAGTCGCTTATTATTCACGGAAATCGGTTTCCTCCCCGAGCCGCAACATCTCGACTCCCGAGAATCTCGAAAGTCGTGTTCCGGCCCTTGACCGCGGGTGAAAACTTCGGGTACTTCTATCACCCCGGGCGGTGGGTTCAGAACAGAAAAAAAATAGCGTGTTTTTTAAACTCCCCGTGCGAAATTAAACTTTAAAATCACAGTTAAGAATTCATTGTGAATTCTTGGCTATTCAGCGAACAATGACGGGGCAAGGACACGACTGCGGGGAGACGAGCACCTTCATCATTCATAAAACACTGAGAAACCGGCTAGCATAACATATTAGCCGTTGCCGGGCAAATGGCTTTTCATTCATCCATTCATTCTTTTTACCGCTTATCTTCATTCTGCATATTGATCGATCTATGTGTCGATCACGTAGAGATACATATGTACCATTCACCCTCATATTTACACGCCATAGCGATAAAGAAATATTCACCCTGTCATTCACGTGTCATGTAGATACCGACCACCGTTCGCTCCCTCATTCACACATCATTTAGAATAAGAGTGACTTTATTTATCCCGAAGAAAATTGTTGTGCCAGGGTTACAAGAAAAATATAACCATAATAAATAAATAATGGTAGAAAATTGTATAAACAGTAAAAAAAAAAAAAAAAAAAGGAGAATAAGAAATACAAATAAATCATAAACTGTCTTAAGTAACAAGTGAAGACTATGAAGTGTCTTGAGGTCTTAAGTACCAAGTGAAAGATAAGGAGTGCACAAGAGTATGAAAAAATATTGTATATGAAGCTGTTATGAAATGATATATAAACATTATGATAAATTAATACAATTAAATCAAATTTAAAAAATGTGCATATATTCATTTGTATAGGGCTGTTGTAAAAGTCATGTGATAACGTCCTTCGCCGAGGGACAGAAAAGTATTCACTCTTTCATTGACCTGCCAAATAAAGTCATAACGCCATTCATTCATTCATTCATTCGTTCATTCATTCATTCAAAAGTCACATAGAGACAACCAACATTCACTAAATCACTCACTGGTCAAAGACAATCATCACTTCATTAGCTATTAGTTATATAAAACACTCACCCTGTCATTCATATGTCACACAGATCAATAGTCCATTCACTCATTCATTCACATATTATTTATAGACGGAAAATAAACTCATTCTTTCATTGACCTGCCACATGAAGTCATACCGCCATTCTCTCATTCATTCATTTGTTTGTTCATTCATTCATTGATTCGTTTGTTTGTTCGTTCATTAATTCATTCATTCACAAGTCACATAGAGACAACCAGCGTTCACTAAATCACTCACTGGTCAAAGACAATCATCACTTCATTAGTTATAAGTTATATAAACCATTCACCCTCTCATTCATATGTCATACAGATCAAAAGTCCCATTCACTCACTCATTCATACATTGTTTATAAAAAGAAAAGTATTCACTCTTTCATTGACCTGCCATATAAAGTCATAACGCCATTCATTCATTCATTCATTCATTTGTTTGTTCATTCATTCATTTGTTCACTAATTCATTCATTCACAAGTCACATAGAGACAACCAACATTCACTAAATCACTCACTGGTCAAAGACAATCATCACTTCATTAGCTATAAGTTATATAAACCATTCACCCTCTCATTCATGTCGTACAGATAAATAGTCCCATTCACTCACTCATTCATACATTATTTATAAAAAGAAAAGTTTTCACTCTTTCATTGACCTGCCATATACAGTCATACCGCCATTCATTCATTCATTCATTCCCTTGTCAAAGACAATAATCAAATTATTAGTTATATGTTGTTTGGAGCATTCACCCTCTCATTCACATTTAGATACAAATATATATAGAACGCCATTCACTCATTCATTCACCTTCATTAGTTATGTTATATAAACAACTCACCCTGTCATTCACAAGTGTATAATATTCACTCGTTTATTTACAGACATGAATGTTCACCCTTTCATTAGCAGGTCCGGGCGCCGCAGGCTCTCCGACGGACCTCCCGCGCGTCGGAGATTCAAAGTCGGGCTTTTACGGCGGCTCGGTTTTCACGTCTGCCCGGATATGTCGTTCACACGTTCACCGTGTTTATGGCGATAAATTGTGTTTAAAATAACAGAATCCCCACGGATATCGAGTCGCCGTTCCGGATCGTTCCGCGCCCGAAAATATCGTTCGTTTTTTTAACCGTCGGTCCAAGAATACGATGATTTATGATCGCATGAATCTGCGCGCTGGCGCGGCCCGGAGATCCGGGGAAGGTTTTCCACGGTTCGTCATGTTTCATGTGCGGGCGAAACATAAAATAGTGCAAAGTCTTAGGTGCCAATTAAAAGTTTAGAGTTACTTTCTCCTCAGATGCTTCCAGCTGCTGGTTGGAATCAACAGCTCCGGGTGTGCTAAGCCCTTCGCATTTTGGATTACTGGTGGCTGAGCACGGACGCCCTTGTGTGTGTGTGTGTGTGTGTGTGTGTGTGTGTGTGTGTGTAGATATACCATCCAGCTTGTCTTACACCTGAACTGTGGCCGCGGGTTTCGCCTCGCAACCTCCAATAAAGCGCACAGGTTTATTCCTGAATCTACCTATCGCCATAAAACCGTCCGGGAGCGACGATGTTTACGTTTTTTTCAATGTTCCTGACCAATCACAAGGCAGCTCTTCAGATGACAGAGATTTTGCGGAGAACAAACGGCGAGGGACGTAATCGCATGACTTTGACAACAGCCCTGTATATATACATATATATATATATATATATATATATATGTGCACATTTTTTTATTTCATTCAATTTTATTAATTCATCATAATGTACATTATGCAAATACCTTAACTTGTCAAGTGCTCTCTTTATAAATATATGAAGATATAAAAACATAAAAATAAACATTATTTTAATTTGATTTAATTCATTTATTATAATGTACAGAACACAAACACAATGGTTAAATATAGATGTCTATATATTTATAAATATAAAAAAGTTGTGTGTATGTATATATAAACAGTTAACCATTGTGTTTACATTCTGTACATTATAATACATGAATCGCATTAAATTAAAAACAAACGGCGAGGGGTGTAATCACATGACTTTGCCCTATATATATATATATATATATATATATATATATATATTCCGGTTCGCCACGTGCCGTTCACGACTGGAAAACCGGTCAACTGATTTTAAGTCGTTTTTTTTACGTCCCCCTCGGTTTTCCAAGACGCGCTGGCGGACGGCTAATGTGGAAAACATATGGATTGAACCTGAATGGTTTTTGTATTTCAAACTCTACAGGGATACCGGATTCACGATTGTCTGGCAGAATACAAATCCAGTACATTTACAAGAACTTTACATGATGATGGATTAGGGATTGTCTTATTTGTGCCCCGAGTTTCTAAATCTTTTACTTGTCCCTTTTCAGGTGGGCCATGTCAGATTTGTCCAGTATACTAGACTAGTACGACAGTATTCATTCATCATCATATATTCAGTTTATCGTGCCCCCGGGGTCGTAGGGGTGCTGAGGCCTGTTCTGGCTAAAAGGATGGGTTCACCTTTTACCGGTCATGAGTCAATCAAAAAAGCCACATATAGACATACATAGTCTCTGACAACTCATATGGAGACATACAAGTGTTGACCCTCATTCACGTTTTAAGAGACATACAAGTGTTGACCCTCATTCACTTCCGACAGAGACATACAAGTGTTGACCCTCATTCACTTCCTACAGAGACATACAAGTGTCGACCCTCATTCACTTCCGACAGAGACATACAAGTGTTGACCCTCATTCACTTCCTACAGAGACATACAAGTCTTGACCCTCATTCACTTCCTACAGAGACATACAAGTGTTGACCCTTATCCACATCCTACAGAGACATACAAGTGTTGACCCTCATTCACACCTTACAGAGACATACAAGTGTTGACCCTTATCCACATCCTACAGACATACAAGTGTTGACCTTCATTCACAGCTTACAGACATACACGTGTTGACCCTCTAATCTGTCCTTCACATATGGACATACAGCCACTGACTGATTCGCTCATAATTTGGGGTCTCAGGTGAACCTCCTCCATGTTTTTGGACCACTTGAGGAAACCGGAGAACCTGAGGAAACCCAATGCAGACACTGGGAGACCATGGAGGTTCCACACAGAAGGGCCCCTGCTGGAATCCAACCAGGGACTTTCTTCTGGTACAAATGTTTGTAGATGGTACCAAGTGTCCATGCGAACAGCTGGTCCACTGGTGCACTCCCATCAACCTAGAAGTGTCTTGAAATCATGGAGATGATTGTGAACTTCAGGAGGAGCCTCACCAATGGCAGAACCATGGCAACTGCAGAAACCTGCGGGTTTCTGGGATCCATTAACTTCCAGGACCTTCAACCTGCCATCTAACAAGTATCCCAATGGAAAATGTACATTCTGGACCAGCTCAGGTCCGCTGGTCCAGTCCGGTCATCTTGTTTGGTCCGTCCAGACAGGAGCAGACGAGGACGGACAATCGGGACTGCTTGCCCAAACTACCCTCACCAAGAAACCTACACTCCAGAGCCAGATCCTGATCTCCTCTGGTAGGAGCACCAGATCCTTGAACTCCAGAACTAGCAGAACCAGAGAGCAGCTTTTTGGACGCCGGGTAACTAGACAATATCTTTTTTCAGCTTGCAGATACAGTAGAGGGTGAAATCCAATGGCGACCGCCAGAGAATAACGACAATAAACAGCGCCTTAATTCAGAGCAGCAGCCTCGAGCAAGGAAATACTTTCTGTACACTAAAACGGAGCAAGGGCTTATTGCTGTTCCGGCACGCCGCCGTTCTCTATCTCGCCGCCGAGGAAGACTTTAAGTCTGACAAGCTCGCCGAGTGCACCCCGAGCATAAGAAGATCTCTTGATTGCAATCGGGGGGGCGGGAGGCGAGGAAGGGGGTGGCATTATCATTTGTCTAAGTCACAGACAAATTATATATCTTCACATGCTAAGCCCAGTGCTAACTGTGGAATAATGAGTTGGCGAGGGGAGCCACCGCTGCTAATGTCTGGCCTCGTCATTAGTATTTATTAGATGCCTTGCAAGCATTATAAAACCCATTTAAAAGTTTCCGGACGAGGGGGAAAATAGATAAAATAAGAGTATCCGCTCAGTTGGGGAATCGATGTTGGCGCACCCGACGCCGTTTCGGACGCCGTTCGTCCCCAACCGCAATTGTCCGGCTTCCTGGTAGCATCTCCCGATGTCGCACTCGCGCTCATCGAGCTACGTTTTTGTTTCGGACGCCGTTTGAAACGGCGCTGACCTCCGCTCACCCCCGGCGCCGCGTCATTCGCGAATCAATTCGGGGCGACGCAACTGGGTAAAGCGGACCTTCCGGTCCGAGACGTCTCCTGAATCGGGGACGATGTGGACGACGTACCCTCGAGGCGGTGGAACGTCCGTCGTCCTCTTAAGCTCGGAGAGCTTTGAGCGACGGGGTTTGCTTCAAAACCCTGAATGAAATCGACCCGGTGACGGACGGACGACATCCGGCAGCCTTCACAATGGAAATGGCTTACAGGGAGCCGAGCATGAACCTGAAATCAGACCTGGTGCTCAGCAGGAGCTTTGACATTTTAGTTTGGTCTTTTCTGCCCTCCTTTCCGTGTCCGTATTTGACAATACCTGCTCGGCGCCTCGGAATACCGTGTAAAAGGTTCCTCTGGCGCCGTGACGTTCGACGACACTTTTTTCAGTGGTCCCCCCCCCCCCCCCCCGCTGTGCCCGCAACGCATTCCTTGTGATAATGTATGTATATTTTTAATTAATGATTTGCAAATTTTTGCATATTCACATAAAACTGTGCCGTAAATTAAAAAAAAAAAAAAAAAAAAAATGGTGTGCGTTGTGTTGCCCATAGCAACAAAAAAAAATTAAATAGAAAAAATAAAATAAAAAATAATATATATATATATATATATATATATATATATATATATATGTATATAAAACAAATTTTGTAATGTTTTTCACTTGAACTTACATATTCATAAAAAAAAATGACATTAATGAAAAAAGCAACAAAAGCAACAAAAAAAATTAAATAGAAAAAATAAAAATAAAAAATAATATATATATATATATAAACAAATCTTGTAATGTTTTTCACTTGAGCTTACATATTCATAAAAAAAAAAATAATTTTACATTATTGAAAAAAATCAAAAACTGTGTGTTGTGTAGCGCATTGTGACAAAAATGTATATGAATATATAATATATATGAATAAGTATATATATTTTCAATCAATGATTTGCAAATTTGTGCATATTCACTTGAAACTGTGCCGTAACTTAAAAAATAAATCAAAATGTTGTGCGTTGTGTTGCCCAAAGCAAAAAAAAAAAAAAAAAAAAAAAAAAAAAAAAAATATATATATATATATATATATATACATATATATATATATATATATATATATATATATAAAACACATAATTTTACTGTTATGACGAAAATCAAAAACTGTGTGTTGTGTAGCGCATTGTGACAAAAATGTATATGAATATATAGTATAAATGAATAATATATATATTTTTAATTAATGATTTGCAAATTTGTGCACATTCACATAAAACTGTAATATATATGAATAAATATATATACGTATAACATTTCTTGCACTAGCTTGGAATTCTAGACATATACTTGTATATACATTGTATTTATATTTATATAGTTTCATTCGTGTCTTCTTTTCCTATTGATTTTTTATCTGATCCCTGTGAATGGGAGTAATTTGTTTCCCTTATTTGAATAATTATTTGTAAATTTGTGCATATATATGTAAAAATATGGATAATTTTCTGAAATAAAACCAATGTCGTGTGTTGCGTTGCCCATTATGTTATATATATATACATATACACACACATATATATATATGAAACAAAAATTATTGCAATAGATTACAATTCTACAGATACACTTGTATATACTTTTATATAACTTTAGTTTTACACTGAGTTTTAATCTTGTTTTCTTTTCCTATCAATGCTTATATTTTTTAATCCGCACTATGACAGTAGGAGCCATTTCTTACTCTTTTCTTTAGTAATTATTTGCTAATTTCATTTTCATATTAAGATAATTTCACAGCAATTCAAAGAACATTGTGTGTTGTGCTGCCCATTATAACAAAAAGGTATATATAAATGTGTACATAAACATATTGCAGTAGCTTTGAATTCAACACATATACTTTTACATAATTCGTTTATAATTTTCTATACCTTTATTGTTACACTGAGTTTCATTCTTTTTTTTTCCCCTTTTTTGTTTTTTTTTTTCCTATTAACGCTTATCTATATATGTATATATTTTTTTTTTTCAATTTGTTCCCCCTTGGGGATCAATACATTAATTCTGATTCTTGGTTAGAGACAAACAACTATTGGAAAATATCGGATCTTCTGTATGTTTTGGGTCTGCAGGCCCCTGACGCTCGATCCATGCGTGGACGACGGCGCTTGCGGAGCGGCGTTTCCCCCCCCAGGACCCAAAAGAAATGCAGAATCATCGGATTATCGCTTTTTTTTTTCTTCTTCTTCTTCATCTAAATTCATCAAATCTCCCGTCGGGCGTCTTTCGTTCCTGGAATCCCCCCGAGGACTCCCGGGCTGCGCCGCGAAATAAATCCCCCGTTTTGACGTATTGTTATTTAGACTTTTCGGAGCCACGCTTCCTCTAAGCCCCCCGCTCGGAGTTGGTGTCAAGCGCGTAACACAGCGAAACACACGGGGGATTCTTCCTATCTACTCAAAGCGCCAGGCGGCGGCGGCGGCGGCGGCGGCGGCGGCTGCTGCTGCTGCAAACACCTTCACCTTCCGTTTCGCCCGAATCAAAAGCTTTGCCCCCTCGGTGAGATTCCTCCTGGAGCCGACCTGCCTGGAATGACTGCACAAGCAAACTTCACTTCAACCCTTTTTTTCCTTTTTTTTTTTTCTTTTTTTATTATAAAAAAAAAAAAAAAAAAAAACATTCGAGAAAGCAACTTTCAACTGCTGAGCTATTATATTTATTTTATTTATTTTTTTCCATTTCGTGAAAGAAATTTGCAGAGCCGAATCGGAAAAAAAACGCCGAAACCCTTTTTTTTTTTTTTTCTTCACCCCCGGCTGTTTTTTGAGTCGTCGCCGCCTTTGACGGGGCCAGAAAAAAAAACCACAGCAAAATTATCAATATTTTATATGAATATACAAGTTTAAGATAAAAACATTACAAAACGTGTTTTATATATATATATATATATATATATATATAGTTTTTGATTTTTTTCAGCAACATTTACAAATAAAATTATCAATATTTTTTTATGAATATGCATATATTGTATATTTTATATGAATATGCAAGTGTAAGATAAAAACATTACAAAATGTGTTATATATATATATATATCTTTGTTGCTATGGGCAACACAACACACAACATTTTGATTTTTTTTAAGTTACGGCAGTTTTATGTGAATATGCAATCAATTAAAATGATCAAAAACTATATATATATATATATATATATATATATAGTTTCGATTTTTTCCATTACAGCAAAATTATCAATATTTTTATGAATATGCATATATTATATATTTTATAGGAATATGCAAGTTTAATACAAAAACATTACAAAATGTGTTTTGTATATATATATTTATATATATAGTTTTTGATTTTTTTCATTTCAGCAAAATTATCAATATTTTTTATGAATATGCATATATTATATATTTTATAGGAATATGCAAGTTTAAGATAAAAACATTACAAAATGTGTTATATATATATATATATATATATATATATATGTATATATATATGTCTTTGTTGCTATGGGTAACACAACACACAACATTTTGTTTTTTTTTAAGTTACGGCAGTTTTATGTGAATATACAATTAATTAAAAATAAACAAACATGACCACAAGGAATGCGGTCCGGGTCCAGCACGGGGGGGCGTTACTGGAAAAATGTCGTCAAACGTCACGGCGCCAGAGGAACCTTTTACACAAATTCTTGAAGGTGCGTCTGAATTAACACCCGAGCTTGTGGAGGGAATTTAAGGTCATTAACCGACAGCGTGACGGGTGACGACAACCATCGGAGAATTTATCCGTCCGTCGGAGTTTTCCTCGAATTTCCGCCGGCGGGGAGGTCGAGGGAACGGAGACGCTAACAGGTGAGGTCCAGGTTGGACGGGAGGATGTTTGGAGGCTTCCAGCGCGGCGGGGGGGCCGGAGGAGGCCGCATCTGCGATAACGCAACCCCACCATCGCTGCCGGGGTTTCTTTTTTTATCTGGAGAATCCCGGTGATTAATGGAGCCGCCGCTGCAATTTTGCACGGAGGAGGAGGTGGGGGAAGCGGAGGAGGCGCCATCAATCTTAATGAGCTATCCGCCGCTCCCGCGTTAACCGGCGAGAAGATGTAACGCGTGGGGTTCCTCGGCGGCGGGAAGGGGGGGCTTTAAATTCCCGTAATGAGAAGGAGACAGAAGGACGCCTCGCCGTTCCTCTCCAAGCTCCCACGTCTTCCGAAATCCCTCCCGAAAACGCCGGATCCGCACCGGAAAGCACCGGAAAACAAGAGCCGCCGCCGCCGCCGCCGCGCGGCTAACCCCCCGCCGCCGCTGAATATGAATAAAAATAAGAACAACTTTATTTATCCTGAAGGTAATTGTTGTGCCGGAGTGACAAGAAAAATATGACAATAAATAAATAATAGTAGAAAATTGTATAAAAAGTAAAAAAAAAGGAAAATAAGAAATACAAATAAATGATAAAGTGTCTTAAGTCACAAGGCTTAAGTAACAAGTGAAGACTATAAAGTGTCTTAAGGTCTTAAGTACCAGGAGAAAGATAAGGAGTGCACAAGAGTATGAGAAAATATTGAACATAAAGATGCAATGAAATGAAATATAAACATTATGAATAAAGAAAATTGTATAAAAAAAAAGGGAATAAGAAATACAAATAAATTAAAAAGTGTCTTAAGTCACAAGGCTTAAGTAACAAGTGAAGACTATAAAGTGTCTTAAGGTCTTAAGTACCAAGTGAAAGATAAGGAGTGCACAAGAGTATGAGAAAATAATGTACATGAATATGCAATGAAATGAAATATAAACATTATGAAAAAAGAAAATTGTATATAAAAAAAAGAGAATAAGATATAGAAATGAACTCTAGTGTTTTACAGTCATAAGTATTTAAGTATTATTAATTGAAAGATAAAAATATTGAATTTTTTTTAAAATATTGTATATGTAGCTGTTATGAAATGAAACATAAACATTATGAAAAAGAAAATTGTATAAAAAATAAAAAAGGGGAATAAGAAATACAAACAAACTATAAAGTGTCTTAAAGTCTTAAGTATTTAAGTATTATTAATTGAAAGATAAAAATATTGAAAATTGAAAAATATTGCACATGTAGCTATTATGAAATGAAACATAAACATTATAAAAAAATAAAAAAAAAATAAAAAAAGGGGAATAAGAAATACAAATAAACTATAAAGTGTCTTAAAGTCTTAAGTTTTTAAGTATTATTAATTGCAAGATAAAAATATTGAAAATTGAAAAATATTGCACATGTAGCTATTATGAAATGAAACATAAACATTATAAAAAAAAGAAAATTCAATAAAAAATTAAAAAAAAGGGGAATAAGAAATACAAACAAACTATAAAGCGTCTTAATGTCTTAAGTATTTAAGTATTATTAATTGCAAGATAAAAATATTGAAAATTGAAAAATATTGTATATGTAGCTGTTATGAATATTGCACCGTTATGATCATATATACAGATAAATTATTACAATTTACAGTAAGTGGGTGAGATTTTTTTCTTATTTTTTAAATACCAGACGTTTGATCGGTCACGCGCCGAGGTCACGCTCCCGTTTCCGGATGTTTCCTTCGGGTCGGAGAGCTCGGGAGATGACACTGAGTCAGCAAGTCCTTTTTTATTATTTTTTTTTTGATCATCTGCATTGAGGATGTAGCTGAGATGTGCACTCTATCAACTGGAGGGGGGGTTTAATTAATGTGCTGGCTGTGATTAATGGCCTCGCCGTGGCTATCACAAACCGCCCGTGTTTTAATAACCAGTCCGAGCAGCCTGTCGCGCCGCCGGTATCCCCTCGCCGTTTGACGCAAAATGAATATTTATGCGTCGCCGGGAAAAAGGAGCGGCCGAACGCCGTTTGCCGCCGCCGTTTAATAAAGTTGACAAACAATCGCTTCGGAAGGCGAAGGGGCGGCCGGTCGGGATCGAAGAGAATATCTGCGTTCATCTGCACGCGGAATGAGCTTCACGCCGGCGAGGAGATTTGGGATTTGTGTGTGGAGTCTTCGTGTTCTCCAAGTGGGGTTCCAGCAAGGTTCTCAGGGTTCTCAGGGTTCCTCTGACAGCCCAAGAACATGCAGGAGGTTCATCGGAGACCCGACATTATTCTGACAGGCCAATCAGAGAGTGCATTGGTGCACAACAATAATAATAATAATAATGCTAATAATAATAATAATAATAATGAAATAATATTAATAATAAAATTCACAACAACAACAACAATAATAATAGTAATAATAATAATGATAATAGTAATAATAAAAATAAAAATAATATTGATAATGATAAAATAACATTAATAATAAAATAAACAAAAACAACAACAACAACAACAATGATAATAACAATAAAATGATATTAATAAATTATTATTATTATTATTAATAATAATAATAACAACAATAATAATAATAATAATAATTACAATGATAACAATAATAATATTGATAAAAATGATTATATTAGTTATAATAATAATAATAATAATAAAATTGATAATAATAATAATGATAACAATGATAATAATCCTTGACACTATCTGACAATTCAGGCAAACATACACAAAAAATACCCATTTTAAAAGAAACTATGAAAATTGAAAAAAAAATATATATATATGAAAATATTTTATATAATTATAATATGTATACATTTTTTTTTGTTTTGTTTTTCTAATTCATTCATTTTTATTATTCATTTATTTAAAAATGTACAATAAAAAAAAACACATAAATAAAAGAGACAGTTGTCTCGAATTGACACGAGCGACAGGATGAAAGCTTGTACGTCTCTATGATTTATGAGTAAATGATTGCATTTCTCCATATGAATGGAGAGTCCAGGGTGACCCCCCCCCCCCCCCGCAACTCTGCGGCATTAAAAGGTTTATAGATAACAGATGGATGAATGAATGAATAAATGAATGAATGAATGAACACATTTGCCCAAATCCTTGGATTCAAATCTTCCAAATACGGAGTCGATCCTTCAGGCCTGTTAGCATGAACGGGATGCGAGCGGCGTTGCAGGCAGGAAGTAACCCTGCAGGCCCGATACGCTCGGCCCGGAATTAAACAAACACCGATGCAGATTAAAATCGGATTGCGAGCCGCGGTTAAATGTTTGCGATGAGGCGCGGGGTCGCCGCGGCGATGGACGTGCGGAGACGCGGCGAGAAAACCCGGCCATCCGAACTGAGCCGGCCATCTTAATTGCATTCACGTTCGACGGCGGCTCCGGAGCCGCTCGTCCCGGGAGGACGGCTGATGTGAGCTGACTGGAAGATGAACTTCCCGGCCAGCGGTGGAGGGGGGGGGAGTGTGTGATTGTGTGTGTGTGTGTGTGTGTGTGTGCAAGGGGGGGCGGAAATAGAGTGAAAACGGTAAAGGCCAGCGAGGTGGAAGGAAGCGTTAAAACGATGTTTGACATGAGAGAGGAGGCGGCGGCAGATGCTCGGCGGCGGCGGCGGCGGGCGGTCCGACGGACCCGCCCGTGAACCCGGCCTGAACCGAAGCCTCCGGGTTCACGCCGCTCGCCTCCCCGCAAAAGACAAACAAAACACCGGTAACCTTTAAAAAAAAATCGGGATAACAACCTCCTGTTCGGGATTAACGCGTCTTTTAACGCTTTTAAACGGCGCTACGTCACGTTAGCGGCGAGCTATTCCCCCCGCCGAGCTCGGCGCCGGCTGATATTCATCAAGGCGGCCATCGATTTTAAAGACTCGGTCAATAGACACACACGGCGACTCCCGAGATCTACTGTTTTTTCACCCCGATCCGATCTCCTTAATGGAGTCCAACAAAGGGAGGACGGCGGAAGGGAAGGCGTGGGCGCCGACCGCCGGCGGCCATCAAGAAACGCGCCGCGGTGCAAGAAAGGTAAAGGTGCCGTCGAGTTTCCAATGTGGCGTATACATGAAAGGGAACTATAGATAGACACCTCCACACACACACACACACACACACACACAGCTGTTGATGTGCCCGCTGATGCAGAGCGAAGACAAATTGCTCCCCTTTGAAGGCGAAGCCAAATCAAACATGGAGTGTAATTTCTGTCACTGTGGTGTTTGGCTCTAAAGCTGCGAGGCTGACATCTGACAAAACATCTACGCAGTCACACCCAAGAAGTTGCACACACACACACACACACACACACACGTGCAGGCGGTGGAAGGACACACAAACGCCAGCCTGTTGTGAAGCTGGATTAAGGAGGTGGTGCGAGGGTTGGGGGGGGGGGGGGGGAGCTCTGTCAGCTCCTTTAAGATCCGGGCCTTTGCTATCAAAAGCCACAAAACCTCCACTTCACATCAGCGCTTCCCAGAATCGTGTCCCGAGGCCGTAACTTTTTATTTTTTTTTTAGTCTCTCCAGCACGGAGACTCAATCACTTAGGCGGGAGCTTTTAGTATTAAAACGGTTCGTCGAATAATCACTTCCAAATGTCACCGGTGAGCCTCCTCCATGCCGCTGTTTTTCTCCGACGGCAGTTATTTCATGTTATTTCGGGTCGGACTGAACGCAAACTCCTGAACGGTTTTCCCGGCTTCCTGCGAATGCATTTCCAGAAACTAGGATTTTTCTTCTCGTCGTATTCGGACCGCAGGATGTGCTACCTCGGGTCAATATTTTGCGTCCCCCTGCCCCGGAATTAAACCTTTGTGTTACTGCGGCATGCGTGTTTTTTTTTTTTTTTACATGCATCTGAGGGTTTTATAGTGGGTTTAAAAAAAAAAAAAGGGGCAAGAAAAAAGGAAAAAGTGACTGTGCAATGTATTTTTTGCTTCAAAATTTGAAATCAAAATGATTTTTTTTGATGAAAAGATGTCTAGTGACATTGTTAAAACTGTCTTTTCTTTTCTTATTTCTAAAAAAAAAGCACAAAAATCACAGCAAAAAAATGGGCAAAATAAAAAAAAATTGACCAGAATAGCCTTGTAAACATTATACCTCCTTTCATACAGGACTGTCTCAGAAAATCAGAATATTGTGATAAAGTTCTTTTTCTTCTGTAATGCAATTAAAAAAACAAAAATTACTTTTTCATGATATTCTAATGTTTTGAGATAGTATTTTTGAGTTTTCTTAAGATATAAGCCATAATCAACAATATTAAAATAATAAAAGTCTTGCAATATTTCAGTTGATTTGTAATGAATCCAGAATGTATGACATTTTTGTTTTTGTGATCACAATATTCATCACAATTTTTATCAATATCATTTTATCAATAACTTTATCACAATATTCTAATTTTCTGAGACAGTCCTATATATGCTGTCATTCCATTTTCTAATACATTCTAATGACAAATTTCCCACAGTGACAAGATTTTTTCTTTCAAGACAACAATATTTTTAGGGTGTAATTTCATCAATTGTTTTTTAATATTCATTTTTAATATCAATTCGTCATGTATAATTTTAGAGAAACAGTTCATTACATATAAAGATTTTCATAATTTACCTGTTTACCTCTTTTACACGTAAAAGAGGTTCTGCTCTGAACAGAACCAATGAGAAATCAGAATCAGTAAAAAAACAAAAATTGTCCCCAAGAGGGCAATTGGACTGCACATGGGGTAGAATAATATATATATATATTTATATTTAATAATAAATAAATAAAAAATAATAATAAAAATAAAATCAAAAAAATGAAATAATATGAAATAAAAAAAAAAAAAAACATCCATGTTTTGCCTCTTATCCTGCACTCAGGTTGCGAGGGAAATATATATATATGTATAAAAATTATAAATGATGACAGAATTGTGTGTTAGTAAGCTCCCCCTGCATTTATATGATAAATATATCATGTTTAGCATTACTGTCAGCGGCGGGGGGGAAATGGACCCACAAAGGAGTCCAGGCTCTTCCGTCCTGCGACGGAACATTAACATCTCCGGCAAAATAAGCACAGCGGTTCGCTAACGGCGGGGTGATTATTCCCGCCACGCAGCTTCCACCGCGGCAAAAAAACAAAAAAAAAAAAAATTTAATCCCGGAGCGAAATTCAAGCCGCACGGAACTTTTCCCGTCCGAAGGCGACTCATCGGGCCGGCTTTTCCATTTAAAGACAAAAACCAAACAAATTAACTCTGCAAACCGGCGAGCGGATTGCCGGGCTCCCGGTTAGCAAAGCGTCTCGGGGCCCCGGAGGGAGTCGCGTTCGGCGAGCGTTCCAGTTTCCAACAACACTTTGATCAGCGAGCTCGGATAACAATTAGAAAGCCTGGAAGAGCCGCGGCGCTAAATCATGTTATCAAGTCGTAGCCGGGGCCGGATAACAAAGATCCGGATGGACGGGCGCCGCTCGCCGAAGATGTCGCCCGCAGTTTAAACTTTTCTTGCACGAGTCGTCCCTGCGGCGGAAACCCCGGCTTTGATTCTTAACTCCCTCGCCGTCTGATCCCCTCACCGCCTCCGCCGATGATTCCCCCGCAACCAATTTCCAGGATCTGACCTTTACCAGAAATTATTACTGTTTAGCCACTAAATTACCAGCAGGATGAAGAGGATCGTGCCCAACATTACTCCTCCTTCTGCTGCCGTCTTGGCAGGGATTTAATTTATCAACGCTTTTCCAACCGCTGTTTATTCCAATCAGAGACGCCATGCGGATTCTGACACTCGTATTTATCGTTCATTCATTCTTTCATGACGTTTATCCAATACTTTGTGGTTCGGCTTTAGCGCCCTTCACTTTTTTTTTCACGGTTTTATTTTATTTTTATCTTTTTTAACGGTTTTATTTTATTTTTATTTTTTTTAACGGTTTTATTTTATTATTTTTTTTTTTTTACTTTTTTTTGCAGTATTTTACAATTTTTTTTCGTGATGAAATAGCCATATTCTAGCCTTGGAAAGAAAAAAAAAAATGTAAAAAATACTGTAAAATGAAACTAAAAATCATTTTGCAAAATAAATAAAATACGAGATCTCCATTGGCATTTGCTTCTCCGACGTGATTCCTGAGGACGTCAGTGGTTTAATAAACCGCCGTTTGGATCCGTTGACGAACGAGGAGCCACAAGAAGAAGAAGAAAAATCGCAGCTACGACAAACGCCGCAAAATATGTTGCAAGATCGGGACGACGATACGGTTCGGTCGGTCCGAACTTGATCGACTTGGCTGCGAAACTAGCAAAAAAAGCAGAGGCAGCAACTGCCTATTATGATGTTTCTGAAGAAAAAACATGGAGGTTGGTAAAGGGTTGTGTGAGGTTCGTCGAGGGTTAATGAATCTGTAAATACCATCAAAATGGTGACGTTTCTACTTCGCGGGGCGTCTTGGAATGTAACTCCTGCAAAAAGTGAGGCTCCACTGTATTCATATCCAGACAAAAGCATTCGCCCTCGCATTCACAGGTCATTTAGAGACAACTAATAATATGCTGGAGGGTTCTGAGTGCAGGATAAGCGGGATAGATAATGAATGAACGCATGGATGAATGGTTGCTGTAAATGTCCCTGCGTGTGCAGGTCTGCAGATTCAGGGAGGCTGAAATCTCACACTAACCGAAGCCGCCGTTAGTCGGCTTTATTTTCAATTTCTCAGCATGTGCTGGACATTCAGAGGAACGGAGAAGATGTTTCTCGCAATCCCACTGTGACATGAAATGAATAAAATGATAATAAGTGCAAATTAAAAAGCAAAGTGCAGTGTTGGTGTAATCAATGAACTATAAGTCGGGGTTGTCAGACTTATTTTCGCCGAGGGCAACATCTGCAGGACGGTTGCCCTCAAAGAGCCACGTGGAAGAAAAGGAACTACATATGACAGCAAATAAATGTAACTACAGCGATCCCTCGCTATTACGCGGTTTACTTTTCACGGTTTCGCTACTTCACGGATTTGCATGGTGCATTGTGTTCTGCATTCTGATTGGCTAAAAAGTCACTCCGCTTCTTCTCTACCTGTGCGTCAATAACGTCGCAGTTTAATATGTACGCGTACGTCAAACAGCTTGCCGAATTTACATGACGTACGTGCAAATTCTCTTTCTCTAAAACCCATAATGTTGACAAAACGCTCTGGAGCGACAAAAGCACCTTGCAGGGCCCAAAAGGCAGCGGAAGATGCTATCTATGGCAGATAAAGTTAAACTTCTGGACATGCTAAGGGAAGGTAAAAGCTATGCGGCTGTAGGTCGGCATTACGGAATGAATGAATCTTCTGTTCGTTCCATAAAGAAGGAAGAAAAAAACATAAGGACGACAGCAGCGATAAGTTTTAACAAGGATGCAAAAAGGGTTGCAACTGTCCGCAATTTTTTTCATAATCATCTTTAATTTTCTCCCGTTTAATCCAATCACTCGGGTCGCGGTGGGCGGAGCTAATCTCCGCAATGTGAAGCCTTCTGTTCACATTGATGATTAAAATTATTATTTGACAGTACAGTACAGAAGTTAATTGTTGAAAAAAATGTTTCTAAAGTACAGTACTTTTAATTGTGAAACAAATGATTTGAGCCTGTAAAATGGTTTGTTCTTTCTTTTCAATGTATAACAGAGTATCTAATTGTATGATGATTGTAAAAAAAAATAAAGGTTTCTACTTCACGGGTTCTTTTTGGAACGGGGTATACTGTACTACTTAATGTTAAATAACTTTGGATTTATTACACACTCAAAACCAAAATTTTCAATATGCGTTTGCATCGATGTCAAAAAATGTATGTTTGCTAGTTGCTCTGCTACAAAGCTAGCTTTCACTGCCGCAGTGCTTTTGGATGCAGCTTTCGTCAACACATTCTGCTGCCGTCCCAGTTCGGCTTTTAATTCTTGGACGATTTGTTGTTTTTCTGGAAGGCTAACTTTAGCATACTTAGCTTACGTACCCTTTGACAACCGACGCTGCCTCATAACGCAAAAGAAATAGCGCTTTTTCTCCTTGAAGCACAAACATGTATCGTATTTTCGGGACTATTGAGCGCATCTCAATATGCGCTAGCATCGGCTAGCCCGGGGGTCGGCAACCCCCGCATGCCGCTCTTTCATCCTTACACTATGGATTAAATATAAATATTTAATCAAAGTGTATTTTATTTGTGTTAGTTCCTTTTTTAATTTTAGTTCTAAGTTTGAAGATTACTGTGATCTTGAAATATCAAAATAGAATTATATTTATTATTTTTCGCAGCTCAAAATAAACGTCGCACTCGCGGAAGCCGGTAAAGTCCCGATTTGCGGATGCTGTGCGCAGAAGTTCAGCAGCAGAGGTCCCATTAACCAGGTAAAATAAATATTTATGAAGATATTTTCCAGATTTTTACTGTTTACTGACACAGGGATTTTTTTCCCAATTTATTTTTAAAATTCAGGTCGAGGCTACGCTAAACGCTCTGAAAGCCCAAAGCTCAAAATGTTCAAAATGTGTTCATTCCACAAATAAAATGAAATTTTCTCCGCAGCACTTTGTGGATTTCATAAGCAACACACGACACACTTGTTTATACAAAGTGTAAAGGTAATAAAAAGCAATATATACAGCGGTGCCTTTATTTTAAACGTCAAAAACTATTTGCATCTCCCAGTGTTTTCTTTTCAAAGGCAACCGAGTCCAAATGTCTCTTTGGGTGTTAAAGGTTGCCGACCCCTGGGCTAGCAGATCGCTCTCTTGGGCTTCCTCCTGCGTACTAAAACCGTCAAAGTCGTCTTCTTCGGTTTTTGGTCAAAGAAAGTATTTGGCATTTTTATTTGAAGACAATCGGAACTTTTAAGACGTTCTCGCGGGCCACAGAAAACAACATGTCGGGCCACATTGAGTTAAAGTGCGTTCTCCTCCTTGAAAACTCTGTAGCTCTAATTTTATTTGAATTTTTTGGTTTAGGTTTATTTTATTTGGATGGTTATTTCGGGGTCGGGGTGTCGAGAAATCAAGCAAAGGCAGGTAGCCGCCGTTCCACTGCAGCAGGACAACGGATCCCGCCACGGCATTGATATGCGGCGTTAATTGATTCAAAACAGAAAGCGAGGACTGTGGGGGCTTGAAATGTACGACTTCTGATACTCCTGAGGATGCAGAAAGGAGGGAGGGGACAGGAAGTGCCAGAAATAAGCGACCGACTGAGCGGGGAAGACAAAGAAGACAAAAATGGTGGATTCGGAGAACGAAAGGTTGTTGATTACCGTTGAAACTTGACCTATTTTCTCTTGCTTTTGCGACGTCGTAACCGGGAGACGTCCGCTAACGAAGAGAGCTGAAATGGGTGAGTGGAGGCGGATCGAGAGCCTCCATCTGCAGTTGGACCGACGAGAGCTTGCGCAACACGATTTTCTTTTTTTTCTTTTTTTTTTCCTTGCCTTTTGCCCTTGAAATAGCAGCCGCCAAACTACATCCGCACGCTTAGTGTATATATTTTTTAGCAGATCGACACAGCGGCGGAATTCCAGAAACGTCTCGCTCCCCCCCCCCCCCCTCGAGGCAGATGTGTACAAAATGCGCGGCATCAAGTAAATCCTCGCTTCCGCACTCCGTCGGAGCAACCCTGGCCTCTTCCGGCGGAGGTCACCGCCTTCCGACGTGAAGTCGGTTAACGGATCGCAAGAGTCCATCCGACGCGGCGGGATAAAACGCTCAGATTCGCCAGAGACCGGGCCGTTCCCCGTCTTCGTTATCCATTTCCAAACTTACCTACAGCCTCATTTCAACGTATCGCTGGCAAAACCCGAAATAATTGCTTTTTTTTTTTTTTTTTTTGGAGTTTGTTTGTTTGTTTTTCGCAACCTATCAGCTCGTTTACGGAAATTTTATTGATCGAAATGAGCCGGGATGAAAAAAAAAAAAAAAAAAAACAATCTGAAACTGAATTAAAAGCTTCATTAGATGGGAAAATTGTACGGGGAATTGCAAGCATCTGTTTCTGGGCGCCATCCGACTCGCCCCCTTTCCTCGGCTTCATCAACCCCAAGGTTAAACCGGACGCCGATCTCGGTTCGCTGCAGCGCCGATGTTGCCGGTGTTGTTCCAGATGAGCTTCCAGATGAACAGTCTATCCGGCTTCGCTTTAAACGGGATCCGCCGATTAATTTCACTCGGAGTGAGCGGGAAAAAAAGAAAAGCCTGACTATTCCGACCCAGCTAATTATCTCGTATGGATGAATAAAACGTGCTCGTGGCGGCGCGGTGATGTTTACAGGCTCTTAGCGATAGCTACTGCTTAGCCATATTATCTTCTTGCAGCGACCTTGAGGTAGATTTGAATGCCCTGGTTGTATGTGGACGACGGCGTCGCGTCGGGAAAACGCGCGGAAAGCTATCTTTTTTTAATCCTTCCCCGGCTGACGAATCGGGAGGTCAGTCCGGGGTAACGATTCGACAACCCGCGCCTTCACGGCGACGCTTCGAGGCCCGCTTCGATTTAGCTTACGCGAGTTAGCGGTGAAGGACCAGAAAGGGAGTCTCGGCTTACCTTTGGGGTGTCCGGGGTCGCTGAACTCGTACTTCCCCATTCCGACTGTCCGCAGCATTTGCAGCCCGTTTGGACCGTCCTGATTGTCTACAGCTGTGGGCGGGACTTGCGCCGCCGCCGCCGCCGCAGCCGCCGCCGCCGCCTGTCCGTTGGTCAGAGGCAAGCTGGGGTGCTGGATGAGGCCGGGGTGAGAGGTCAAGTGGCCGTTCCCCATCATGCTATGAGGGCTAGCATGGACCACCTGGTTGGCTTGGGCGACGGTCGGCTGGGCGGAGGGGTACGGAGGCTGGCTCGGCAGGCTCAGCACCATCGAAGGGGGCTGCTGGGTCGACTGTGGCGTCAGCTGGAAGTGGGCGGTCATGAGTGGGTGTTGCGGGGGAACCGGTGTCTGGATGGATGGCGTGACTCCGATGATGGGCGACTGTGCGGTAACGGTGTGATTGAAGGACGGAGGCTGGGGAAGGGCGTAACTGTGGGGCAGGAGACTGGGCTGGCTAACAGCGGTTCCTGGTGTCGCCCAAGGAGGACCTGCCAGACAAGCAGAAGGGCAGAAAATGCTTTGAGATACAGTTGTACTAACAGTACAATCATCACCTTTGCACTTTAAAACATATCAAAAATACCAAAAATAACGAATCACTGATGGACGATATTGTCATTTAAAGAGAGAAGCGAGTCTTTAATGTACAAAAAAAACAATGTTGCCCCGATGTTAAAACAATAAACAGCCTGTTTAGGGGTTCGGTGTCTTGCTCAATGATTGGTCCGATAAGCACTCGAGATGGGAAGAAATAATCAAAAGTCAAATTATTACTCAAAGAGGAGAATGACGACGAGGGCTTAAATCCAAGTGTGGCGGGGTGCTAGCATAAAGAGCTGCATGTAGCATGTAGCTAACACATGAAGAAAATGCTCAGGTAGTAAACTAGCCACCACATGAAATCCAGCCTTGTTGGTCATTTTAGCCCGCCAGTGCGCTTGTAAAATAAATAAATGAAAAAAGATTCTATAAATGGTAACGAAAAAAAAAAATATATATATATAAAATTTCTGATATTTTAATAAATCTGTTTTTTTGCCAGTTTTGAAAGCAATGATGCTTTCGCTAGCTTCTAAGAGCAAAGCGAGGTTGCTCACTGTTAAATCCTCATATGGCCGAGGCCTTCTTCTATTTCCTGTGGGAATCTACGTTTTCGGGGAGCTCGCGGATGCACAGCCAAAAGAGGCAGTGCCACCAGAAGTCGTGCAAGGGGGCCGTGGTGAACGGTATGCTCAAGTGTTAGCGAGGAAAGGACCCAAGAAGAAGAGGACAACATGGGGTCAGTATAACCGGGGAGAAGGATTCTCCCTCCCCGCGCCGATATGCATCGAATGGCATCACCAGCTCCTCCGCTGTCTGAAACTCAGGACTTGGAAGTGAACTCTGAACTCTGCACTGCCCTGGAGCGACTGTTGCTTGAGAACCCCGACGACGTGAAGAATCGGAAGTTTACGGCCAGTGGCCTTCGCTGACGTTTGAGACGGACATACATGTTTGGGTACATAACCTTAGCACAAATGAGCCTTTCAGCTTCAGGCAGAAGGTCGTTTGCCCATCCCATTACGCTAAACATACATATAAAGTCATGAAAATTGCCTTCAAGTTGCGTCAAATAGGGGACGAAATGATCATACAAGAAGGCTCCATCTGGAGCGCGCTCGCCTCCGAATGCCAAAGCACCGCCGCTCGGCTCCGGTCCAAGTCTGTTGCTGACACGAGGTTTAATATCTAATGTGCGATCGAGATGACGCCCGATCTGCTCCCATGATCGCCATCATAATCAGATTAAGAGATTCATCTTGCGAGATGACGAAGAATCGCAGAGCATACATGTTCAGCCCCTCCCTGCCAATCGTCTTTACACCGCAAGGTGTGAGACGCTGGGGGAAGATGCGCCCATATCGGGCCCGAACGGCGCCCCCACCTCCCCGTTCTCATTTGCTCCGACTCCCTCGTCTCTAGCTCCTCCCCCCTCGCCGCGCTGCCTAAAATAGCTTACGACTCTGCCAAAAAGGGCCAAAGGCTAAATCGCAGTACGGAGGGAAGCTAAAGAAAGAAAATGAGAGACCCACATTATTCACGGCACTGGCCCGGCTGCGGGAGGAGCGTCGGAAGGGTTGGGCGGACCGGGGTAAAGAGACAAAGATGGATGGCGAGGAGGAGAGGCGGGGCGGCGGGAGTCGAGAGCGGAGGCCACTCCGGTTCATAAAACCCAAGTCACTTCATTTCCTTCGTTCCGGAAACTCGGTTTTCGCGAAGAACTTTATTCGGATGCATTAATTTAAAAATCGCCCAGGTTTTTCACCGTCGCCGTGACAGTGAGTCGGATTTTATTAAAACACAAACCTCGCCCCCCCCCTAACGCCGCCGTTTGCCAAATTAAAACAATCTTTAAATCTGTAAACTCTCCGCTTGTTGAGCCGCATTTTGTAATAACGGTGCATTTTGTAATAAAAGTCAAAAATGTTAATAACCTTTTCATTTCATTTTGTAATAAAGCCGCATTTTGTAATAAACTGCCGCATTTTGTAATAAACTGCCCAAATGCATTTTGTAATAAATTTTACCGCATTATGTAATAAGTTGCTACATTTTGAGAAGATTATTACAAAATGCACTTGCAAATTTTTTATTCTCTAGGAAATGTAATAACATGGAATTTATAGAATATTCTCTGTTAATGCAACCTTTGAATAGTGTACTGATAGTAATTGCTAAGTACTGCTACTAGGCTAATACAGTGATACTAATAATAGGCCTAGCTTTTACAAATATTTTAAAGTAAAATAAAATAAAATTAACAAACAAATAAACTAGAATTGTTATTACATAATGCACTATGTTATTATTGTTATTATTATTATTACTATTATTATTTTACTCTAAAGTATTTGTAAAAGCTGAGCCTATTAGCCTAGTAGCAGTACTTAGCAATTACTATCAGTACACTATTCAAAGGTTGCATTAACAGAGAATATTCTACAAATTCCATGTTATTACATTTCCTAGAGAATACAAAATAAAATACAATTAACAAAAAAATAAACTATGCTTTAGAATTGCTATTACATAATGCACCATGTTATTATATTTCCTAGAGAATAAAAAAGTTGCAAGTGCATTTTGTAATAATCTACTCAATATGTAATAACTTATTACATAATGCGGCAACATTTATTACAAAATGCGTCTGTATTACAACATGAAATGAAAAAGTTATTATATTTTGGATGTTTCTTACAAAATGCGGCTCAACACCGCTTCCGGCTTTCGCCCCGTTCTCTCCAAAACCCGGGCGATACACTTCGCTTGCACGAGTTGAAACAAAACTTTTTCTTCTCCGAAGACAGTTTCTTTTTTTTTTTTTCCTGATTAATTCTGGCACGGTTGGCAGCGGGGAAACTTTCTGGCAACGCGGCTCAGCGAAGCGTAGAGAGGAACTGGCTCCGCTGCGAACGCCAGTCACAGTTTGGAGTAGCGCGCGGATCAATATGCAATGCTAACGCCGGGGGTTTTGAGTGTCATACGAGGCGCCCTGCCGCGGCGGTGACATCTCACTCCCCCTCCCCGGCAACCGCCCCCTCAGCCGCCGAGCGGCGGCGTGGGTGCGGCGTCGCTGGGGATTCGATTCGACACAGAAATCAGACCTCCAGAACTCCATGACCCTTTCAGCCGGCCTCCACAATAGACAGCGGGAGGTGCGGGGAGGCTTTGGTGGAACGGTAGGGGTTGCTCCACCGCAGGGGGTGCGACAGCGCCGGAGTCAAAAAAAAAACAAAACAAAAAAAAAAACAAAAAAAAAAAACGAGGCACCTCTTTCTTCTCAATCGAGCGATTAAATAGTCGCTCACAACACGGACCAGATGTTTTGTTTTTCTTCCGAGGAGGACGCCGCCGGTTTCCGCCGGGGAAACAAAGACCGGGCGGATTATTCTCAAACGGGAGGCGTTTGTGAAGAGCGAGAGGCGGAGGTCATTAGAGCGACGGGAGGAAATTAACCGCTTCGGGGCAGAGCCATTCTGGGCCGGTTCATTACAATAAAACCCCGAGATTGGCTGCACTCATTAACATCGCTCACGTTGTTTCGCGCACGTGTTAAGCGTCGAGGTGTCTGGAGCGAAAAGCTCCCTCCGCGCGTTGCTTGCTAACGCCGTCCGGAGAGCGAGCGAGAGACCGCCATCTCGGCTCGCGCTGACGTTTCCGTAATTAAATGCATAATTAAACATGTTTATGTAAAAACGCTGTTTGCGGATGTGCATTATGCATGACCGCGGATGTAACGTATGCAGAGTTTGGGAAGCTGGCGTGCGCTTCATGTGGGGCGAAACAGCCGCGAAAAACCTAATTAGCATTGAATGCTATTAGGGTTGCATTGCTAGGCTTACACGTGACGTGTTGGGTTTGTTTTTTCTTTCTCCTTACCGGCGGGTTCGCCGTCGCGATGCTGCTTGGCGGGCGGCTCGTCGGTGTCCCAGGGCGTGAGCTGGTTGATGGGCGTCTGTCCCCACCTCACCCCCGGAGCCAGGAGAAGCCCCGGGGCCTGGCCGTCCCCCGGTGACAGGCCGGACACCTGCGGCGACGGGGGAGAAAGTCGGGTTAGGAATCGAAGAATCGCGGCTTATCTGCAGGCCGAAGGTGCTCGTCGCACAAACGCCCCGCAACATCCCAACACATCGTCTTTTACCGGCGGGTTTTTCACTTCAGGGGCCGCAGAGAATCAACCTCCTCCATCAAATCACATTCTCTGTATCGTCTTCCCAGCTAACTTTGTGTTTTCTATCACTACGTTCGTAAATCTTGTCGATGGGCTTCTTAAAGAGCAGCCGTTCACGGTTTTATGCGTGAAAATGTGTCCGTGGATCGGCTGGAGACTCGCCATACTTCACAGTATTTAATCTGAATGCAAGGATTTCACTTTATAGCAGACAAGATTACAATTACAATTATTAAGCCGGCTGTAAACGTGGAAACCGTTGTTTTTCAAAATAATATCCCAAAGTTCTAATAAGTTCTAAAGTAGGACCAAGAAAGGTTTTCTTTGCAGATCGATACCTAATGATCCGCAGACCAGTACCGGTCTGGAGACCACTGCTCCAGACCTCCTGCACACTAATAACTTTTAACTAATGTTAAAAATTTATATTTGAATGTGAATAAATATGGATTCCTGATCACAATGTTGTGATATCTTCTTTTTTTACTTCGGGCTTTTCCCTTCAGGAATCACCACAGCGAATCCACCTTCTCCATCTAACCCTATTCTCTGGATCCTCCTCTCTCACACCAACTAACTTCATATCCTCTCTCACTACGTCCATAAATCTTCTCTTTGGTCTTCCTCTAGACCTCCTGCCTGGCAGCTCCACCTTCAGTCACCTTCTACCCAGATCTTCATCATGGTTTGGACATGAACAGAGGAGTTTTTAATTTTCAAACCATCTCAGTCATCACTTTGTCTCGGTCATACATGTCCTGCACCCCTGGGACAAATTCTTACTTTCCTTTTCCCTTCAGGGGGCTTGACAGCAAACCAACCTTCTCCATCTAAGGCAAGTCTCTGTATTCTCCTCTCTCACACCAACTACCTTCATATCCTCTCTCACTACGACCATAAATCTTACTCTAGACCTCCGATTCCAGCCTCCATCCACCAATACATTCACTATCCCTCCTCTGTACATGACCGGAGTCATGGCTTCTCTGACTTTATCTCCAAACCATCTAACGTGTTGTCCCTCCAAAGGACTCATTCTGGTTCTTCTCCGCCCTCATCAAGAACCTCAACATCTTCACCCCTGCTCCTCAAATGTCTCCAAACCATACAGCATCGCTGGTCTTTTAAACCTTTCCTTTCCCTCCGGCTTTGTGCACATTTTTGCACAATATGGAAACATGAATCGTCCAATTTGTCAAACAGGACTAACAACATAACCAAAAAAAAAAGACTTCAAATGGTTGAAAATATGTTTTCATTCATTCATTCTGTCGCTGTGCGAGAGGCCGAGTTCCCTCGGATCGATCGCAGAAAGACATTCACCCTTTCATTCCCTCAACATACAGACACATTTCAACCATTCACTCTCACAGACGAGGACTCGACAGCCACGACCGAGGATCTTAAATTGCATCTCCTTCGATATTATACTGTAAAAAAAAATAATAATAAAAAAATATATATATATATATATATGCAGACATAAAAAAATGGAACAACAGCAATAAATTTGTGAAGAGCCTGAAGCACAATAAAACAAAGTCGTGTCTTTTTATGCACATAAACAATTAAGTTGTGGGCGTCTACGACCAAATTTAAATGCCCCCCCCGAGATCCTCTGCGTTTTAATGAACCGCGCAGCGCGCGCAGTCAAGCGAGATAATAGAATTCCGAACAGAAATACAACAAATATAGTAAACAATACAAAAAAATCCCCACCCTGCCCCCTCCTATTTTTCTTTTTTTCTTTTTTTTTTTTTTTTAAACCTGCAGAGGGTTGGAGGGGGACGAGGGGATGTGAGACATTTAAAAAAAAAAAAAAAAAAAAAAAAAAAATGAAATGAAAAGCAAGGTGACAATGTGTGTTGTTGTTCGGCAAACCGAACTAATAATTCCCCTAAGCCTTTTTTTTTTTTTTTTTTTTTTTCCCCTCAGCTCGCCATCTCGCTACATCTCTAATATTTTGCTCTGGTAGAGGAGTGAGGAATGTTATCAGGCGAGCTCAGGCTGATGAAAACGCCGGGTCAATCACCAATGGACCCCAGAGCTGTATTGGCCGCCCCGCCATCACCGCCTCCTCCCATCCAGGCGTCGGGAAGCGGAGGCCAGAACCCCGGCTAGCATTCCAAGCTAATAGAAAAGACCGAGGGGCCAACGGGGGCTCCTCTGGCTGATCCCCCTCCGCTACTTTTTCCAGCCTTCAATTCCATTACGCTCCCTGGCCCGGTGTTCACTCCATCGCGCACGCCGCCGCGCTTCCCCCCGCCAGCCGTGTGGCGCCCGACGCGGCGGTCGGGCCGCGGCGGCTAAAATGAATTCCTAACGATTTACTTGTAGGATTTGCCGTCCCCGTTGTGAGGAGGATTACGGCCGGATGGTGAACACGGGTTGGAAAAAAAAAATAAAGTACACATCCCCTGCGTGGAAGGGGTTTTAGACCGCGGAGTATTTGTTGTGCGGTACGTCGGCCATCTTGGAAAAACATTCTCGGCGGAGTTCTATGAGCCGGGAGATGTTTTGTAACCCGTGGAAATCACGGATAAGAAGCGCAAACGTCACATCCAGGAGGGGAAAAGGAGGAGCCATGAAAACAAAAACTCTAAATATGGCCGCCGAGCTTTACCGTACACGCGTTACGTGCGTTTACATGTCCGATATTCATCTGCTATTTGTTCGTACCCGACAGAAGAAGAAGAAGAAAGGTAACAATAAGCCCAGACCGACGCCACCCACTGGATCCAACATGGCCGCCAGTGGATTCACGGGGATCCTCGTTCCGCCTTCGTGAATCGGTGCGGTCCAGGACGAACGTTCCGCTCGGTTGGGAGTCGGCGCTTCACTAAGCTAAAGGTTTCTTCTTCGTCTGTGTTGCGATTTTCAACGTCGGTTTTAACGCCCGGTTGGACCGAGCCGGTTCAAGGTTCGGGGGTGCGGTGGTGCAGCAGCTAGCGCTTCCACCGCACAGCGAGAAGGTTGGAGTTTCCAGGTTCTCCAATGTCTGCGCGGGGTTCCTCAGGGTTTTCCGGTTAGTCCAAAAAATACCACGTCTCAATACCAAGTGTTAGCGACAGGTGAATGGTTGTATGTTTCTTGATGACACGTGAGTTCACGTATAGATTTGTATGAAGTGATGGAAAGGGAATTGTTGTTTTTCCAGATCAGGCGTGTCAAACTCATTTTCACCGAGAGCCTCAGCAGCATCATGGTTGCCCTCAAAGGGCCGCATGAAAAGCTAACAGTAGAAATGTAGCCAAATGTAATGTTGTTTTTTTTTTTTTGTTGCTTTTTTTCATTCTGTTGTCTATTTTTGTCCTTTTTCTCCAATTTACTGTCAATGTTTTGCGGATGTCTTTTGCTATCTTTTGTCTCTTTTATTTATATTTAAATATATAATAAACGTAATATAAATTAATATAATATTTATCTTTGTTGTTGTGCTGCTGCGACAAATGAATTCCCCCTATGGGGATCAATAAAGTATATCTTACCTTAAAATAATGTAACAACTTAATGTTAAGTAACTCTGAATGTATTACTCATTCAAATCCAAAATGTTACATATGCATTTGCATAGATGGAAATAAATATGATAGCTACAGGCGAGCTTTCACTGCTGCAGTGTTTTTAAATGCGGCGTTCGTCAACACGTTCTGCCGCCATCAGAGTTTGGCTTTTGATTCTTGGACAATTTGTTGTTTTACCGGAAGGCTAACTTTAGCATACGTAGCTCTGTGTTTGGAATCAAAATGCCAACGTAGATCGTACTGTTTGACAACCGACGCTGCCTCATAACACAAAACACGTATATCTTTCTTGAAACAGCCTTACATCTGCAACAACCTTTCTCTTCCTGGACATTTAGGAATCATTTGTATTTTTCAATTCCACTTCCGTCACTCGGCGGGTAACATGATCAACATGATCTGTGGGAAATGTAGTTTCCAATCAATGCACGCGTTTATTTTAGGACATTCTCACGGGCCACAGAAAATGACGTGGCGAGCCACATTTGGCCCGCAAGCCTTGAGTTTGACACATGTGGTTTATAGGACTCATGAATAAATAAGTGAATGGTTATTTGTCTCCTTATGTGTCCCTACGATCCACTGGCGACCAATCCAGGGTGAACCTCTTGTCCAATGACAGTTGGGATAGGTTCAAACCCCGACCACCACAAGCAGGATAATGAATAAATGAATGAATGAATGAATGAATGAATGGATGAATACCGGCTTCACAAAGCTGCACACTTCAATGCAAACTACTTTTCCGGCCTTACGATGCAAACCCCAGGAAGCGCCCCAAGAGTGTCCAGAAGCGTAAATAAAGACGCGTCCAAGTCGCTAGATGTTGTTTTCACTTGCTAATATTATCGTTATATTACTATTATTTACAATAATAGATACACGGAGCCTTGCAGGTGAAAGGGAGGTGTATAAAAAAGTCCAATGCATATTGAACATGGAGACGTAAGTGTCAGTGACACGGTAAGGCCTCCCAGGACTTCGTCACGACGCCGTCGCGCAACCGTCGCGCGAAGCTATCCGACAGTTCGTAGGCGCTGGAGGCACCCGAACAGCAAACCTCTCGGGTAGAAACGGTAGCGATGGAACTGAGAGCGTTTGGAGGAGGAGGAGGAGGAGGAGGAGGAGGAGGAGGGAGCTGTCAGGTCTTTTTGTCCGGCTCAACCTGTCTGCTTCAGACAAGCCAAAAAAAAACACTGAAATTGTTTAGCCGGAGAGCCCCGAGTGCTCGATTTCCACCCGAGGGCTCCGGGAGAGGCGAGGAGGGAGGCCGGATCCCAAACGTCTTCAAGGTGAGGAGCTTCTCCCTCACAGCCCGCTGTTCTTTTTTTTTTTTTTTTTTTTTTTTTTGGTTTGTTTGTTTTTAATGAGCATCTTTCCGTCCTCCCCTTCGCTCGGCGCGTTACCGTAACCCTTCTTCACTTTCCTCCCTCTCCAGGCGGCCCCTCATTAACTCTCACTATTGACTCTTTTTATTTTCCTCGCCACGGCGCTTCCTGACACAAAATATTATCTCATTAATACTCCCACCTATTTAAACCAAAAAAAAAAAAAAAAAAAAAAAAGAAAAAGATCTGGATGAATCCATCTGTCACAGCTTAAGTGCACTGGAAAAATAAAATAAAAAAAAAAAAAGAAATAAAAAAGATTCTTCGTCAGCATCGCAACACTGACAGCCGATCAGCTCAGCTCAGGAACAATTCCGACTTGAAAAACATCAAGGTTAGCTAAGGATGGAAATACCACCCCCGCGCGCGCGTGTGTGTGTGAGCTAACCCGCCGGGGTCAACACACACACACACACACACACACACACGGGTGTGTGCCAGGAGTTATCAGACAGGATTGTTTATTAAGATGGCAGACTTGCTGCAGGCAGGCGCGAAGGTGCTGCAGGTTCTGGGACGTCACCTGCCATTTTCCCTCTATTTGATTGGCTCCCCCTGCATCCGGTCCCCTCCTCCCCGGCCGCCCATTATCACCAGGCAGCAGATGGTTTCCTCCGACTGGACGAACCCGTGGCGGAGGAGAGGTGGGATAAAGCCAGATAAATATATATGTTTTTTTTATTTTGTTGTCGAGTCGGTCGGGGATTTTTCTTTTTGTGCCGGTGCCGCTGTGCACGGAGCGTGTCGTCGAGGAGCGGAACGCGACGCTCGTATTTTCACGTCGAAATCGCATTTCTGAGCGCGGGCGCGGAGCTTTAGCCACGGAGGGAAGCGTACGGGATGTGCGACGGGCCTGAAATGCACCACGGTAGATGACCGTGTGTGTTAAACTATTTTTTTGACAAAGTCGGGCTTTAACTCGACGGTGTCTCGCTTGAACTTCGGTCATAAAATAAATCGGATCCGATTAATCGTTTGAGAAATATATACTTTCTTTATCTACTTATCCCTGAGTAATATTTTAAAAACAAACAGCAGGATTTCTGTATTAAAACAAGGCATCTTTTTTTTTTCCACAAACATTTCAGGGTGCTTAAAAATAGCCTTTTTCCCTGTTCTATTATAATTTTTATTATTTGTGGATTTTTCTTCTGCACAATGAAAAATGAGACACTGAAGAAAAACAAAATCAAGAACTCCTATGTGCTGTATATTTATAAATGACTTAAGAAATAGAATATCACTTAAATTAACATCATATAATTCAACTTAAACATAATATATTTTCATGGGATTTTTAGGTAATAAAATAGAACACAATAACATAGAATAGGATACATGATAATGTAATGCAATATAATATCATATGATTTAAAATATTATAATATAATTAACTATAACATAACACGATATTCTTAATTTCCTTTGGGTTGCTCCCGTCACGGGTCGTCACAGCAATTCAGCTTTCTCCATCCCAATATAATATAATATAATATAATATAATATAATATAATATAATATAATATAATATAATATAATATAATGTTTGAGGTGCCACTACATTTCAGGGTCTACAGGAATTTCTTGAAACAAACAAAGGTGAAAATTAATCGTACTAGTTTGGTTGTTTTGGTCGAGAAAAATAATAAGAGAAAACACACATTTTCATAATTCTTTTTATCATTATTATTATTATTATTATTATTATGATTTTCATGATATTATTATGTTTTAGAGGTTTTCACAAGAGTGTAAGCCTGTTGCAATTCCGTCAGTAACGATAGATTTAATTTTCAGTTTTTTCCAAACAAAATTATTCATGGGTTAAGTGAACTCCTCAGTGATTTTTAATCCATGTTGCTCATTTTGACAATTTTGGTGATTTCATCCATATTTTTGTTGTTTTTAAACACATTTCAGCAATTGGTGTTTGTCATTTTGAGTCCAAATGTAAAAAAAAAAAAAAAAAAAAAAAACTCATCACATATCACAGCGTGATGCTTAAAAAACTCCATTACGTGATAAAAGAGATGGTAATGAATATATTTCCCCCAAACTAGATTTAAACCAAAAGGGGATAAAGAGGTAATTCCGTTAGCGTTGCCATGCGAAAGCTTTGAATTGGAGGCAACCATCAATCACACACATGTACGCACACACACACACACACACACGCATGCAAGCACGCGCAGCAATTTTTAGACGATTTATTCCGAATCCCCCGGATGCAGCAGACATGTCAGAACGAGCGCAGGAATTCAGGAAGGAAATCAAGACGCATCAGGCCTGCGACGCAGCGGCGCCCGTCCATCCGAGGCGGCGTGGAGGGCGAACGCCAGAGTCCGGCCGGCGCGTCAGCGATTTTCCCTGAACGTCGCAAACGCTGACGTCTGTCACTTTTACGCGCCGGACGGTTATTTCTCCCGTTATTGCTGCAGGCCGCGGGTCCGAGTCACCGACAACATCCACGCAGACGGGAAGTGTTTGCTCATGACTTTGTGTTTGCCTTTGCTTTTTTTTTTTTTCCGCCGAGCCTGCCCGCGAGAGATTGCGAAGGGGTTCGGTTTTTGCGATAACACCGGGTTGCAAGAAACCCCGGATCCCGCTTAAGCACCCCCGGCCGCCGTCGTACCCGAGATGTAAAAGTCGGGGCGCCCGTCCCGCTAAGAGACGGCTTTGGCTTCCCTCCCGCCCCCTCCGACGTTCACCGGAGAAACGATCCCATTGTTTGACTGGCGGGGGAGGGAGGTTGAGAAAAAGACGGGCCCAAGAGAGGGATGAGCGTGTCCATAACACCCGGGTCGGGGTAAACAGCGCCGCAGCACGGGTTGATCAAATCAAGCTAACCGTTTGGAGATTTAATAACAGGTCCAGGCGGGGGGAGGAAGGAGGGGTAGAAGAAAAGAGGCGTAGTGAAAGGGGAGATTATTTTCAGAGAACGCTAGGAGGAGGCGGGGAGGGGGCCGCGGCGCTAAATGGAAAAAGAGAAAAGGCGAGCGCGCAGTCGGAGTGGGTCAGCGAAGGCATCGCGGCGAGTGGGCTAATCTGGGGAAATGCCATTAGCGCAACCGCCGGCTACAATGAGATAGCGGGTCGGCGTGGCGCCGGACGACAACGTCCCGCGATTTAAGGTTCATCCGTCTCGTGCAGGAGAGGTAAATAAAAATAAAGAGGGGGAAGAAGAAGAGGAGGAGAGAAGCGGGTCCAGGCTAGCAAAGAGTCAGGGCCTGGAAATAACCTGTTGTTTCCCTGATAGCTTTATTAGCATCTCAACCGTCCAAGAGGTTTGCTATCAGGCAGGTGTGTCCATGGACACACACACACACACACACACACACACATGCAGGCGCGGTATATCGAAATGTAAACTTTCAGCGGTGGCCATAAAGTGCGCGCCGCGTCTGTCGAAAATCATTGTAATTCCGTAACCGTGTACGAATTTAGAGAGAGAAAACGAACGCGGGCGCGGGAAATGAAATTCATGGAATTCAGGCGACGGAGGGTGACGGCGGCGGCTTCCCCTTCGGCCGCGCTCGGACGGAAATAATGGCTTTTCTCCGACAAGAAGAAACGTCGAAAAAAAAAAAAACGAACCATCACACCGATCTGCGCCATTGACCGATCCATCGCCGCATCTCTCCGTCCTTTCTCTTTTTATAATGGGGAGAAAATAAATTCTCCCCTTCCCCACCTTCTCCTCTTCCTCAAGTGTGGTCCGAAGACTGACCGCCGGCTCATTTCCTTTTTTTCGAAACGCTATTCACTTACTGTAAAGAGGCGTCTCCTCTCCATGACAACACGCTGACAACTAAATGCGAGGCGGATTCGTTCTGGGCGTCCATCATAACGGCGCTGAATGCCCGAGCCCTAAGCGCGCCGCCGCTGTGTCCAATCTATTCGACCGGAACGTAGCGGGGGGCATCTCGCGGGTAAACAAAAGGGGAGCGCCCGCGCCATTTTCCGGCAGCCATTTTAGCAGCGGAGCGGCGCGGCGCGGCGCGTTGCGTGTCGGGGCCGCAGATGGAGGGAGCGCGCGTTCGGCGCGAGGGCAACAAATGGAAACTGAACAAAAAGGTGATTACCGCTGTCGGGATTTATCTTCTATCTCATCCGAGGTACTTTCTACAGTCGGAGCTGCTAAATGTATTTTCAAAACTACGGAGGAGAATACCAAGAGCGAAGGTTCGGAGGTTTCACGGTGACCAAGTTGAGAAGAAACTCAACAAAGGGAGGCGTCTAAGCTCCTGTCCAATCATAAGACAGCTTGGTGTTTCCAAGGAAAAAAACTTCACGATGGGCTGAACCAGGAAGGAAATAGTTTGAGAGGTCTTCAGAACAGTCTGATTTTGTGATAAGATTACTTATTTCATTCGTTCATCATCAAGATCCTGCTCTCAGGGTGATAGGAAGCAGAAGCCCATGCAGTCACTGGGCAAGAGGCAATCACAGGGCAAAATTTACATACAACCATCACACCTCTGGCTAATTTAAGGTCTCCATTACATTCTTGGACTGGGGGTGGAGTCCTCGGCGCTCAGTTGTCGGGGCGTCATGGTCCTGGTGGCCCGACCCAATGCAAACAGGTCCGGCCAAGTAGGAGACGACGTCTTATTTTACTTCATTTAAGCAAGTTTCTCTACTTTACCGCCTGCAAAATGCAACACGGTGCCATTCTCCAGTTGGTGACATTTCCGCTACTGTGTATAATCACTCGCGGCGCAAGAACAAGGTGTTTTCAAATGCAAATGATTCATTAAGAGAGTGTCGTCGCCCGTCGATGCTATGAGACGAATACAAAGAACGCTAACCTCCCTTTGTGTTGAGCAAACACAACGTTAGCGGCGTCTCTGCCTCTGGTTCCATCCAATCTGATCGCTCATCCGCACAAATTATTTCTCAACGCAATCACGGAGGAATCGTCGGTGCCTGTTCATGAAAGGCGGGCTGAAGCGGAATCCGATTCCCATTAATCGCGTAAAGGCGATGCATTCCGCGATTATCAGCTGTTTGACACTCGCCGAAATCACCACAAGGGTGAGGCGCTAAGTAGCGAGGGGAATTCAGACGGAAGAATTTCTCGACCATTGACGAAAATGAAGAAGCCATCTGAGAAACTTGCTCTAAATACAATCCAGCGCCAGATGCTATATTTAAACCCCCCGCGCTGCTGGTGTAGACATTTCCGCCTTTATCGTACCGGCCATCGAGGTAGGGCCGGCTTGCGATTGAGTTTCAATTAAAACGATTTCCGGCTCCGAATTCGTGACACTCTCAAACCGAAGGGTCCGGGACACTTTGCCGGCCTTTCAGCCATCGTTCTACGCGAGGGCAGCGAAAGGGTCAAATCAGATCATTTGAAGATTAAACGCCACCGTCTCTGGGGGGGGCGACCATAAGAAAGATGGACGCCTCCAAAGTTCTGCTCCTCAGTCTTTTCAATATTTAGCAAAGTGTGGATTTACTCCACCGACCTGGAGTTTCGGGCCACTTGTATTGTCAGTGCATTCAAATTCTAGATTGGTCGCCATAGTGATGTTTACACCCACTGTAGTGCCAATATTTTTTATTGCGCCTAGACAGGAAGTGTCTACAAGTGCACGTATTGAGGTTCTTTACAGAAACTACTGCGCCTATTTCTGGCCTGACATGTATATTGCAACAATTCTGGTGTTTCCCTTGCATTCCCTTGCACGGTATGCTCAAGTGCTACCAACGAAAGAAAGAAGACAACGTGCCGTCAGTAAGATGGGGAATTCTCTGGAATTCTCTGGAGTGAGCTCTGCACTGTCCTCTAGTGGAAGCATCGCTCAACACCCACGGTAACATAAAGCATGCACGGATTTGACGATGTTCTCCAGGGATGGACCTTTTTTGGGCACCTTAACATCCATGAGCCTTAGCTAATAATTAACATTGAGACGACTCGGCAAGAGGATGGTTAACTTACCAGTCAGAGCGCCCCCTTCTGGGCAAATCAGACCTTTGTTGATGCTTTTAGTTGATATAAGGGGAACTTGTTGAGTTTTGTAAGGAAACCGTGTACCTTGCTAGCCCTTATTTGCAAAAATCACAATGCGAGAGCACCTGCAGCCTCAACGTGGAAGGATCTTGAAATTTGATGAAAACAAAAGAAGACACTGTTCCGGGAGGAGAAGCCGACGAATTCTTTTTAACGGGAGTGAAATCAAAGTTTGGACGGGGAGAAACAAAAGTAGCGGCTAATATTTACTTTTCACGACTACAGATGGACGTTCCCCTCCATCGAGGAACCGACCCCACGCCTCGTGTGTGAAGTCTCCATCTGCAATCGCGACAAGACCACTCTGCGCGGGAGGGATGGCAGCTTTATTGGTGGTTGTCTGTCCGTGACTGGCAGTTTGAGCGCTGAAAATTGAAAATCCAAACAAGGCAGATCCTTCCAGGCACCGACGCTTAACACTGACCCCCGGCAGCATGACAGACAAACATAATGAAAACACACAACGCGCGCGCCTGCCGGGTATGTGCTATTGATGCACCGCGGAAAGGCCATGGATACCGACTCAATAATTTCAGAGCTCCGGGCCAAACGACTGAAGGGGAACGGACTTTTCACTTCCACTCAAATTCCAGTTAAGACAGCTCGGCGAGCTCCTGGCTCCACACACACACACTAACACACACACACACACACACACATCTCGGAAAAAGGAGAGACGCGATTGCAGGGGCGAGGCCGACAAGCTTCAGTGGAAATGCCGGGCTGGAAACCCCGCCTAATATCCCATGAGCGCGCCTGAGGTTGCAGCGGTTGCCCTCCAAACCCCAACCTCTACCCCACCTCCGCCCCACGCTTTGTGTTTCTTTTCTCTGGCAGACGGCGTAAGTGGCCGGGCTGTTAAAGCGTTGTTTTTTTTTTCAAAACCGCGACGAACTTCTTGGAGGTGTTTGGAGGTGACGGACTGCGGGGATGTCGTGTTCGGGGAGCGGAGTCTCCGCTTCCTGTCACGAGGGCAGAACCGGATCTGCAAAAAGTACAATCCGAAGTACTCATTACACAAGATGTTCCACGGGGGACGCTATTAATGAGTACTTTGGGAGGGTTGACCTTCCAACAGTGCGTCAATGGTGTCAACCTGAAGCTAACTTTACCCCGATTCTGCTGAACGCCGGCTGACAACCAGCTACTGTTTGGCACTCTGGCGTCTCTTCGCTGAACAAACCTTTCATTCATTCATTTATTCCTGTACTCAGGGTACCTATGCTAGCTGTCACAGGGTTCACCTAGCTTGTAGAGACATACAAGTATCACTCCCTCACTAATGCACCATCCCATTGATTGGTTCTCCAGCCCCAAAAAACATAGTGTACTCTTGTGATTCTTTTTTTTTTTTATGGGTTTATTTGTGGCAAAAAAAAAGAGAGGGAATTAATAACCTTAGTTATTTCTGTGTTTCTGGTGTTCTTTCTCTCCTTGCCAGCACTTGTCCTTGGCATTTCCTTCACTTGATCAGCAAAAGTAAAGTCTTCTCACATATAGTATAACACCCTCGCTAATGCTAACGCTGTCCCCAGCAAGCTGTCTTTCATGAAGTCAAACCAACATAACTTTCTTTTGTTAGCGTAGTCGCCCAGTTAGCCGCATCAGACGTCTTTAGCGCATCTTTGCTCTTCAGGATGGTACAGATTGTTGACTTAGCCGCGTCGTAGCCGATTTAGCCGCGTCGTAGCACTCGGCGTCGTAGCGCTCGGCGAGATCAGTCAGACCAACAGCGCTCTCACATTTAGCTGTTATTTCCTTCCTCAAAACGACTGTAATTCTTAACTTCCACTTAACACCGCTAGCACTTCTCACCTTTTTTGGGAGCCACAATAAGGCTAACTTACTGAAAAAAGCAAAAATCATCACAATTGAGCGATTTGTTTGTGAGTGCGTTCGTAAACCTGGGCTTGTTCACAGGTCGATTAAAAGAATTGAAAGAAACTCTGACTTTTTGGTGATTCCGGCCGATCGAAGGCCGAAGTTCTTCTGTATTCATACGTTAGGTACTTAAGGACTGAGTACTTGCCTGGGCGTCGGAAAACCTGCCGCGACTTCCGCCGCCGATGCTTTGCGACATAAATACAAACAATTCTGCCAGTTTCACAAACTCGGGCCGGTGTGTGCGCTTATGTGTGTGTGTGAGTTTTTCCGGTAAACACTGCAGAATCTTTACAGTAAGAGTGAAAAAGGCAGCGTCGTCTCTCCGGCTATTGTCGAGCCTTTTGCGCCCTTCGCTTTCCTCCCATCAAGGACGAACGCGTCGCTTCAATAAACCCAACCTGTTTTGGTGAAGAGGCTGCAGACCCCAGATAACTCCGCTTTATTTATTTTTTGTGTTGCTTATTTAAATGACTTCCCCACCTGTAATCTTGCAGGCTCTGCATGCAGCCGCCCCCACATCCCAAAGAGAAAGTAACAGAACGGGGAAAGATGATCTGGTTAAAAAGCGTCTCCGATGAGCCGGGCGGATAATCTGATCCTCATCGGCTCATTCACTCACTCCGTCATTGTGCAGACGTGACGGGCAGTTAAGACGAATGTCGCCGCCGCCGCCTTTCATCGACTTTCCCCCCGGCGGACCTTCGGGTCACTCGGGATCGACGGAGTCGGGTTTCCGAAAATGAAGAATCCACGAATTTGAGCTTTGCGATGAATGACCTCAAACGAAATGGGCGCGAATGCATATTTTGGACACGCTAATGGACGTTAGCAACGCCCTAAAGGACGTGTGAACGAATGAGTGAATAGGTGATTCTCTCCATCAAACCTAGAGTTGCTAAAAGTGAAATTCCACGGAGCAGAGACGTGATTATTTTGATAGTTTTCACTGGTTTATTAACCCTCAACAAACCTCACTCAACCTTTTAAAACGTCCCATAACAAAGTGGACGGTATTCAGGCGAATTGGATTGTATGTAACCTACGAGGAGGTCAGCTGCTTCTCGCCGTGAACCAATCAACATGAGGAACGGAATGACAAGCTCAAACATCAGCCAATAGCATGTTAGTACGGATCTGCTTAGCCGATGTTATTCCGTATTAGATCTGGCGTTGGTACGATGGTAGGAGGCAGAGTTGGCAATGCTGGGTATCGCTGTTTAGCAAAGGTGATCTCATATTTTATTTATTTTTAAATGAATTTTAGTTTAATTTTATTATTTTTTTTTACAGTTTTTTTTTTCTTCTTAAGCTTTAATACAGCTATTTCATCACGAAAAAAAAAATCCAATACTGCAAAAAAAAAAAAAAAAAAAGCTAAATCATGAGAACTGAATTAAAAAATAAAAAAAATTAAAAAATTAGCGCAGTAGCGAGGGCGCGAAAGCTGACCTGCGAAGAAACAAAGGTCCTCCTAAATCTTTTGACGATCCGTGAATGAGAGGGTGAATATTTTGTCTCGATAAGATGAGCAAATGACTCTATATAACGTATGACTGTATGAGTGCATCAGGGTTGGGTGATTATTCTGGCTGGCGCAACACATTTCTTATTTCATTTTTATGCGCGGGCCAACTAGGCATCGTGTAAATCGATCAAAATGAATATTGCAATTAAATATTTCGATTTTTTTGGGCATTTTATTCCAACTTTAAAATCATTCCCAATCATATAAATCTACCAACATTATTTGGTATGGAATCATCCATACAAAATTAAACAAAAGGAGTCTCTAAATTCAATACCGATTGAAAATACATAATAATATATTCTTTGACTATAAAATAGTCAAAGAATAGAGTTTGGCGGACCGGACTCGTCCAATGACGGCCTGGACAGTTTCAGCACCTCAAGACCCCGAGTGCAGGATGATCGGTGTAGAAAATGAATGAATGAATGAACGCAAAGAGAAAAAGACTTGTTTTCTCCCCTCCTAGCTCGTCTTTTGAAACATTCGCAGGAGATTTATGGCGGCGTTACATCACGCCGGTACCCAGAATGCTAAATAGCCGGTCGAAGCGAAGGATTCTAGCGGGTCTTCAGGCGTAGCCGATGGCTGCCCTTCCCCGGGAGCGCGCCCTGATTTAACGGCGTCGCGCCGCCGCATTATCGGTAGACGACGACCGAATTCACGAGCCCGCCGGGACGGACTGCGGACGTCGAGACGAGGCCGCCAGTCGGTTGCGTTTCACGTTTCATGGCGGCTCCTAAAAATAGCGATATTCAAGCGAGGCGGAGGAGAAATCTGCATCGCCAGCACTGTGGAAACAGGGCTCGTCGTCACTCCTCCGTATCATTACCGCTCTGCCCACGAGCCTTTTTACCAGGCGGTCTTTGTGTGCACTGCGGAAATTCACCTGCTAATGGAATCAAGTCTTCTTTAATGCATTTGAGGAAATGAAAATACCCGAAGGCCTTGAACGCATCTTTTTTTTTTTTTTTTTGCAGGGGCGCAAAAGCGAGAAGGGCCTTTCACCTGTGGAGGATCCATGGTTTCTCCTCACCGGGCAAAAAACTTCCACCCGAAATTGTCCAGCGACTGAACGAAAGGGTGAATACTTGTATGTCTCTACATGACATGGAAATGAGAGTTAATTGTAGTTAGTTATAGTTTGTTGTTTGGTTAGTTGGGCGGCGCAGTGGTTAGCGCTTCCTCGCGGCACAAAAGACCTCGGTTACATTCCGACAAGGCGACCTTTTTTTAAAGGATTTGAGATGTTTACTGACGAAATTTCGAGATAGCAGCTTTCAGGTTCAGCGGAATCAAAAACAGACAAAAACAACCCTTAAAAAGCAAAACACGGCACAACAATACAACGAAAGCAGCGTCTCTGGGTGAGAGATATGAAAAAAATAAGGACAAAAATAGAAAAAAGATAAAGAACAACAAGAAGAATAAAGAGATAAATATGTAGAAAGAGAAAAGTAAAAAGAAGTAAAAAAAGTGGGGAAAAAAAGGATTTCTTGCACTGTACTGGATGTGAAGTTCAGGGAAGTGTTCAGGGTTGTGCCGAATTAAGTACGACGGCCGAACCGGGTAAAAGCTGTTTTTCAATCATGTCGTTTTTGCCTCGATTGTCCTAAACCGCCTCGCTGATGGCAACAGTTGGAGTAGAAGGTGTCCGAGGATTAAGATTGCGTGTTTCTCCGGTTTCCCCCCACAAAACATGCAGTGGGTTGATTGGAAAAAATTTGGGGAAAATTGCTCCAAATGAGCGAGCGAACCAAAATTAACCAAAGTATTTCTTCTGGCGACCTTTCCGGGGTGAACCCCGCCTCTCGCCTGATGACGGCTGGGATTGGCTACAACAGTGATCCCCAACCTTTTTATCACCGCGGCCAAAGGGGGTTCATGTAGATTGTTTATATTGAGACTATAATAATAAACATGCATCTACTGTGTCCTCGTATGCGACTTTATTAGCGGCTTCCTCGTAACGTTGCTCCAACAACATAACATGAGCATAATGAAGGCTTCATCGCGGCGTTTTATGCAGAGCGACTCCGTCTGCGCGAATCACCTGTTACGATAAATCCACATTTCAAGTGATATTGTTTGTTAAAATCTTTCTTTTTCTTGGCAGTTGTAGTCTCTCCTTCGGTCTCTTCACGACAGGAACCTTTCTGTCGCCGGTTACATTTTCATTTCGGGTCATTTTTCAAAATAAAGTTTGTTCAGACTCAGATAATAAATCCAACGGGCACAACCGGTTATTTCTTGGGCGGCTCGGTACCAATTGATCCGGGATTTTGGGACGACTGGGCTACAACATCGCCCGCGACCCTGAGCGCAGGATAAGCAGCAGAAGATGCACGGATTGGACGGATGGATGGATGGTTAGCTAGTTAGTTCCCTTGTTTAGTTACATGAACCCAACATTCCCGGTTCTAATTCCCGCTTGTTGAGCAAGACGGTGAATCCCGAACTGCTCCTGAGCCGCCTTCTGCTCGTGGTGCTTCCGTGATGGGCTGAATGTAGCGGTCAAGTTGTGCTTGATATAAAAGCGAATGTGACAAAAGAGGTTGTTGAGACGCATTTTGTAATAAACATCCAAAATGTTAATAACTTTTTCATTTCATTTTGTAATAAAGCCGCATTTTGTAATAAACTGACGCATTTTATAATAAACTGCCCCAATGCATTTTGAAATAAATGTTGCCGCATTATGTAATAAGTTATTGCATTTTGAGAAGATTATTACAAAATGCACTTGCAACTTTTTTAATCTCTAGGAAATGTAATAACATGGAATTTATAGAATATTCTCTGTTAATGCAACCTTTGAATAGTGTACTGATAGTAATTGCTAAGTACTGCTACTAGGCTAATAGGCCTAGCTTTTACAAATACTTTAAAGTAAAATAATAATAACAATAATAACACGGTGCATTTAGTTTATTTGTTTGTTGATTTTATTTTATTTACTTTAAAGTATTTGTAAAAGCTAGGCCTATTATTAGTATCACTGTATTAGCCTCGTCGCAGTACTTAGCAATTACTATCAGTACACTATTCAAAGGTTGCATTAACAGAGAATATTCTATAAATTCCATGTTATTACATTTCCTAGAGAATAAAAAAGTTGCAAGTGCATTTTGTAATAATCTTCTCAAAATGTAATAACTTATTACATAATGCATTGTACTGATAGTATTGCTAAGTACTGCTACTAGGCTAATACAGTGATACTAATAATAGGCATAGCTTTTACAAATACTTTAAAGTAAATAAAATAAAATTAACAAACAAATAAACTGAATGCACCATGTAATTATTGTTATTATTATTGTTATTATTATCATTAGTATTATTATTATTATTATTTTACTTTAAAGTATTTGTAAAAGCTAGGCCTATTAGCCTAGTAGCAGTACTTAGCAATTGCTATCAGTACGCTATTCAAAGGTTGCATTAACAGAGAATATTCTATAAATTCCATGTTTATACATTTCCTAGAGAATAAAAAAGTTGCAAGTGCATTTTGTAATAATCTTCTCAATATGTAATAACTTATCACATAATGCGGCAACATTTATTACAAAATGCGGCAGTTTATTACAAAACGAACTGAAAAAGTTATTACATTTTGGACGTTTATGACAAAATGCGGCTTTATTACAAAACGCTGCTCAACAAGGTACGACCTCCTCTAGTCGTATGTCTCTATATGACCTTCCAATGAGAAGGTTGAAAGTTTCTGGATGTGGACCAGCCATCGATCCAGGTGAACCCGACCTCCTGCCCCATCAAGCTTCCCTCAGCGAATGAGTTTTTGTCATTTTGTCAGAAATCAGCCCTTCACGGCGGCGTAGCCACACATGCGTAGCCTCCCATTCCAGCCTCGGAGGAACAAACACAGCTCCCCGGTGGTTCAAGTGCAGACCGAAAGACGGGTCCCTTTATCCCGCCAGATGAAGTGGTCAGCGGCGGCGCCGGCGCTGAGGAGCGGCGGGGTGGGGGTTCTCACAGCACGACGCTTTCGGGGTGAAACGCAAATCCGCGGAGACCCGCTGGGATCCTTAGAGACCCGAAACTCCTAAAGAAACTGAGAACTAGGCGTGAAGTACAGCGCGGCAGGTGGATAAACAAACCTGCACTTGAATTATGGGAGGATTTTTTTAAAAGTGGAGGGGAGGAGGCGGGTTTCCGCTGGATTCGCCCCGACGCTGCCGGGTTTGTTTTTTCAAATGCTAATGCCGGCGCCATACAGATGGCAGGGGTAATTTCAAGGTCCGCGTCCTTTGTCGAAAGTTCCAATCGAAGCGATGCCGTTGGACGTTCCCGGGGAGCGGTTGATGTCTCCATGCTTGTTCTGGTCGAAAAAGAAATAGAAACGTTGCAATACAAATGTCCATCACCGATGTCACGAGGCATCGCTGGGTGTTATCTGCGGCGATAATGGAATCCGAATTATATCGCCGCCCGTATCGAAAATCTGGGTTCCGCCGCCGTGTTCACCCGCAAGCCCTGTTTTTATTTATTTTTTATTCTTATTTTTCTACTCCCTATTTTTTTTAGAAACACTAAAAAACAGTATTGGGTTTGCGAGAACACAATTCAGCCAACACGATAGCTATTCTTTTTTTTTTTTTATTTCCAGGAACCCGTCGTTTTTCTTCTTTGAATTCGTCCTGAAAGCTGTCCAGTTCCCCGGGAGATTCACCGCAGAACAGAAAATAAATGTTATAACCTGGAAAGTCCTCTTCTTTTTCATTAACTACACCTCTTATCCTGAATGCAGGGTCATGGGGGGGCGGAGCCTATCCCAGCTGTTATTGTTGGACGTTCAACCATTCACACGTCACATCGAGACATTCAACAGTTACCTCTAAAAATGCGTCACAGGGAGACAAAAAGTCATCCACTTGTCAAACTGACACTTTCGACGACTTCTGGGTGAGGCGTTCGCTGACCTTCTGGGCTTTACACCGACAAAACCCTCAGATGATCCACGTCTTGTGACGATACTGTCATTCTTGTGTTTGTGCACAATCTATGCATGTAGGTACACTGGGGCAACTGATAAATGAATGTAACTAATATTAAGAATATATATTTGAATGTGACAAAATAAATACGGATTGCTGATCACAGTGCTGTGATATCTTCTTTTACGTTTGGCTTTTCCCTTCAGGGGTCGCCACAGGAATCAACCTTCTCCATCTAACCCTATTCTCTGTATCCTCCTCTCTCACACCAACTAACTTCATATCCTCTCTCACTACATCCATAAATCTTCTCCTTGTTCTTCCTCTAGACCTACTGCCTGGCAGCTCCACCTTCAGCAACCTTCTACCCAGATCTTCTCCATCCAAGAACAGAGGAGTGTTCACGTGCAAACCATCTCACTCATCGCTTTGTCTCAGTCATACATGTCCTGCCCCCTTGTGACAAATCCTTTTTTTCCTCTGGTCTTTTCCCTTCAGGGGTCACCACAGCGAATCCATCTTCTCCATCTAACCCTATTCTCTGGATCCTCCTCTCTCACAGCAACTCACTTCATATCCTCTGTCACTACATCTCTTTGGTCTTCCTCTAGACCTCCTGCCTGGCAGCTCCATCTTCAGCAACCTTCTACCCACATCTGGGTAGAAGGACATAAACAGAGGAGAGTTCATTTCCAAGCCATCTCAGTCATACATGTCCTGCACCCCTGTGACAAATTTTTCTTTTCCTTTTGGCTTTTCCCTTCAGGGGTCGCCACGGTGAATCAACCTTCTCCATCTAATCCTATTGTCTGTATCCTCCTCTGTCACACCAACCACCTTATTATCCTCTCTCACTGCGTCCATAAATCCTCTCTTTGGTCTTCCTCCAGACCTCCAAGTCCAGCATCCGTCCACAAATAGATTCTCTGTACATGACCCAACCAACTCAGTCTGGCTTCTCTGACCTTCTCTCCAAAACATCTAACATGTGCCGCCCCTCTGATGGACTCAACATCTTCATCTCTGCTACGTCCAGCTCTGCCTCCTGTCTTTTGGTCATTGTTACTGTTTCTCGGGCATACAGCATGGCTTTCTCCTACACCTTTCCTTTCATTTTAGCCGATAGTCTTCTCTCTCTTCGTACCCCTGACACTTTTCTCCACCCATTCCAACCTGCTTGAACCCGTCTCTTCACCTCTTTTCCACACTCTCCTACACTCTGGACTGTTGACCCCAAGCACTTGAGATCCTCCAACTTCTTGATCTCCACTCCCTGTAGCCTCACCGTTCCACCCAAATTCCTCTCATTCACACACATTTCTTATGTCTTGCTGCGACTAACCTTCATTCCTCTCCTTTCCCTTTGCCAGCCTCGCCCCCGTGAGAACTGACCTTGGGCAACTCTGCAGTGCACGGGACTGGAAGCTGCTGGAGGACCTGAACAAGAAACTTTGCTTCCAAGCTAAGATCCCATCCACCAACCTGCGACACCATAGAGCTCAGGAGGGTGCAGTGGAGGAGGCCTATGAACGGAAGAAGCTGAGATATGCTGAGCTCGTTGTAGATGCTCAGCATCAAGGCTGGAAAGCAAAGGTTCGTCCAGTGGAAGTAGGTTTTCATAGCCACCTCAACATCTAGGCTACTCAGAGAGATGGGAGTACAAGGTCACGCCCACAGAAAGGCAGTCAAGGACCTCCAGGGCTGCTGAGAACTGAAGCCAGTGGCTGTGGTTGAAGAGAAAAGATCCAACTTGGGCCTTCAAGTGACCTGGTGGCATCTAGGGAGTGAACTTGGGACTCTGGGATTCACTGCTGAACCCTCTGGAGATGTCGGGGACCAAACATCCATGAAGGAGGGCGCTTACTTGACAACCCGAAGGAAGCCGTCGCTCACTTGAACCCCACAGGGTCTCATCGGTGCCTCAGGTATGCTTTTATCAAGGGATATCGACACCTAGTCCTACACATCAGATCTTTCCAGAGCAGACCTCCACCTCTCTAGATTTCCCTCAACCTGTTCCCACTACAGATCACAATGTCATCTGCAAACATCACGAGCATGGAGATTCCTGTCAAACATCTGTCAGCCCGTCCACCACCACCGCAAACAAGAAGGGGACTAGCTGTGATGTATATACACTGATTTAATTATGAGATTTAGAAAACAATATGGATGAATATAAATTGTATCGACAAGCATGAAATCCTTCATTTTCTCATTCATATGTTCTATTGAGACAAAACAATTAACTCCTTCATCCACTCATGATATAAAGAACAATAGCGGTTAGACAGGAAAAATAAAAAAAAATTGATTTTATAACTTGGGAGAGAATTTCAAACATGCTGCAATTTTTGAAAAGAAAAAGAAATCTGTCCCGAGCTTTGGTTTCAAAAACCCCACTATTAACTTTTCTACTAAATTTTTTCAAAACAAACTTCATATTTTTCACATGATAAGAAAATCAGGTAGAAAACGATTCGTCTTATTCAGCTTGAATGCCTTTTTTTTTTTTTTTTTTTTAAATAAAAAACGAAGAAGATTCCCGTCTGTGATAAAAAAAAGACATGAATATTCATAGTTAGATGAGTAATGACTTCCAAAGATGAGTCATGTTACTAAAAACTGTTACTGCCGCCAAAAATAAAAGCAGAGCACGGTTGAGGAAACCGAACGTTACCAACCGTTTGCGTCATTTTAAACTTTCTATCTATCCAGAAAACTTCTAGAGCAGCTTGCGGGACTTCCTCGGTTTCTGTGAAAGGATTGGAGTCCAAAATCCATCATTTTAATCGCATTCATTTAGATTAATTGGGATTAATTACCTTTTAATCTAAATTGTGATTCATTTTGGCCGAGCGAATAGACAACGGCCTTTTTTTTTTTTCTTTTTTTTTTTTATATTCTTGATACGGGTTGTTTTTCAACCACAGCACGGATTCAGGGCCCCGAATGCAAAAATAAAAGATCAATAATTTGAATGAGGTGTGAATGAGACGGCGAATGTCCTTATAAGGCGTGTAAATGAGAGTGAATGGTTGTTTGAATGCAACAGTAAATATAAATAAATCTGGATTAATGCATTCATGCATTCCTTCACGGGAAAAAAAGCAGAATATAAGAAAAGCACAAGTGCGGTGAAGATTAAATAAACATATAAATATATGAAAATAATATAAATAATTGTATTATTTATTCCGAGACATTATGAGTTGCCCTGCCAGGAATTCCCCGACTCTGACTTTAGAAAATAACAAATCATCGAAAAAACAAGTCTGGATTTTATGCGGATTTTACAGCCGTGCATCAAAAACTTTTATTTTTCTGCAGCGAGCGGCGAAAACCCGACGTCGGGGGGGTTAAAGGCGACCCGGCCCGTCCTCTTTATCGGATCCGAATGAGGTAATGATGTCACCGGTTACCGAGGCAACGTCGTCCACGTGAAACCCCCGAAAACGGGACCAGGATTTGGGAACGCCGCCCCTAAAACCCTTTTTCGAACTGGACGCCATTGATTTCCCAGCGCACGTGTGTCCGCACGTGGCCGCCATGACGGCGCCCCGCCGAATTGGGGCCTCCTATATCGGTTGCCGGGGGCGACGGCGCCTTTTTGGGCTGATCTACGGCCCTGGATTTCACGCGGCGGCGTTGAAACGACCGGATTGTGACGCGACATTATCACCGGGGGAGACGGGACGGGAAATAAATGCCGATTTGATTCCAACGGCGAGCCGACGCCGGGAACACATTGCCGTGTGAGACGTTCGCCAGCCGTCTGGGTTTTACGCCGTCGCAAAGAAAAAAAATAATTCTGTTATTCAACTGTTTGTATACAATCTATGAACAATTGATTAAACTAAATAGATGTAATTTGATATATATATATTAATATATATAAATATCGGTAAAAAATACATATTTAAATGTGACAAATTAAATCAAATGGATTGCTGATCACTATACTGTGATATATATTCATTATTTAATTTGAAAAAATTAAATATTGAATTAAATTTTTTTATTAAATAAAAATTAATTAATTAGAAAAAAATGAATATATGAAACAAAAATTGTATATAGAAAAAAAATAGATAAATGGTATGGAAATCCACATGTTAAATATCAGATGCATTTTTAATGCGTTTTAATTTCTATTTTTTTTAAAGCAAACATCGCCAACGGTTCGGCAAATTACATGACCTTTCCGATAAAATAATAATTCTAATAATCTAAGAAATTATAATAATTTCGGTGCAGCGGTGAACGTGGCCCACCCCAACGGCCTGCAGGTTCTACATCCACCCACGATGCATCCCTGCACACACACACACACACACACACTTGCTCTTTCACAGCAAAAACTGTGTTCTCAAAACAACAAAATATCGCTTAAAGACGGCGAAAGTATCGTCCCGCCGCTCGCCACGTATTTCCATATTTATCCCGTTGAATAGCTCGCGTTTTTCCCCCGCAGACGCCGGCCCGGCCCGGTAACGGAGAGCAGCCGTCCTCCGTCTCCGGGACGCGACAGCCGGAGTCGTCCGGCTCATTTAAATGAGGTCGTTAAGTCGACGAAATGAGGCCGTATATCCGAGCGGAGGGAAGCTAAACAAAAAAAAAAAAAAAAAAAGAAACAAAAAAAGAGGCCACATTTCTCACCGCTAAGTACGCCGTCACTCTGGGACGGGGTGGGCGGCGCCGGTCAAGAGTCAGGTGCTTCCTGGCGGGTCAAAAACACCTCCATCACTGCCAAATAGGCTCTAATTACCAGGAGGAGTGCAGTCGCGAGCGAAGCGCCGGACGACAATGCAATTGATAACGCAGCCATTAAGACGCTTTAAATTAGTTTTCTTTTATTTAACCCAAGCTAGTTTGACTTAGCGTTGAAAATACAATATTATTCTGCACATTGAATAGGAACTCCGAAAACGGATAACGTGTATTTGCATATTGTGTCTCCTATGTGTGTGTGTGTGTGTGTGTGTTCATACAGGGGAACACACAAAAGGTGATACCCAACTTTTTTTTCAGCAAAAGAATAATAAACGCATTAATCTATTTAAAAAATAATGAAGTGAAGGATTTCGTTGATAATATGGCCTAAATAAGGACCTTAAAAAAATTGAAAAAAAAAAAAAAAATCTTATTTCATGTACTTTTGAGGAAGGAAAGGTATATAAATTTAGAATTTAATTTCCTTGTTCATTAAGGTAAAGTGTGCAAAAATTTTGGGTCCAAATAGAGAAGAGATTTGGTAACAAATTCCTGCTGGATTCTATCTGTAGTTTTATATATATATATATATATATATATATATATATATATGTATAAAATCATGTACATATTTATTCATTCGATTCTTTTCAAGACATGGCTTGATAATAGTAATATAAATATTATAGATAAATGCATTCATGCATTCCTGTGTTGAAAAGAAGCAGCAGAACATCTACATGGCTCACCTTTCTATTCATACCGTTTTATACATAGTTTTTTGTAATACTTATATATATATATATATACATACATACAATTTCAATTTCCATCATTTTTTAATTCAATTCATCTTTGCACAAGTAGAGTAACGATGGTTATACATTTATACAAATTAAAATTTCTTATTTTTTTTCATCTTTTCAAAAACAGACAGATTCTAGAGAGATAGCTCAAGATTATATTATATTATATAATGTCATTTTACCTTAAATTATATTTTATTGAATTATGTAATTTTACTTTAAATTGTATATTACATTAAGATAAGATAAGAACAACTTTATTTATCCCGAAGGAAATTGTTGTGCCAGAGTTTCAAGTAAAACATAACAATAATAGATAATAGTAGGAAGGAGGGAGAATAAGAAATACAATAAAATATAAAGTGTCAAATTTAAGGTCATCAAGGGTTATTATGTTATATGTTAATATATTATATATTATATATTATATATATAATATAGATTATATTATATTATATTATATTATATTATATTATATTATATTATATTATATTGTGATAAGATTAAATTACAGTATATTATCAAGAATACATATATTACCTACATAGAAAAACATTTTAATTTTTCTTCCTCTCACTGATGCTCTCCAGTACTTCACCGTCGAGGTCAGCGAGGTTAAATCTGCCTTTCGCGTCGAGACGCTCACAACGCAAGTGCAAACGTGCTTCTGAGCACTGTGCATGATAATGGTCAGCAAATTAGCGGCGGGGAAAGAGGTCGCGGCGGGAAGGCTCTGATTGGTCGATTGTTGCGTGAGCGTGTGTGTGTTTTATGCGGAGGTCGGTGAATTCAAACGCAATTTCTCACTTCCTGTTGGTTTCATGTCCAGCTCGGAGTCACCGGGTTAATCAGGCCTGCTGATGATGATCGTATCATAACTGAAGATCGAGAGTAGACATATATATATATATGAAATATATATATATATATATATATATATATTCTTCCAAAAGCTAATATATATATATATATACACACACATCTAAATAGTTATATATATATATATATATATATATACACATCTAAATAGTTATATATATATATATTTTTTTTTTTTCCATTTTAATTATTTTTTTTATTCATTTAGCTTTAGAAGAAATGATATCGTTGACGCAATACGGAATTGATGAAACATTATTTCGCTGCCAGCATGCCACTGGAAATCCATCCAACATCTTTATATAGCAAGAACTCAAAAAAAGGAATATAAATGAATTAAAAGAAAAGAAATATATGTATATTAATATGAGCCAGCAAATTTGACCCAAATCTGATCAATCAATTGCATGAACAGCAGTTAAATATTGGCCAGGTTTGTCAACTAACTCAATTGTAGAATTGCAAAATTGCCAAATTACCTAAAAATAGGAAAAAAAAAATATAACAACGCTATTAAAACAAAAAGAAACACGAAGAAAAGTCATAAAAGCCAATGCCGATGAATCAGAATAGGAAAAAAAGTACTTGTTTTTAATTACTAACAATAGAAATAATACATTCGACATGAAAATCGAAATCATTAAATCACCAAAATCCCAAATCTTCCAAACATCCAATAAACACTGACAAGAAATGAGCTTAGGTACACACTGACACTCTTCATTTATATATTTTCATGAATATATAATAAACCTTTACCCTCCCAGTGACATAGAATTGACTTGCAACTGAAAACACGCAACTTTCAGTGTATTATCATGTAATAACATGGTAATTACACAACACCCCCGTCGAACAAAAAGCGGTGCTGACGCTCAGATTGGGCCTCCGATGAAAACATGAAAAAAAAAAGAAAAACGCACAACCACAAAAGAAAAAAAAAAAGATATAAAATAATAAAAAACGTCCTAAACACTACTTGTATTGGATGCTAAAGTTGCTAACTATGTGAATGATGGCTTTGCTTCCTCACAGTGATATTATTACAGAAATATTTATAAATATATCAAGAGCCATATAGTATTTTTTATGTATAATAAACTAAATACGTCTTACTTTTAATGCCACCTCTGGTGCCGCATGGATTTGTTCGAAGTGCCGCTTTATATTTGCCCGTTTCATCGATGCAGTTTATAATTCTTCCGTCCACGAGGTCCGAAATGCACGTCTTTGTTTTCTCTTCGCCATCTTTTCCGTTGACCCGTTTATTTCTCTATCTAATCAAATTAATTTCTTCACCTTTGCAACGACACGGACGCGCTCGCAAGCCAATGACCCATGAAATATATCCTCAAAACTAATCTGTTTACTTTCAAATGACAAAGGATTCTTAAGAAATATCACAAGTATTTTAAAATTCCAAACTGATTTTTTTCTTTTTCAACTCAAAATTGTCCGGGAGCCACATGTCGTCACCGGAAGAGCCATATATGGTTCCCGACCGCTGGCCTAGCAGGATGCTAGCAGCCACCATGATGCTACATCGCCACGTGAATGAATGAATGAATGAATGAATGAATGGTTGTTTGTCTCCACATGACCTGTGATTGAAAGGGTGAACGTTGTACATCTTTGTGATGTGTGATTCAAAGAGGAAAAGAATAGTTGTGCGTCTCTAAATGACGGTTGAATGAGAGGGTGACTGGTTGTATGTTTCTATTGATAATGAATGAATGAATGAATGAATGAAAAGAGTTACGCAAATTCTCCAAGGAATCTTTTCAGCACTGATTTCAATTATCAGTTACCAGAAGCCGACAAATCAAAAATCAAAAAATCAAAATAAAAAAAAAATCCCCGAAAAATGAAAAATCAAAAAATCAAAAAAATCAAAAAAAATCAAAATTTAAAATCAATTTCCAACCCCCCCCCCAAAAAAACGAAAAAATCAAATTCCAGAAATCCCCAAAAATCTGAAAAAAAATCCCACAATTCAAAAAAAAACAAAAAATTCAAATCAAAAATCAAAATCCAAAACAAAAAATAAAGATAAAATAAATTAAAAAAAGAGCAAAAATCCAAAAAATCAAAATCAAAAATCAAAATCAAAATAAAAAAAAATCCCCAAAATAAATAAAAAATAAATAAAATAAAATAAAATAAAAAAAAGAATAAAAAAAAGGCAGAAAAATCCAAATCACAAATCAAAATCAAATCAAAAGCGTCTGCCAAAATGACTGCATCAATGACTGTATTCTAAAATAAACAAGTGAACAGGAAGTGGTGAGTTCGACCCCCCCGGACCTCCACCTCGGCATCTCCGACCCGACGCGAACGGAGCATCAACGTCTCTCACGCCTGAAGAAACCCACGCCCGCTGGTCCTTCACCTCCAGGACGGACTCGGCTCGGGCCGGCAGGGCTGGAGCTCGGGGTCCGAGCGTCCGCCTGAGAGGATCCCGCTCTTCAGACGCCGACGCGAAAACTCCCACGCGGTTTATTCACTGCTTTTTCTTCCTTCCGTTTAAAAAAACGTGTCAAGGTTATCGCTCTGAGAGGTTGGCCGGGGGTGGAGGCCGGAGGCTGCGCACCCTCATGCTCCTCGCTCCACTTTTTATTCTTCTCGCAACACAGAGACGGAGAACGTTAGATTTTCCATCCTGGAGACGCGCAAAGCTTTTCTACTGGATTGATTTAATTCTCTTTTTCACCGAGTGTTATAACACGGGTAAAACGCCGCTATAAGTCGACCGGCGCTCGCATCCGTGGCGTTGGAAAGGCGGAAAAAGGTCGATTCGAAGACGATCTGTGAGGCGAACGTGCACGGTTTGAGACGCGCACACACACACACACACACACACATATGGTTTTTGCATGTTAATGAAGGACATGTTTCTATGTTTGAATTCATCTCCAACCGGAGAGTCGTCCAGAAGACTGACCATAGGCGGCGGCTCAATGAACGCCTGCCAGGAGCCGCATCCGTCGTCCCGGCGACAGCCAATAAGAAACGCCGCTGGGATTCCGCCGCCGCCGCCGCCGCCACTGTGTCCCGATAAGTGTCCCTTTCACCCGGATAAAAGTTATGCTAATGATGTTTTCCCGCTATTAAGGGGTGTGTTGACAAATCGCGACATCACTTCGAGGCCATCTCTCTTTGGGTGGGGTGGGCTACACACACACACACACACACACACACACACACACACACACACACAGTGGTGATGTAGCTATGTGACACCCTGACGTGTGTTTGAGCAAGGCACCAAAGAACAATCGCCATTCCAGTGTGTGTGTGTGTGTGTGTGTGCGTGCGCAAACGAAAGTGTTTTATAAGTGAAGGCCATTTACAGACACACACACACACTCACACACACAATAATTGAGCGATGTTTTGTTCACTTTTTTTCCTCTTCCGGAAAATGTCACGGTTATTTTCCAGTTTGTTCCGTCGCCCCATTTCTGGGTCATTTTCCGCCGATTGCTGCCTGGTTTTCGGGGCGTCGGGTGCAAAAGTGCTCATGAGCAAAACGCCGCGACCTCAAATACCCGGCGACGTGCGCGAGAAAAGGGTGAACGCAATCTCGTGCAATGTTTTGTTCGGATTTTTCTTCCTCCAGATACTTTCGGCGTTATTACGAGTCTGAGATATTTTCGCTCGATTGCAGAGTTTGGGGTTCGGATCGAGTTTTTCTGATTTAAAGTAAAAAAAAAAAAGAAATAAAATAAAATGGAAAATAATAATCTATCTATCTATCTATCTATCTATCTATCTATCTATCTATCTATCTATCTATCTATCTATCTATCTATATATTCTAATCAGTAATATTTCTTACTCTTTCTATCATTCTTCTCCTTCTTCTTCTTCTTATTATCGTTGTTGTTGTTGTTATTATTATTATTATCATTATTATTATTATTATTATTATTATTATTACTATTATTGTTGTTGTTGTTGATGTTATTTTTATTGTTTTTTATTGTTTTTTATTGATTGTGTTGATCTATCTATCTATCTATCTATCTATCTATCTATCTATCTATCTATCTATCTATCTATCGCATTGATTTTTATTTATTTTACGGAGCTATACAGGACATTCTATATTTTTGTGAGCAAATAAAATTAAATTAAAAAATTAAATCAAAATAATAATTAAATAAGAAAGGACGTTCAAAGACAGTGATATGTGTTTTAATATATATGGTAAATTGTCTGCAATATATATTTATATAGCACTTTCATCACCTTGCTGTTCAAAATGCTTCACATCACATTCACCCAGTCACACACACACACACACACACACACACACACACACACACACACACACAGATTGAGTTGCCATGCAGGGGAGCCACAAATATTGACAGTTTAATTCTATATATCAATATAAAATATATCAATATGAAATAAAGCACTTATATACTGTCTGTCTTCCTGTTCAGAAAATATAGTATTCATTTAAAACAGATGAGGGGATAGGAAATTAAATACACACAATCGTATGAAATGTTCATTCTTTTAAATTATAAATTTAAAAAATGACATCTGTATTTATAAATTATCAGAAAAATTAACGTGTCCGCTCATTTTTATTTTTCCATCGGCTCCATCGGCTGTTTCAAGGTCACTGCGACTTTGTGTCATACTATAATATTAGGAAAGTATATTAAACGTGCACACACACACACACACACACACACACACACACACAAACACACACGGTCTTGCAGCCTGTTAAAGATTCCTCCGATTGCATCACTGTGATTTATGCATATTTGACGACGCATTGGATATAAAAATAGAATTTTGTGTAAAAAAAAAAAAAAAAAAAAAAAAACATTAAAACAGCTGCAGCATTAAATCCCCGGTTTTAAAAATAACAAACTACGTCGTTCAGCGTTCGCCGCCCCCTTGGATACGTCACGTTACCCACAATGCCTGCAAGCCAAACTCCAGAATCCACTTTGAGTCTGACCTTGAGGACGCTGGGTTTTCTTTTGGAAAAAATAAAAAAAACAAACAAAAAAAAAAACAAAAAAAAAAACTGGCGATTGTGGGGAAAGCACTCGAGACGCGGCGTTCTTAACGGCGGCGCCAGCTGGAGGACGTCCAACCACAAATCTGGACGCAGAATTTCTTTCCGGTTTTATTTATTTATATATTCTTCAATGAACAAAATGGAAATGGGACTGGAAGCAGGATGACATCCTGAAGGCGGCTCTCGGTAATGGATCCAATGAACAGGAGTGATGGACGCCGGTGTCCACACACACACACACACACACACACACACACACACACACACACACACGAACGCACACTCTGCTGAACACGATTGAAACAGGGGTCGGGGGAAAAACAGGCCGGCTGTCAGACACCTGATCGTCCCGGCGCTGGTCCACTTCATTGGCGAGCAATTATAAAGTCATTACTCGACTTAAAGAAGCTGCTAAGCTGACGATGATCGATTGTCGGGACGTTTGTATCTAATTTGTTAAAAATACGTAAATATGTTGAGCGCTGCGTATTAAGGACAACATTAGCAATGAGCGTTGTGACTAAAACCAACACTATAGCTGCTAACAACAACAACAACAAGTTTATTTCTAAATAAAAACAATAAGAAAGTCAATATGAAGGTTGAGTAGAACTATTTTTATTGAGTATCATTGCTATTATTATTAGTCATAATGGTAGAATTATTATTACCGTCTCATCCAACTGTGAAAAATAATAATAACAATAAAAATAAAGAAGTGAAATCATATTATGACACTATATTATCAGAGTAAAAGTATTGTTTTATTTTTATAATTATAATCATTTAACAACAACAAATACAAAAACAACAAATATGATTGTGACGACATTAATCCTAATAATAATGATCATCTAAAGAAATATATTATATCTATGAGTGTGTATATATATATATATATATATATATATATATATGTAAAATTCTAAAAAAGTAATAATGTAACACAATGTTATGGTTTCTATAATAACATTGGCTAATATCATTATTATTATTATTGTTCTACATTTTCCCATAATAATATAATAATAATAAAAGCAGTAAGGAAAATATGCAATTATTTTCTCAATATATCATTAAATAGGTAATCTAGTTTTAAATGTTTTACATATAAATGGCGGCTTCACTATATTTTCACTTTATCAACTCATTTATCTCCTCGCCTCTGACAATTATTGATTGCAGAATGTTTACTTACAGTTACATTTACCCCAAAACATTATTCAGTTATTCAGATCACCTTCCTGAGTCTATCAGACGGCGGTTTAATCCACCGGAAAAAATCAAACGAGTAATCATAATCTAATCACTCTCGGAACGCGCACCCTCATCCGCACCCCTCCCCGGTAATAAAAAAAAAAAAAAAAAAAAAAAACAAGATTAAAAACAAAACAAATCAATAAACAGATCAAATAAAATAATGACATTAAAAGAAAAAAAAAAGAATCAGTAAACTATTATGTCGAACAGACAATTTATTCCATTGCAATTTGCAGACTAATTCATTCTCCTCTTCAAACATATCAGCTGTTATTTCCCACAAGGATCTAATCTGATTACTGTCGCAATATAGTTGGCAGGGCTGTTATTAGAGGCAAATTACACAGGAATACACACTGTGTGGCCTTTTTTTTTTCCCCCCATCTGACGAGCTGCAATCTCACCGCTGCAGAGACGCCGGCATTGGACATGGAAGTGGCTGGAATCGATATTTTTCATCAAAGCGACACACGGCGCCGCCGTTTTTAATATCACTCGGGAAGGGAAGGGGCGTGTTTTTAGCCATTTCTGCTAGCCGGCGTTAATCTGTCGTCGGTTTTAGCCGCCTGCCGGCTAGGTCGCTAGCCTGTTGGACTATTTCAACATGTAAGATAAGATAAAACTTACTGATCCCAATGTAACAGTTGTGTCAAAAAAATAAATAAATCAAATAGATATGAGTATAAATGTAAATAGAGACAGAATATAGCATGATATCCACGAATAAATAGACAGCAGCAACAATAACAACATCAGGGATAATAACGTGAAAAATACACAATCAGAACTAAATGACAAAATAAATAGAGTGAGGTTAGCAATGATAAGAGTAAAATAAATAAACATAAATATGCAGGATGAGTGCAGGACCAACCGGGATAAGAAAGTTAGGGCAGAATTAGGGCACGACATGTGAATGGGGTCGGGTGGTGCAGTTCTAGTGAGGTAAAGTATTGATTTATTGATTTATTGCGCATTGATTCCCCGATCGGGAGCTACTGCCGTGTTAATTTGCATTAGTGCCGTTCAGACGACTGAAATCTATCCGATCGATATCATTCATTCGTGTGTTTATTATCAAAACCAAACCTAAATGTGGCTTTTATAAAATAATTAATTTGTCATTATATTCAATATTTATTTATAGTAATTATTTAGATTATTTAATTGAATTGTTTGATCATTTTATTGTATTTTATTTTAATTTGTTCATTTTTAAAAATGGTGTAGTTCTAAATTTGAAAATGATGGCAATATTGTAACGTCTAAATAAAATGAAATAAAATGTGTAAAAAATTTTCTGTACGTTCCAGTGACAGGATGACAGCACACCGAGAGAGGACGGCGATTTTAGTTTGCTTTCCGTGGATAAACTAAGTTTTTGTTTTTTTTTTTTTTCTCATAAATAGACATTGAGTATTTTACTGAAAAGTAATCTTCAACCCAACATCTTATTTTTCAGAGTTAAAAATGTTTTGTTGCGTGCAGAAACTTATTCTCGCTTACACTGCAGCTTTTCAATGATTCAAAAAAAAGCAATACATTTCTGTTTATACATAGCATAAAGGCAAAAAATATATATATACATACATATGTATGCCACATTAATTTGTTTTAAATTTGAAAAGGTTTGTGTGGCTCCCAGGGTTTTCTTTCCTGTGGGTCCAAATGACTCTTTGAGAGGTGAAAGCTGCCGACCCTGCGCTGATGCAACCCAGGAAAAATTATAAATACAACCATTTGCACAGCATACAAAGAAACAACATTTACTTTCTCATACACAAGTCTTATTCACCCTCTCATTCGCATGTCTGGATATTTTAGCATTTCCAATTTAGCATGGTTTTGGAGTGTAGGAGGAACCCCGAAGGAAATGCGACAAAAATAATTCATCCTGTGGGAATCCAACCAGCAACCTTCTTGCCGTGAGGTGGAGGCGCGAGCCGCAGATTTGCCTTCTAATAGCTCTAAAACACATTGCTATGAAACGCTATGTAGCAGGATGCTAAGATGGCAACCCAATGTTGCTAAGTAACATGTATGAGGAAGGAACGCTAGGCGATTTTCCAACAATATAAACAAAAATGTTGTAACATTACTTAAATACCGGCGTATTAGCTTTTACGACATGGCTAACGAAAACAGCGGAGCTCCAACCAGCCCAAAAGACGGGTTCCTCCCTGAGGGACTTACAGCAGAGGAAACACTGGACTTCCATCCAACAGGTGGGCACAATCGCCGACGAGCGTCGACGCTAACTGCTTAGCGAGTAAATAAGGAGCCGTTTGCCGAGCGCTGCGTGCCAATTTAGGAGGAAACATATGTCGCCGCCGCCACGCCGGCGACTCTTTCTCCTCCAGCCGGGAAAAATCTGCGAACGCCGACTCGGGTTGGAAGCGACTCTCACGGCCAGCTGTTGGTTTCTGCTCGCAGGAGATGGTTGCTAACGGAGCCTCGGTGAAACCGAAGCCAGAGCTGTCTGGTCGCCGACTAAAACTGCTTACCGGAAACTGTCACTCATTCATTCATTCATTATCTACAACCTTTATCTTACGCTCAGGGTCACCAGAACAGCCGTCATCGGGTATTCGGTCAATAACAGGGTCACAAATAGAGACGTCCAACCATTCACCCTCTCATTCACACGTTATATAGAGACAGTCAGCATTCACTTGGTCGTTCATGTCATTTCGGAGATTAAAAGCATTCATTCTGTCATTCACACGTCGTATAAGAAACACAAATATTCGCCCTCTCATTTAAATGCAAATATTCACTCCAGAGATCATAAAGAATATTCGACCGTTCAGCCTATCATTCACATATCACAAATACCATCCCTGCAAAAACCTTGTAAACCCAGGTTCTAGTCCCTGCCGAGGAGAACGGGAGGACGATGTGTATGCGTGTATACGTGCGCGTATACGTGCGTGTATACGTGCGCACGTACGCAGGTTACGACTGCGAAGCACTCTGCGGTGTGACGATGCGTGGAGCTCCTAATGAGAAAATGAAGCTCCCGGTAATTTGTTTAAGTGAAGTTCAAACCGCAAATACTGCATGATTGCACCCCCGCCCCCTAAATGTCCCCCATTAGAGACACGTTTATGATTCATTCAGTCATTATAACGCTGATTCTGTACTCGGGGTCAGCAGACCCTGGACCGGTCACCTGTCAGTCATGAAGAGGCCATTCACCCTTTCATTCACACGGGATATAACGTGAAAAAGTTTCTATTACTGTATTTTCCGTACTATAAGGCGCACTTAAAAGCCTTTCATTTTCTCAAAAACCCACTGTGCGCCTTATAATGCAGCGCGCCTTATATATGGATCAATATTGAGCCGCCAGAGGTCTCACAACTATGGGAAGCAGCGACCGACTCCATTTTCTCTCACAGAAGAAGTAGCACGCGGTGCATGCTGGGATATATGACCGCGCAAAACTTGCATTTTCAATTTCATTTGTGTGTGTGTGTGTGTGTGTGTGTGTGTGCCGAAGTAGCAGCGGTAAAAACGGTAAAGGTGAATTCCAGTCCCTCCACTTGTGTATAAAGACCCCAAAATAGCTCCTTTCAAGAAACACGCTTACGACGCAGAGTTTAAACTGAAGGCGATCGGTCACGCAGTAGAACACGGGAAGAGAGCGGCGGTGACAGAACTCAACATTAACAAATCAATGGTGTGGAAGTGGAGGAGGCGACAAGATGACCTGCGCCGAGTAAAGAAGACTAAACAGAGTTTCTGAGGGAACAAAGCGAGACGTCGCAGTTAGAGGACAAACTCGAACAGTGGGTTGTTGAACAGAGAGCAGCAAGTAGAAGCGTCACCCCAGTCGCGATTCGAATGAAAGCAACAGAGCTAGCTTGCTAGCGACTTGAACATTTTATGAAACGCTTTAAACTGTGACAAATGGGAGTTGGAAATACATTTTTTTCAACGAAAGCGGTGCAAATACCGCTAAGAGCTAACGGTGCTTTGGTACCGTATTGTAAATGCACTAACTTGTTTTGGGAGTGAACAGAGTTGTCAGAACGTTGGTTTGTATTCTATTAATAAAGTTTGACTGACTTATCTGACTGTTTTGTTGGCATTCCATTTAGCGCAGCTCCATTTATTGGATGCATAACGCAACACCAGCCACTACTGTAGCTTCTACTCTATGCGCCTTATAATGCGGTGCGCCTTATATATGAATTATTTTTTAAAATAGGCCATTCATTGAAGGTGCGCCTTATAATCCAGTGCGCCTTATAGTGCGGGAAATATAACAGTCACTATTTTATGTGAAAAAGAGACACAAAACAATTCACCCTTTCATTCATATATTGTGAAGCGAGAAACAACCTTCACTCTGTCATTCATATGTCGTAGAGAGACGAACTAAAATTCACTCACCCATTCAGATTTCAGATTAAGATGAAAGACCGGAAATGCGGATCAAAAAACATTCACATGGAATTGTTGTGTTTGTTGGAACCTCGGAGATACTTCCAGTCGGGGAGGCGTCGGACTTCAACACCGTCCGGCCGGGGATGAGACAGACGCTGGAGACAAGACTGAACTACAAACTCGACTAATCAAACAACCGGAGACGGGAGGGCAGGAAGGGGGAGAAAATAGGAAAAATAACAAAAACTGAAAAAGAGAAAACACCCGAACACAACGCTCGGGAAATGAAAAAAAAAAAAAAAAAAGAAGGTTTGAGTTTCATGATATAAAAGCTGAAAGAGTCGGTTTGATCTGCGTAATGCTCAGGCAATTTTACATTTAAACAGGAATATTCATAAATATATTTAAATACAATATGTATATGTATATATATATATATATATATATATATATATATATATATATATATATATACTTTTTTTTTTGGCATAACTGTCACACTGGTGTGACGAAGGAATTTCCCCCTATGGGGATCAATAAAGTTAATCGTATCTTAGCTTAGCTTAGCTAAGAGTAAAGATCTCCTATTAACAAGAAGAGGTATCACTCTGTCGCTGAATTTGCACACGTTGTTTTGTTATCAACTGTCAAAAAAAAAAAAAAAAAAAAAAAAAAAAAAACTCCTCCAAACATCCAAATGCATGTTTCAAATTCAGGTCGTCATCTTCAACTCTTAAATATTGGCATTTTACTAACAATCCACTGTAGGTATTGAAGTCTTTTTATTTTTGAGACAACCAAAGTATCCAAAACAATATCCTTCTTTTTCAAGTTTTTTTTTTTTTGTTATTGGAAAAAATAAAAATAAAATTGTGTAACCTGCTTGAGAGTATATCTTGTGGAAATGCACAATTTAAATTTGCAGAATGCAATGTACATTAAACTGGAAAAAAAAAGCAAAAAAATTAATCAATCCAAATAAATAAAATATTTATCATTGCGTTCCGCCACTTGATTCCCTCTCCAGTGCATAAAATGCATTGCAATGTGGCAACAGCAGAACAGCCAATAAATCAGCCCGCAGTCCAAATAATTTGATCCAGGTTATTCCGACAGTATCTGTTTCCTGCAGCTGCATGACGCCTTATAAAATAAAAAAATAAAATAAAAATCCCACTACCGCATCCCATTAAATTCCTGCAGCCGGCTAAAGGCAGCGGGACAGATATGTTGATAGATCTGCAGCTACCGATTTGAGAAGCGTCGTACGCGGAGCGCGCAGCCATTACACAGTCATTTATTGTGTTTCCTTGCATTAAATAGTGTGCAAGTTACGCACGGCGGCCACGGAATGAACCCACACATCTCCACGTGTTAGGCCGGTCGTTCATAACACGCTAATCTGCCCCGTTTATGGGCCAAGATGATGGCTTATCATCGCCTAATTTCAAACTTTCTTGCAAGCAGCGGCGGCGACGCATCAATATTTGTATATCTATATCTGAAACGCATTAGCGACGCCATTAGCAGCGCTAGGGACGGTGAAATTACGGCCGGCTTTGCTCCCGTCCGAGGCCGACCGCGTAAACAAGTTCATAAAATCCCGAGCATTTGTTCCCGTCGCTATTACGGCGTCCTAGAAAGCCGCGGCTGCCGTCCGCCGCGCACGAGGACGCGTCAATTCCCATCGGCGCCGCAGATTCTCCCCATAGAGCCGTAAAACGTTGAGATGATGCGCATCGCATTTTATCCCGTACGAGTCTTTCCTTTCCCCCATCTTTTATTGGACATAAAGCCCAATTCTAATCATAATTTTATATTTCTGTTTTAAATATGTACATTTAGTCTGGAAATAACTCCCATTTTTATTTTAATATTTACATCATGTTCCCCGGTTTCTGCTTTTTTTTTACCGCGAGTTGCACCGCTGCCGCTCTTTCCAAGGGTAGGAATCGATAAAGTGTATTTGATTCATTCATTCGTTCTTTATTCTCATCTAAAAGTCATTTTCACACACACAACATATAGAGACGTTCAACTATTCAGTCATCGGGGCGCCCCACTATTCACCCCTCTGCTGTGGGAGACCTCCTCGCTGCGATGTGGAAGCGCTAACCACTAAGCTAACAGCTGAGCTAACTGCTGAGTTAACTGTTGCACTAGCCACTGAGCTAATCGCTGCGCAAACCGCTGAGCTAACCCTTGCGCAAACCCCTGCGTAAACCACTGAGCTAACCCCTGCAGGAACCGATGAGCTAACCAGTAAGGTAACCACTAAGCAAACCCCTGAGCTAACCCCTGAGTGAACCGCTGCACAAACAGCTGAGCTAACCAGTGAGGTAACAGCAGAGCTAACAGCTGAGTTTACTGTTGCACTTGCCACTGAGCTAATTGCTGCGCAAACTGCTGAACTAACCGCTGTGCAAACCGCTGAGCTAATCACTGCGCCCACCCATGAGCTAACCAATGCGCAAACCCACGAGCTAATCATTGAGCTAACCACTGAGCTAACGTTGAGCTAACCACTGAGCTAACAGCTGAGCTTACTGCTGCACTAGCCACTGAGCTAATTGCTGTACAAACGGCTAACCTAATGGCTGTGCAAACCGCTGAGCTAACCACCGCACAAACCCATGAGCTAATCATTGAGCTAACCACTGAGCTAACAGCTGAGCTTACTGCTGCACTAGCAACTGAGCTAATCACTGCACAAACTGTTGAACTACCCGCTGCGCAAACCGCTGCGCTAACCACTGCACAAACCCATGAGCTAACCGTTGAGCTAACCACTGAGCTAACAGCTGAGCTTACTGCTGCACTAGCCACTGAGCTAATCGCCCCACAAACCACTGAACAAACCACTGAACTAACCACTGCGCAAACGCCTGAGCTAACTGTTGAGCTAAGAATGTTCAGACGTTCATATCTTGTAGTTTTAATCAGGATCTTTGTCCGGCGTCGTCACCTGACACAGAGCTGTGAGCTGAAAACAAGAAAACCCAAAAATATTTTTCACCGATCTCGTCCTTTCCACGCGCAACCCTGCACCGAGAGGCTATTTCATGATTACGTTTGGCTAATGACAATATAATAACATGATAATAACAATAAAAGTAATTTCCTGTCCCCGTTCGCGTTGTTATCGGCTCCAATAATGAAATAAATTGTCGTCAAGCTGCTGAATAAACATGATAGTAAATTGTTAGCAAAGGGTTTGCTTTATTACCGTGGCGTTACCATGGCGCCCGGCCGTTGGAGAACAGATAATAACACACAAATATCATTTGAGTTTTACTCGCTGGCTGTAAAGTGTTACAGCCGACTTAAAGTTGCACATAAACACAGAAGCACACACAGGATATTATCCTCAACGTTATTATGTAACCGGATCTAAAAATGCTCTCAAGCTATTGAACAGTTATAACATGATCAATTTTTATTAGGCGAAGATCGGAAATTTACGGCGTTATAACATGAACGCCCGCCGCTCGTGAAATTGCCGGATTATTCCAAAAAACAGCCGTCCGAGAGGCTACAATGGTGTCCAACCCGGATTTAAAAGAAAAAAAAAAGTCCTGCGTGCCAACACACACACACACACACACATAAATGTGTGTGTTCCTCTACTTGTTTCCCGGCTCAGGGTCGCCGTATGGATCCCGCGAACCGTCCTTGAGGTTCGGCGGAGACATTAAGACTAAACAAAGCGTGTCCAGCGCTCCTCCAATATCACCACTGAAGTGTTTGTGTGTGTGTGTGTGTGTGTGTGTGTGTGTGTGGGAGGGGGTGCAAAGTCAATTGGTTAATGATTTTCAAGGAGCTCCTCCCGGGCTTTGCTTACCAAGTCAACCGAAGAAATCTCAAAGGAAAGGCTGTCAATGTTGTTTATAGTCAAAAAAGGAAATGGGGGCACGTTCAGGCCACCGCTGGGAAAAAGAAAGACAAAAAAAAATTAAAATATTTATATATATACATATATGAGATGTGTGTGTGTTTGTGTGTGTGCATTTATATACATAAATACATACAAAAATATATGGAGGCAGATAATTGGCTGGTCGGTGGGTGGGGGCAGGTGATTGGCTGAGGGTTAAATTAAGGCCAATCGGGTGATTGGCTCTGGGTGGGATGGAGGCGGCTGATTGGCTGTGGGTTAAATCAAGGTCAATTATTGGCTGTGAGTTGGATGGAAGCAGGTGATTGGTTTTGGTTTGGGTGGAGGGAAGCGATTGGATTTGGGTTGGACGGAGGCATGTGATTGGATGTTGGTTAGATGGAGGCAGGTGATTGGCTCTGGGCTGGATGGAAGCAGGTGATTGGCTCTGGGTTGGATGGAGGGAAGCGATTGGCTCTGGGTTGGATGGAGGCAGGTGATTGGCTCTGGGTTAGATGGAGGGAGGTGATTGGATGTGGGTTAGATGGAGGCAGGTGATAGGATGTGGGTTAGATGGAGGCAGGTGATTGGATGTGGGTTAGATGGAGGCAGATGATTGGATGTGGGTTAGATGGAGGCAGGTGATTGGATGTGGGTTAGATGGAGGCAGATGATTGGATGCGGGTTGGATGGGGGGAGGTGATTGGCTCTGGGCTGGATGGAGGCAGGTGATTGGATGTAGGTTAGATGGAGGCAGGTGATTGGATGTGGGTTAGATGGAGGCAGGTGATAGGATGTGGGTTAGATGGAGGCAGGTGATAGGATGTGGGTTAGATGGAGGCAGGTGATTGGATGTGGGTTAGATGGAGGCAGGTGATTGGATGTGGGTTAGATGGAGGCAGGTGATTGGATGTGGGTTAGATGGAGGCAGGTGATTGGATGTGGGTTAGATGGAGGCAGATGATTGGATGCGGGTTGGATGGGGGGAGGTGATTGGCTCTGGGCTGGATGGAGGCAGGTGATTGGATGTAGGTTAGATGGAGGCAGGTGATTGGATGTGGGTTAGATGGAGGCAGGTGATTGGATGTGGGTTAGATGGAGGGAGGTGATTGGATGTAGGTTAGATGGAGGCAGGTGATTGGCTCTGGGTTGGATGGAGGGAAGCGATTGGCTCTGGGTTGGATGGAGGCAGATGATTGGCTCTGGGTTGGATGGCGGCAGGTGATTGGCTGTGGCGACCTCTGAGAGGAGCAGCCCGAAGAAGAAGAAGAAGAAGAAGAAGAAGAAGAAGAAGAAGAAGAAGAAGAAGAGGAAGAAGATGTGTGTTGAATACAGGTGGCAAAGACCTCTTTTCTCCAGCAGCCGTTGGAGGTGGAGCGCGTGATAATTAGCGGATAAACGAGGGCGACACATCGCTTCCACCTTGGACACTGACCCCCCCCTGGCCCCCCCCGGGGGGGGTTTAACCCATGACCGGGGCAAATCCGAGACGACAGCCGCTTCGAATCGCGGGAGGATCAACAATGACCCCCTGACACCGAGGCAAATCCAGCGAAGCCGGGCGGGGGCTGGAGGCGAACCGCCCCCGCCGCCGTGCACGTCTGTCGATCGGCGGCGTCCCATTATTTGTCGTCCTGGGATCTCGCAAGAGCGTCTTCGGCCCCCTCGAGAAGACGAGCCCCGCGACTCCTCGCCGTCCGTTTTCTGACAAGCGCACTCGGTGGGCGGCGGGTAGGGAGGGGGGGTCGGGGAAAATGAGGAGTCTTCCGAAAAATAAGGTAATACAAGATGGATGGTGGGCGGAGAAAAGATGTGGCGGAGAAACTGAAGTCGCTACTGAATTTAGCGGCGGTGAAAAGGCGGCGTCGGCGGAGAGAAAAGCGACGGATTTGGATTCGCCGCGGAACGGCGAGGGGGAGGTGTGGAAACGCTACAGATACAAAGTGACACCGAAAAGACGGACAGAGGGTTCGCCTGACAGGCTACGTCATTTTCCTGCGACATTCGTTGATTGGTTCGTTCCCCGTTCGTTCCCGGCTGTGATTGGCCGTGAGGTTAGGCTCACACTGACCAATCAGAATCAGGATACTTTATTGATCCCCCAGGGGGGGAAACTGAATCAAGTGGGGAAGAATCAAAATAGAACTAAAAATAAAGAATAAAAATAGTGAATAATAAAAATAAAAATAATAAAAATATTTAATAAAAATACATAAATAAATATATAATAAAAAATAATAAAAATGAAATAAAAAGATGAGGAAAGATTAAAAAAAAATTAGAATAAAAAATATAAATATAAATATAAATGAAAATATATGTTACGTATACATGTGTATTTACAAGTACATGTATATCCTTTTTATCGCCAGTCAATCATAAGGCCTCTTATATAGACGTACAATCATTGACGTCATGTCGACATACATGACGGGAGAAGGTGATCGACCTCAGGAGGAAGATGGACTTGCTGGCACAGCCACCAAAGATCAGGGGTGAGATGGTGGAAACAGTTGAGAACTATAGATTCCAGCGTGTCGTGATGGACAAGAGACTGGACTGGAGATCCGACATGAAGTCTGTGTGCAGGAAGCTCAGAATATTTAATTTAAACGGCAAGATGTTGGAGATCTTTTATCCGTCTGTCGTCTCCAGTGCCGTCTATTTTGCAGAGACTTGACAGGGTCATCAGGAGGCTCAGTGATCCGTCTCAGGATGGAGAACTTTGAGACGGCGGTGGAAAGGAGGACGCTTAAGAATTTGTCAAACATCATGGAAGACCTGGACCACCCTGGACCACCTTGGACCACCCTTGCTACCTCACACTGGATAGACCTGCCATAACAATAACTCGCTCAAATCACCGCCCTACTTCACATTGCCACTTTGCCCATTATTTATCCCTGTATATTGGCAAATATAAAAACTGTTGTCTATTTTTTATTTTTTATTTTGCTCATCTTTATTAAGAATAAAAGTAAGAATAAGAACAACTTTATTTACCCCGGAGAAATTATTTTAAACTATTTTATTTATTTTTAAATTTTATCTTAAATTTTATTTTATTTTATTTTTCTATTTATAGTCTTATTAAAAACCCGTACATGCTTCTAGGCAGGAGCTCTAATTCCAAAATTTCACCACGCCTGCACAGAGACAAATTAAAAATCTTGATTCTTGATTTTTTTTATTAATTATTATTATTATTATTATTGTTATTATATTACACATATACTATTAAGTTTATTAATTTTGAGCTTGCTGCTGAACAATTTCCCAAGCATGTGATCATGAAAAATACATCTCATCATCATTCCAAGTCAAAAAATTCACCCTCTCACTCACATGTTGTGTAGAAACACAGTCATTCATTCACATTTCATACAGAGACATTCACTCATTCATTGACATCACTCCTCACAGATACATCGTAAACAACCTTTCACCTTCACATTCGGTTTCGGATCCGCCTCGAACCTCCAGGGAACTGCAGGAGGAACCCGGAGAACCTGGAGAACCCCGAGGCCCGTCGCTGCAGACGCGAGGAGAACATTTAGACTCCGACAGGGAAACCTTCTCGCCGCGAGCCTGAAGCACAAACCGTCTTTCGCTTGAAAACATTTTTTTTTTTTTCTCATGATGATTGACGGCGCATTCGGGCGACTATGAAATAAAAAAAAAAAAAAAAAGGTGTCATCACGTTCACGGCCTCTATTTTCCACCTGTCAGATTTACAACAACAGAAAAAGAAGAGGAAGGACAAAAGCGGCCAGCGTTCGGGCTTCACGGCCGAGGCGTCCGTCTTTCAGTCCGTCTAGCAGTGTCTGTCTCTGATTAGCAATCACGCCGGCGAGGCCCGGGACCTCCTCCCGATGGAAAGCCTTAATTCTCCCCACATGGCGGCGAGGCATCCTGGCCCCGTTTGTTCCCGGTAAACACACAATCACCGCTTCTCGTTAACACTCGAAAAGTTTCCATATATCCTCTTAAGGAAAATCGCGGCTTAATCCCCGCCTCGCTCCCTCGAGGTCCACTCTTACTTAATGACTGCGTCGCCGGCGCCTGACGGCGGATTTGTTTGCCCGCAAACATGATGGTGTTTGTGTATTTCTGAGGAAGAATGATGGAAAATTAAAACGCGGTAAGAAAAATGAAATGACAGCCGGAGCCGAGTGTGTGTGTGTCGCAGTCGGGCTACGAACGCGGAAAAAACACCGCTCGTTGCCACGTATTGATTTCCTGTTTCGTCAAGGACGGAAGAGCTAATCAAAGTCGCGGAGAGGAAGTTGCGTTGTTCGCGGGCCTGGTGGCCAAAGGTCACGGTCAACAACCAACTTCTTGAGGAAGTGGGTGGACTAATGCAAATAACAAACCCAGAAGCTACAGAAGCTCAGAGGCGGTGGAGAGGGTCCGCGGTTTTTAGTTCTTGGGGGTAACTGCGGTACCACAACCCCATCGCCTCAGCAGTCAGGAAAGCCCAGCAACGCCTCTTCTGATGTATGGGTTCCTGATGGGGTCCACAAAAGTGGACCAGCAAGCCTGTGGTGAGGACAGCGGGGTCAATCACTTGGACTCCTCTCCCAGAAGATCTACACCACAGGCTGTCTAAGGACGGTGCAGAAGATCCTGCAACATCACCCAGAGGTAGAAGGTAGAGTTCCATAAAGGCCCGAACAAATAGACTCACCGACAGTACTTGTATCCTCAGGCCATAAGACTGCTAAACTCAAGATAAGGACTGCTGACAAATGTTCAAACTGCTTCAAAGTGCTTAAATGTTTACGCTGGGGTTATTTATGGGGGTTTTATTTGGAGATGAGGTTAGACAGGAATCTCCAGGGACCATGATGTTTGCAGATGATATTGTGATCTGTAGTGAGAGAAGAGAATAGGTTGAGGTAAATCTAGAGAGGTGGAGGTATGCTCTGGAAAGGAGGGGAATGAAGGTTAGTCGCAGCAAGACAGGAGTATATGAGTGTGAATGAGAGGAACTCGGGGTACAGGGTACTTGGGGTCAACAGTCCATAGCAATGGAGAGTGTGGAAAAGAGGCGAAGAAATACGTTGGAATGGGTGGAGAAAGGCGTCGGGGGTACGAAGAGATAGAAACTATCAGACAGAATGAAAGGAAAGGTGGACAAGACAGTGGTGAGACCAGCGATGATGTTTGGACTAGAAACAGCTCCAATGACCAAAAGACAGGAAGCAGAGCTGGAGGTGTCAGAGATGAAGATGTTGAGGTTCTTTTTGGGAGTGACCAGGATGGATAGGACCAGGAATGAGTCCATCAGAGGGACGGCACATGCTAGAAGGTCAGAGAAGCCAGACTGAGATGGTTGGGTCATGTATCATATATTGATAGACGGATGCTGCAATTGGAGTTGTAGAGGAAGACCAAAGAGAAGAAGCGTACTACTCAGGAATTCAGGAAGCGTACTATGCAGTCTTGTTGCTCCATACACAATTTCGTTGCCCTCTGGACAATGACTATAAATCTTGAATCTGAATCTGAAGTGGGTCCCTGTGGGTGACAACCTTGTGAGCATCATAAGCTACCTAGACCAGGGTGCTAGCGAAGCCCAAAACCAAAAGTCCGGAATGCCTTTTCCAAACTCCAGGCTAACTGGTGGTCCAAACAGGCTCGAATCAGAAGCAAGGTTTGAGGATAGCGAACCCCGAGTAAGATGTCCGATTGGTCAGAGTAGCCCGGGAGGGATTCGTCAAATCTTCTGTCCGAAAAGATCTCAAAGGAGGGGCCGTCCAAAAAAGACCAAACGTAACCGCATGTTCCCTGAGATCCAGAGAAGAGGGCTCAAGTGGCCGGGCCTCAAGGCAAGTGCTCGGGTGGATGCCCAGAAACAACATGCTGCAGGGCTACTACTCCAGACCTCAAGGAGGCGGCTTATTCACCGCCACGGGTTCAAGAGGTAGAGAAGCAACATCGTCCCACCTGGGAGCAACAGAGGATTAAAAAAAGATAAGAAAAACCCAAAGGCGACTCTGGATACGTGATCTTGCAAACAGACATTTGGACTCGACGGGCCGTTTCGCCGCAAATTCGGTCGACGTCTTCCGGCGGCATGATGTTTGGATTTAACAGCATAAGTAAAACACAAGCGGCCCGTTTTCACACGGCGGGCGCGGGAGAATAAATGAAGTTAACAGCGAATGCAAATGGCGTGCGGCTAGTCCATGATAAGATAGCGGCGCAAACACTCGACGCTAATAAATCAAATCCAGGCGGAGCGAGGATTGTTTACATTTCTGCTCCTCTGAGAAAGATAGAGTTGCCCCTGGAGCTCGTGCTGTTTCGTATATATATTTTTTTTTTTTTCTCTCGGCGGTATATATGTATTGAATTCGCTTCGTTCGGTGTAAATGTCACAACTCGCATTGACTGGATGCGTCTCAGTCGCTCACCAATACCGAGCTTCTATTGGCTGAACGCTGAAATGAATCCGATATCTGCTTATTCCTTCTTAATTAGCTATATAAGCGCCGCTGTCAGGGAGGAAGCACGCGGCACACAAGCTGTCTCAATTAGAGACTTATTTATAAGGCATATTTCTGAATTCAATAAATACGGAGTCGTTAGCGCTTCCGCCTCACAGAAACGAGGTCCCCGGTTGGATCCCGACAGGAGGCCTTTCTGAGCCGAGTCTCCGGTTCCTCCGGTTTCCTCCCACACTCCAGAAGCAGCCAGCGGAGAGTCTAAATCGCCCAGATGTTTAAATGAGAGGGAATATTGGTATCGCTTTGCTTTTTTTTCTTTGCAACTGCACCTTTAGCACCGCTGTCACTTTCAAAACAAATCAACAGAAAATCGCCTTACCTTACCCAGAACTTCACATTTTCTTGTCTTGGCAACTGGACTTGAATTTCTTTCTCACTCCTCATCCCAGAGGCTTCTTCACTTCTAATGAACTTGCACTGAGAATTGTGACGACGCCTACATCGGAGAGACCGAACAACCTCTGCAGGAGATCCGCCGCTTCAGGAAGGGACTCTGCGGTCCACCTACACCTGAAGGACAGGGATCATTTGATCCGAGACGGCAATATCTGCATTGTGTCCAGAGAAGACAGAAGGTTGGAGAGACGAGTTAAAGAAGCCATCTTGGCAAAACAGAAAAACCAGAGACGATCTTTCACAAACGTACAACGCCATCAATACCAAGAAGGACCAGGACCTTCTGCACCCTCCAAACAACCAGGAATGACCCACCACCAGAAGAAGCCACCGCTAACGTCCACATGAGCCTCAGTTCATGTGATCCAACAGGTTTCACTTCTTTCTTCAGCTTCACCTTTTCAAACTCTGACCCAGGAAATCCCGCTAAGTTGCTCTTTTGCTCCAACGAACGACACCAACATTAGCATAGCAACCCTCCTTATAGCACGTCTCTGGAGATCAACTCTTCCATTTACACCCTGGCAGATATTTTGGGAAACTCCCCACAAGTTATTAGAAGTGAAGAAGCCTCTGAGATGAGCGGCTGAAACGTCTTCAAGTGAAGAAATTCAAGTCCAGTTGCCACGACAAGAAGATTTCGACAAGAATTGACCGCGACCTCATCGTTTTCTGTGACAAATAATGTATAGTTATTTGTACTTTCGCAACGTGGGTCTTCGAGTAACACGATTTTAATGCACATTATTAAAAATAAAGTTGACTTTAAATGGTTGTTTATCTCCAGGTGGCGTGAAAATGAGCGAATGGTGGCACGTCTCCGGCCGGTCCGACCCTGAGTGCAGGATAAGCCAATGAATAAACGAATAGATGACTGAAGGATTTACTTCAATAATGTAATAAATACACCGAATAATTATTCAACATGAGCCAGGCTTAGTTTTCCCCGTCGGGGCAAATGGAGATTTCGGACCGGGATTCAAAGCAAGTCGACGGTAAAAATCCAGCAAACACTGTGAGCCGGAGATCAACGTGAAGAAGTGACGGGAACGCAGATATAAAACACCGACGTCTAACGCGGGAAGTGATCCGAGAGGATTATCGATGCGCCGATTCAAGGAGTCGAACTCCTGAGGCTGGGAGATCAGGTGATTCCAGAAGACAGAGCGCACCTTTACCAAAAAAAAAAAAAAAATTGTACATAAATAAGCCGCACTTGTCTATAAGCCGCAGGTGTTCATGTTGAAATATGAGATATTAACTCAACAGCAGGTGAGATATTTTTGAAAACTTTTGATGAAATATATAGCAGTAACATCTACAACTACCGGATCATGACGCCACATCATTTTTTTCAGCGGAACTTATTTGCAGTAGCTCTATTTCCTTCTTCGACGGCCAGATGTTCAAATTGAGGGCCGCATCAAATGCATTTCTGCGCGTGGTTTTCATTAAAGGTGTGTGGAAAAAGCACAAAATGGCCGATATGAAGAATTATCGAATTGCATTTAAGCATTACGCATTTATGAATTATCGTAAACGCGAGTGGGTTCGTGGACAGTTTCGTTAGTCCGTTGTGACGGTGTCTGCGGAAGGAACCTGCCGGAATTACCCGATAAAAAAACATAAATTAGCCGTGTTGTTTTAAACGCCGCAGTTCTCGAAGCGTGTGAAAAAGGAGCCGGTTATATTCCGGAATTTACGGTAAATGAAATGGAAATAATGTAGGTCTGTTTGTGCTAGCTTGTGTTAATATTAGCGTTAGCGAAACTAGCATCTTAACATGCGTCAAGAACGAATCATAGAGGGATGGAACGGACAAAATTCTGTCATTTTTAAAAATAAAATATCGTTCGGACTCTGATAACACGATCGATTCTGGACTATTGAACGCACCTTTATTAGGCCACACCGATAATTTTTAAAAGAAAAGAGAAATTGTACATAAATAAGCCGCAGGCGTTTCAGTTGAAACATGAGATATTAATGCAGCAAAATGTTACAGGAAAGACTTTTTTGGAAAAATTATGATGAAATTAAGGAAGGTACCATCTGCAGCTACCTATACATAACGCAAATGCTTTTTTTTTCAGAGCAGATGCTGAACCGCTTTGTCACTTTTCTCCTCTGAGACGGTGTTGGCGCGGAAGGAAGCTACAGTAATTATCCGATTAAAAAACATAAATTAGCCACATTGTCGTAAACGCCGCAGTTCTCGAAGCGTGTGAAAAAGGAGCAGGTTATATTCCGGAATTTACGGTAAATGAAATGGAAATAATGTAAGTCTGTTTGTGCTAGCTTGTGTTAATATTAGCGTTAGCGAAACTAGCATCTTAACATGCGTCAAGAGCGAGTCATAGAGGGTTGGAACGGATAAAATTCTGTCATTTTTAAAAATAAAATATCGTTCGGACTCTGATAACACAATCGATTCTGGACTATCGAGCGCACCTTTATATGGGCCGCATCGATAATTTTTAAGAGAAATTTTACATAAATAAGCCACAGGTTTTCCTGTTGAAACATGAGATAATAACGCAGCAAGATGTTACAGGAAAGATTTTTTGTGAAAATTTTTAATGAAATTAAGGAAGGTACCATCTACAGCTACCTATACATAACGCAAATGTTATTTTTTTCCAGAGCAGATGCTGAACTGCTTTGTCACTTTTGTCCACTGAGACGGTGTTGACGTAGAAGGAAGCTATCGTAATAACCCGATAAAAACCCATAAATTAGCCGCATTGTCATAAATGCCGTAGTTCTCAAAGCGTGTGAAAAAGGAGCAGGTTCTATGCCGGAATTTACGGTAAATAAAATGGAAATAATGTAAGTCTGTTTGTGCTAGCTTGTGTTAATATTAGCGTTAGCCAAATAAGCATCTTAACATGCGTCAAGAGTGAGTCATAGAGGGTTGGAACGGACAAAATTCTGCCATTTTTAAAAATAAAATATTGTTCGGATTCGGATAATACGATCCATACTGAACTATTGAGCGCACCCTAGTAAAAGAAAAAAGAAATTGTACATAAATAAGCCGCAGGTGTTCCAGTCGAAACATGAGATATTAACGCAGCAAGATGTTACAGGAAAGATTTTTTTGGAAAAATTTTTACATAATTTTTACATTTTACATAACGCAAATGCCATTTTTTTTCAGAGCAGATGCTGAACTGCTTTGTCACTTTTGTCCACTGAGACGGTGTTGGCGCAGAAGGAAGCTGCCATCATCACCCGATAAAAATCCATAAATTAGCCGCGTTGTCGTAAAAAGTGTGAAAAAAGTAGAGGCTTATATGCCGGAATTTACGGTAATAAAGTCATAAAAGGCCAGAAGGGTAGAATATTTCTACCCACCTGGAAATCTCTCTTATCTGGAATTATTCGGGATTCTTGGTTTTCCCGGTGACGGGAGCGCTGGGGGGCTTGCTCTCCTGTCGTAGACTTGTATGCTTCCGACGCTCAACTTTTTCTTTTCTTTTTTTTTTCTTAAATACCTGGCAGACAGTTCCGCTCTTTGATGGAACAACTGTAGTTTCTCCGCTTTCTGAAGCTAATTCAAAAGCGTCACACACACACGCACACACACACACACACACACACACATTCCGTCTTCCCCTCCATCCAGCTTTCCGCCGCTTTTTAAACTTTAATCATCTCACATTCAGCGCGTTTTACAGAAACTCGTCACAAGCTTTTCTATAGACCTTTTCTCTTCTTTTTTGGCCCCCAACCTCAATAAAGGTTGGAAGCCGCCGGAACTTCCTAGTCTGTTCGTTTCCCGGCTCCCTCGGGGATGATTGATGGAGATTTAAACGCCCCCCCCCCCCCCCCCCAAAAAAAAAAAAAAAAATGGTACGCTTTGATAAAAAGAGCCTATACCTTTATCTTCACCGTTACTACAACGTTGGGCCGTGTAATCGATTTGAAATGTCCGGCGTTGAAAGGTGACGACTGATGTTTCAGATGGTATTTTTCTCATCCCGTCACTCAAGTGTCAGGAATGTCACCGGAGGGGAGGGGAAAAAAAAAAGAGAATATCGCCCCCCTCCAGAGACGGCATGCTTTTTGTGAGTTTTCTCTGTTTTTTGATTGTGTCGCAGCGAGGCGGCGGCGGCACCCGCTGCTCCTCGGGAACCATGTTGTGTCGGCCGCAGCGTGGGGTCGCCTCCAATCCATCGGCGAGCTGACCCGGCCCAAAAAAATCGATGGCCGACACGACGAGATGTGTGATATTGTTTCAAGACGGGCTCCATCGAGCGCCTCCGTACTTACCGTGCACCGCGACGAGAACCAATTTGTTTACGACGATACAAATCCACTTTGGACAAACAGAAATGCTTGAAAAGCGTGCCGGCGCACTTTTTTTTTTTTTTTTTTTTCCTAAACCTGTACGGCCGAGTCGATGCCGCGAGAAATCCTTTCCAGGTGGCGAGATCTGTCACAGGATGATAACATCCTTTCACGGAAAAGGGGCAAGACAAATAAGCCAATCAAAAGAAATGGACCTGGCTCATCCTGTCGAGATGTGCTCACCAGAACAGAAAGCTTGATTTGGCCTTGCTAGGATAAACGCCTTAATGTACTTCCAGCCGAGGGTACTACGGCGAGAACTGTTCGCTGGGGACCAAAGAACTCGGCTGTCGATGTACCCGTTTAAGATTTATCACTTTTTTTTTTACTGAAGGTAAATATCAAGCTCGGCCATCTCCATTGATCGCCTGCTCGGGTGTTTGCGTGCGTTCTCGTTGCGATCAGCAGGCCTCGAACACAAATCCATAATGTCCTCGGCAAGGACGACCGACGTCACATTTTGGGAAGAAAACCAATGGATCTCTGTTGGCTCTTACGCCCCGACAGGGAAGTACTCGCCATTTACTGCTGCCTCGTAATGGCACCACTTATCTGCTCCGATCCAGCCCACAACAATGCACTTTAATGTAAAAAGTACTTCCAGCAGTAGGTATTACGCTGCGCTGTCCGCTGGAAATCAATGGATTGAGTCTGGCTGCAGATGTACCTGTTGAAGATATTTTCAAAAAAAATAACAAGAAAAGAATGAAAAATATACCCATCTTGGCCATCGTGACATCCTCGGTAAGGAGGACCGATGTTACATCTTTGGCATCTTAAGGACTCGTATGCCCAGAAAGGGAAGTACTCGTCATTTGCTGTTGCTCTTCTTATCTACTCTCCTCCAGCCCAAAGCAACGTATTTCAATGTTCAACGTACTTCTAGTACTGCACGTCTGGAGATCGAAGAACTCTGCATGGCCATAGGTGCACCTGTTAAAGATGTATTTCTATTGTACTGAAGTTAAATATCAAGCTTGGCCATCTCCCTAGAGAAAATGCTCAGGTGATTGCCTGAGCAGTAGATGGACATACCCATATTGTTCTTGGAAAGGACAATCGACGTCACGCCTAGGGGAAGAAAATGGTTCCATCTCGAAAGGCCCGTAAGCCCCAACAGAGAAGTACTCGCCATTTATTGCTGACTTGTAACAGCTCTACTTGTCTGCTCTGATCCGGCCCACAACACTGCTCTTCAATGTACAACGTATTTCCAGCAGCAGGTGTTACGGCGCGCCTGTCGGCTGGAAATCAGTGGCTCAAGTTGTTGAAGATGTCTATTTTCCAAATATTACAAGACTGAAAAAACCAACATCGCATCTTTGGCATCTTAGGGACTCCTGCGCCAGGACAAGGAAGTACTCGCCATTTACTGCAGCACTTCTTATCTACTCTTTGCCATCCCAAAGCAACATACTTTAATGTTCAATGTTCTTCTTGTACTGTCTGGCTGGGGATTGAAGAACTTGTGCTGACAGTAAATATCAAGCTTGGGCATCTCCACTGAATACCTGCTCAGGTGTTTACCTGAATTATTCTTGCGGGAAGAAGGCCTCACAACAAACCCATAATGTTCTTGGTAAGGATGACAGACGTCACATCTTTGGCATCTTAGGGACTTGTATGCCCGGAAAGTGAAGTAGTCACCATTTACTGAACTGCTCTCCTCTAGCCCAAAGCAAGGTACTTCAATGTTGAACATACTTCGAGTACTGCTCAGCTGGGGATCGAAGAACCTATATTTAAGGTAAATATCAAGCTTGGGCATCTCCACTGAATAACTGCTCAGGTGTTTACCTGAATTATTCTTGCAGAAAGTAGGCCTCACAACTAACCCATAATGTCCTTACAAAGGATGACCGAAGTCAAATCTTAGGGACTTGTATGTCCGTAAAGGGAAGTAGTCACCATTTACTGAACTGCTCTCATTTAGCCCAAAGAAAGGTACTTCAGTGTTCAACATACTTGGAGTACTGCTCAGCTGGGGATCGAAGAACCTATATTTAAGGTAAATATCAAGCTTGGGCATCTCCACTGAGTCCCTGCTCGGGTGTTTGCCTGTATTATTCTTGCGAGGAGTGGGCCTCGCCAACAAACCCCTCGCCAACGTCACATCTATGGGAAGAAAAGCGACGGATCTCCAAAGGCGCGAGCGCCCTGACAGGGAAGTACTCGCCATTTACTGCTGCCATGTAATGGTACTTCTGTGCTCTTGTCCAGCCCAACGTACTTCAGTGTTCAACATACTTCGAGTGCTGCTCGGCTGGAGATCAAAAGGACTCAGCATGGCCATCGATGTACTTGTTGAAGATGTATTTACGGTAAATGTCGACCTTGGATACCTCCATTGCGTACCTGCTCAGGTGTTTGCCTGCGTTCTCCTTGCCGGCAGCAGGCCTCGCACACAACGCCGTGACGCTCTCAGCGAGGATGACCGACGCCGCATCACCGGGGAAGAAACAGATGTATCTCCGAAGGCTCGTACGCGCCGACAGGGAAGTACTCACTGTTTACTGCCGCCTCCTAACGGCACTACTTATCTGCTCTCGTCCAGCCCACAACAATAAAAACTCCAGTGAAGGATGAAGCGATCTAAAACAGATTTCCTCCTGTCACCAGAGGATTGAAAGTATCGTGTGATCAGAGCGCGATTTAACGGGAGGTTTTCGCAGCGGAAGGCGGGGGCTCCCAAAGGAGCCCGCCAATAGTTTAAGGGGAGGATCAGTGACTGGAAGTAAAAGAGTGTAGCATTAGCTGTTATTACATTAATTATCAAAAGGCATCACACGGAAGAGCCGGGCTCGGTTAAAACGCAGTGATCAGAGCTCACGGTTCGTGGACGTTTTGTGTTTTCCCACGTTTTAAATGTCAAAAAACTAATTACTGCCTCAGGATGAATCTTGGAGGGGTTTTTATAGCGACATAGTAATCTGAGGCAAAAGAAGCTCCTTCTGTGATCATGTCATCTTAAAAGATATCCAGGATCGGAAGAAAGGAAGAAGTTCCATGGGTTCTAGCTTCATCGCTAGGACACGACGCGATAGCCCAGCTAGCTCTGCTAATGCTAGCGCCTGACATTTTGACCCTTGTTTAAGCTCGACAGTACCAGCTCCGCTTTTTAGTTTTGAATCATTTTCAAAGATAAGAGTACAAACCTGGCTTCTTGCCGCTCTTCCTTTTCTTCTTCAAATCTCAGAGATGCCTTAACGTTACAAAAGAAAGCGATCTAAAGAAGATAGTTTATCGTCCCCCAAAAGTACAACATTCACCTTCTGCAAGAAGAGAGAATTGCGTCCCCTTTCTCAAAGCGGTGAGGACAACCTCAGCTCTGGCCGTGACATTTCATACTTCTCAAGAAACTCCGGCAGTGTCTTCACACGCCCCGCCCTCCGCAACACAAGAAGCTTAGAATTGCGTGAATCCGACGCGCAGGGACGAAGGAAGAGGAAGTAAATGGTTTCCGTGCGTTTTCATGACCCGGCGGTTTGAAAAGACATCGGATGAAATGAATCCCTTCGCACCGAAGTCGGTAGCGCTTCCACGCGAGGTGCCAAACAGACCGTCGGGAGCAGCTGAGGGGGTTCGGTGTCTCGTCCAAGGACTTCGGCATGCATGAGGAGCCAGAAATGGAACCGCCGACTGAGCCTCTCTGCTGAGCCACAGCCGCCCCCTGCAGATGGTTTGGACTTCCTGGTGCGTGTTTTCAAGTAGTTTTTTTTTTTTTTTTCTCAAATCAGCCTGATGACATGGACAAGTTCAGACTTTATTCCCCAAAACACCAAATAAAACAGACAACGGACTTCTGTGGACCGCAACGCCCGGGACCTAAACCAAGGCCCAGCCCCCGAGACAGCACCAATGTACGAGGGAAGTGGTCTGTTCTCTCCTTCTGCTCCACATTTTGAAGAAAACAAAAGTTCTCTAGCGTGCCAAAGGAGGAGTTTCAACCAATCGGTGCTGTTTGGTTGCTGAAGAATGCCCATTGGTGGTAATCTGGAAAGGCAACACTCCAGAAAGGGTACTTTTACACAGAGAGTTTGTCACCCGTGAAACATTGGTGGAAAACAAACTTGGGGTTTTCGAGTGTTCCAGGTCATGGTGGTTAACCTTCGGTTTAATGGATTCCTCCATTGTATTTCCATAAAGCTTAATCTACTTCTGGGCAAACGATCCCTTACAAGCATCAAGGTACTTAGTTCTCTGACTGAAAGCAATGGCACTAGTTAGCCTACCTACTTATGGCATCTCTCAAACAGGAAATGATGAGCCAATAAAATCATACTTCCGTTTTCCTTTCGGTGCTTGAAAACCAAATTAAAATTCAATCAGCGGCTGAGAAGTAAACAACATCTACAAAGTGTGACCGCTCACATTCTGCCCCGCCATCTCCGGATTAGCATGCGGTTTTACAGCCCTCTTAACATCAGCCGATGCACCGATGGCGACGAGTGAAATCTTTCGCCGGTCCTAATAGGCATCCGGAGAGGGCGGTTCAAACTATGAAATTAAAGGATTAAAATTTGGTGGGAAATCCCTGTTCCGAAAAGGCTTTCAAAGGGGACGACTCTTAAAGTGACTGAAGGGATGGAACGGGAGGAGGCGGAGGAAGGGAGTTGAGAACCCCATTAAATCTGTGCCCTTTATGCGATAATAATCTGCAGCGCTAACGTTTAACCCTGAAATTCTTCACAGTCCAAATGTTTCGCGGAAGGAACTGTAAAAAAGCGCTCGTCCCCACTTCTGGATCCCGAATCCCCTGTGCTGAAAGAGCAAGAGGCGGGAGGACATATGTCCAAGAAGGACATGAATAATAGAGTACAGCATAAGGGAAGAAGGGCACCGGTCCACTAGATGTACTTCCTGCTCCCTCAGCATCTCCCTTCTCCACGCTGTCAGTGTAACTTCTCTGTCTGCACGTTATTTGAAATGGAAGGGAGAACTCCTTCCAGAGCCAGATGCTGATGTCCAACCGTCAATTTTCGAGTCAAGTCCAATTTTATTTATACTGCCCCGGGGGTGCTTTACAATCTATATGGGGGCCATCATTAGAGGGAGTGCCTTGGCTGAGGAAAAACTTCCCAAAAAATATTTAAGAAAAAAATAAGTAAGCCACGGGATGATGTTCAATTCCTCGGCGAGGACGTGGGCGCACACGCCGCGCACATCAATGGGTGTTAAAAATAAACAGAAAGTTATTCCGGAAAATTAAAAAAAAAAGTAAAATCCACAAATAACCTCCAGAACAAGGATGATCGCAACGAAGGGATACAGATTTGCTCAGAGGGATTGACGGGGATCTTCTTTTTCGGCCCAGCTGTCATTGGCTGTCGGGCGGATCTACCAATAAATCCCAGGGACAATTTCAGGTGTCCAATGAACCTCCTGCAAGTTTTTAGACATGGGGAGATTATGGAGACCCCAAACTCAAAGGCCATCCCATCTGAATCCAACCGGGGATCTTCTTGCTGTGAGGTGGAAGCGCTAAGCGCTGCGCAGCCTTATTTTAGGGTCATATTTGTGTACAATGTCCCATTAAAATTCCATGTGGTCTTCCCAACTAGCTGTGTTCGAAAGGTTGGGGGTTCAGTTCCCGACTCCAAGCACTCTTGGGCAGGACTCTGTCCCCTAGATACTTCCGATGGCCTGGTTTGGTGCTCCACAAGTGTCGACCATGTGCCGTTCTGCTTCTTCTCTGAGCATACCGTGCAACATCGCGCCCCCAACAACAGTTCGGCGGTACGACGCCATTTTGGCGAGTTTGGCTACGCGAGCAGAAAGCTTACAGAATTGAACGCTGAGGATGGACAGAAGGCGTGTAACATTGAGCATACAAGTCACCGATTAACTGCCTTCCAAACCCTCCCGCACGTCAACATTTAGGCCACCGGTTGATAAAAGTAATGGAAAACTTGTGTCGGTTTAATAGCAATGATTCAGATCTTGAGGTTCTGGAGCGTCAGGTACGAACATGTATCACCCGACACTAATGAGCTTCACATCCGCCGAAGGACACGTTGCTCTTGGTGATGAAAATTCATGATCTTCACCATCACTTTTATACAAACCTACGACGCTCCGCCTTTACTTTCCATTAACCCCCCCCTCCATTTCTGTCCTCGTGCGTCGGCGGGCTTTTGATTAACGAACACAGACGGGAACAAACACAGCTCCGCCGCGATATTTGAGATTTACCGATTTGAATTTTTGCCCGGCGTATTTCTTCCAGCTTGGATGTAGCGTTCGCCCTGAAAGTGAAACGGCTGTTAATTAGTGCTGCGAGTACCGCCGGTTACTCATAAATAAGTGATGGTATTAATCGAGGGTGGTATTTAATTTAGTAGATTTGGGGTGAAAAAAAAAATTTAAATAAACAAACAAATTAGTGTTCTAACCTGAGAGTGTAACCCTGATGTTATGGATTACACTGCAAAATGAGGGACGGGGAATCACTTATCAGCAAATGAATGGGTTTATTTATTACAAGGATGACTCCATATTAAAAAACACGTGAAGAGGTGACGGGAAAGAGGATTTAATTACAAAATAAACAAGCCCGATATGGCGCCGATTGACGGTTGAGTGAATTCAAGCTGGCGAACCCTTTATCGTACGGAAAGCGAGGAAAAAAATAATAAACACGCACGTCTTTTACGTTTGACGAAGTCGAGGCGAGAGCGCGGGACACTAAACACTAAAATCTACGACTCAAACAACCGGAAAGAACTTCGGTTGGACACGGCGGCGTTTTCAAGGACGCGAGTGCGGTGAGAGTTTTACATGCCAGTTATTGGAAACGTGCGCGGCGCCCGCGAAGCCGTGACGACACCAAAATACATAAAAATTAATTAACGGTCCCACGTTTGTGGGGGAGGTGGGCGTTGCAGTAAAATGTAGCTCTAAATTAACTGTAGTCCAGCGTTCCGCGTGGTTAACTTTACATTAGGAAGGAACGTACGGCCAGATGGTATATTTCAATTTTCGGCGTTTGCGCCGCGCGCGCGCAAACCAAAAAAAAACATGCTCACCCGCGACGATGAAACGGATACAGGCCTTTTAAATTTGGCGTTTTTTTTAAAAGCCGCGGTGACGAATCGATGAATCAGCTATTCATTTTAGTCACCGAATCCCTGGAATTATCCATTTCAAATGAACCCGTCTGGCTCGGACGTCTCAACTCGGCGCGCGCGAAAAGAGAAAGTCTCCAAACAGCGGCGATCAATAACAAGCTGTCAGCTTCTTAGCGAGGCCACGGACGGAGCGGAGACACCGGCGCCATGGAGATCCAGACGCATCCGTCCATCAGGCTCTTCTCGACCACCGGCCTCTTTGATCGAAGATGACAGAAAGAGGCAACGCAAGCGAGCGGAAGAAGAAAAACCGAAACCTGTGGCGCCGGGCGGCTCCCGGAAACCCCTGCGTTTTGGGTTGTTTTTGTTTTTGACCGAGATGTAATTAAAGCAGACCCTACGCTCCGGGTGTTGCCGCCGCTAAATGATGCTCGTCTCTACCGGCCGACGCACAAAGGCCAGACAAAACAGAAAAGGAAATCCCGGAAAGAAAAAAAAAAAAAAAACAGAGCGGCATCTAGGGAGGGCTTTGCATAATACGCCGCGCGTTCACTCCCACAATCCCCGCGTTTACCGCGCTTTTAGACAAACATCCCCTTACGCTCGCAAGCAATGCACCTAATTGCTCCGGCGTCCATTGAGCGACGACAATGGCCGCGTTGGGAGTTGGGAGACTTTGTCGGGATGTATGTAATTATTCAGCGGGACAAAAAAAAAAGAAGGGGACTCGACGCGGTGCCAAAGCAGATTTGCTGTCCGCGGTCAGTGCATTCGCCGGGGTATCTAATGATGCGCTCTTACAGGCTAAATTACCGCGGCGTTGTTTACGTCTCCTCTCCGGGCACCGAGGTTTGCCCGGCGAGAGCCGGAGACTAAGAGCCGAGATGGAGCCGCCGAAGTTTAAATTAAACCTCACCATCTGATAGTAATGAAGAGCGCTGAGGAAGATGAACGACGCCAGCCGAAGTAGAGACAGCGGAGGGGATGAAATATTTAGCTCTTCCTCATAAAGGCCCTTCTTGATAGGAAGGTGTGTGCGAAGGCCAACAAATGGCAACAAGCAGGGAGTTTAATAGATAAATCTCTTAATTTGTAAACAGAGCGATGTTATTTCTGTGGGCGGGGCGACGCTTCCCCAAAGATGCTTGAAGAAAAAGAAAAATGTAAATATGTACTTTGCTCACCGGGCAGACCAAGGAGCCGAACCAACAACCTTTCGGTTCCCGAAAAGCCTGTCATAAATGGCGGCTACCCGTTCAGCAGTGACCTGCGGCCAGGGGAGGCATGAGAGGCTGTGCCTCACCTGCCAATCTTGGAGAGGAAAAAATGTCAAATTAAAATAAGAATTAAACGGTTATAGTTATCAGTGGTTTGCACTGTAAAGGTTTTTTTTTCATTTAACTTCTCCAGTTTTTTATTTAAAAAAAAAAAAAAAATGCTGGATTTTTACATTTACTGTTCAAATACTGAGGCGAGACGTGCGGTGAGGCCGCGGACTGTTGAGCTTCAACGTAGGTTACATAATGACGGCTAACTGCTAGCATGCTCTTCACGAACACTACATTGCTGTATCTCTGTAAATGTTGAAATACTTTTGCTCTATGAAGTTCATTTCCAAACAACTTTATGTGTGTTACTAGTTTCTTGTCCTGAGTGATCATAAAAAGATTGCAAACTGCCAGGAAGTGAGGCACGCAGTTCTCCTGCCTCATGGTAGGCCATGCTAGTGATTCCAGGGATTCTTCCTCAGCTGCAGAATACAGCGACAGCAAGCTCGAGTTAGCAAGTCAAGCGCGGCAATCCGTTTATTTTTATTCTTCTCTTCCCTGTAAATCTGATTGTGATGAAGTCAGTGCCTCACCAGGAACGAACCTCACCGCTCATCACTGCACCTCGGGACTGGTAGATTGTATCCACTGCGCTTTGTACTCTAGTACACGATAGTTTAATGTTTGGTTTGCTTGTTTATTGTGCACTTTACTGTTCATGTGCACTCTCTTATAATTTATTATTACTATATTGTTTATCTCACGTCCCTGTGGGAAAGTGGAAAACGTCTTTTCTTGTCCTCTGTACGTCCAGTGCTTCCGCTGACTTTGAAATCACTCATTCACACATCACCAATCCAACACAGATACAACATTCACCCTCTCATTTGCACATCATGTAGAAGAACAAACAGCTCTTCACTCTCGTAACCATCATATAGTTATAATTCACACGTCTTCATCAATCATTCTTGTGCTCAGCGATGATAAAACGGCTGCAAAGAGCCACCAAGTGAGGCACGCAGTTGTCCTGCCTCACTTGGTGGCGTGCCTCACCAGCCATGAATCTCACCGCCGTTCAGACAAAGACGGCGGCGGCGCTGCCATGCAAGGCACCAAGACGGCATCAAGAAGACCAGCGGGTACAACTTGGGAGTTCCGTGTCTCGTCCGAAAGACACTTTGAGGAGCCGGGAATGGAACCGCCAACCGTGCGATTGCACTGCCAACCCAACCACAAGCTAGAAGTGAAGCTCCGACAGGCGGCGCAACTAGCGGGAGCTAGCAGTGCCTCATTTAAGCCAAGTTTTGTGCGGTAGGACATCAAGAAAACGCCGTCGGCGTGACTCAACGTACAAACAGACACCTACACCTTGCCACAAATGACACATCCATTACTGAGTGAGTGAGAACCATCACGTATCTCTCAATGTTTGTCAACCCTCGAGTTCATTATGTCAGATTGTTAATGCTTATTATCGGATTGGCAATTACTCAGTCCAGCCGTTCCATCTTCTCGAGCCCAGACGCGACTCTTTGATTTTTTTTTTCCCGTCGGCACGGCAGCTCCACTGAGAGACCTCAATAAAGAGCCATTAGCCCTTCAATACCGGCGCCGCAAAAAACCCGGTCGAGTGACATTTGGACGGTTACGACCGCTCGCCGAAAAGCATCCACAAATTGGAAGTCGTCCACTCGGGTCCAAAAAGGTCGTGTTTTCCTCAGAACAAAAGGTACATTGTCCAATAGGGAGGGAGGAACCATTCTCAGTAAAATAATGACTTTTTGGAGCCGCGGGTCTAAAGGTCTAATCCGATGTGTTACATTAAAAACATCTATCTTATATGACCATTATTCATTCGTTGGTGATATGTAGAGATCAACCAGCAGCTGAGGGGGCGGAGCTAATCCCAACTGTCAACGGCTCAGATGGCGGTTCACCCTTGACCCGTCGTTCATTCACCTTCTCATTCACAATCGGGGGTCCGATGACCCTCCTGCATGGGTTTGGACTGTGGAAGGAACCCAACGTAGACACCTGGAGAACATGTAGCTTCCACAGAGAAAGGCCTCCCTGTCAGGGACCTTCTTGCAGGGAGGTCAAAGCGCTGACCTCCGCGCTTTTTCATTGACATTTTTGTTTGGCTGTTGTGAAGCAATTCTCTAAAAGCAGACCTCTGGAAGCGGCGGTGCAAATAAAGTTTCTTATTGCTTTTGTCTTTGAGAGGATATCCTTTCCTCGCTCCACGGCGCAAAAAACCAAAGTCATACATTTTCTGGACTTAAATACCCAAAGGTAAAGGGGGGGAAAAAAAAAGGCCCACTCTTGGGCAAGGTGAACGAATCTCATTCTCACAAGATTTATTCCGGCCGAGTCAAAAGAGCACGGCAGGATTCCGAAGTAGCTTTCATCACGCCGCCCTTAAGTTTAGGTCCTCCACCTTTACCTGAGGGTATTTAACTCTACAAGCTCATAATTATGAAACTAAGTCCGACTGGAAGAATCCTGTTCGTGCAAGTAGCGCTAGGACTGACCCGGGGAACGTGATGGGACAACCGAAAAAAATGAAGTTTCAAAGAGTGATCCCGTCTCTTCTATCTCCAAACGGAGAGAACTTCAAATAAAGCTCTGCTCGGATTCTGGAAAGGGAATAAGAGGAGTCGTGGCCGGTAGGAATATGGTGAAATAGAAGGATAAGATTGGTTTCACTGCGGGTGGCGTCCCAGAAACGTCTTTTTTTGGGATCAAAGTTGGTTCTTCTGTTCATTTGTAGCGACGTTCAACCGATCACCCCTACTGATAACCCTAACCCTTTAGAAAAGACACCGGATTTCTCCAGTTTGACATCCCGACTTCTGGTGAAGCTCCCGCATGGGGCGCCTCACTTCCTCCCTCTGGTTCTCGCCATTTTTCCTTTTCGCCTCCTCCGTGTTGAATTATCGCCGCTTCATTTCATGTCTTTACCGTCGCTAAAGGCAAGATATCTGACAGACGTAAACACATCAGACACGTCGTCCTGTCCGATGCTAACGGCAGCTAACGGCTACCAGCTGGTGCAAAAATCCCAAAATATGAACTCCTTCATCGGCGGCCAATCAGATCATCCCATCCAGAAGCATGTCGCCGCCTCTCCCGGTGATCGATGGATCAGCGCCGTTCGCGGAACGACAAAAACCAACACAGCCTTACGGAATTCGTCAGTTTGCGCCCGGAGGTCATTTACATCATGAAAGAGGAAAATCAGCAGCGGCGGCGAAAAAATAAAGATGGAAGGAAAATGTTGTGGCAAGAATTGGATATTGAACAGGGGTGAGCGGCGGCGCTGGAGCGCTGCTCGACGGACGCGATTGGCCGGGGGTCTTACCTTGGCCGACGCCGGGGTGACCGTGATGCCCCGCTTGACCGCGATGTCGCCGCTCGACGTTGTCACGGCAACCGTGACCGGAGTCGGGAGGAGAGAGGGGATGACCGGGAGCGGGAGGAGCCCCGGGCGGTTGTTGCCATTGACGACGGCGGAGGCGCAGCTATGATTGGCGCCGCCGTTGTGGAGGCCGGAGGGACGGACGTCTCGCCGCTCCCAGGGGCCCCGGTAGTCCCTCTCGAAGCGGTGGTGATGGTGGCGTGACATCACTTCCTGTCAACAACACATGAGGACGGGTCACATATTTCTTAAAAGCAGACGGATCAAAGGGGGAAATGAAGAAAATAATAGCGGCATCTGCTCCCGCCGCACCTGAGCGACGCTGACGCGCCATTTGTCGCTTCTAATTTCTTTTCAGCCGGTCGCGCGCAAAAAAAAAAAACAGGAAACGCGCGGCCGTGTCGTGACCTTGCGGTCAAAACCCGTTCATCTGAATAGATAAATCCCCCCCGCCCACCCTCAGCTCCACGCCCGCCGCAATTACGCCTCATCTCATACGTCTAATGGCCGCTTAATTCAATCAGGTCGCCCTTGAAGAGCGCACCCCTCCCCCCTCGCCTCGCTCTTCAAGCACGGGAGGCTGTGATTGGCTAAGTAGGATTTACATGGGGACGGGCGGCGCGTCGAAGGCGCTACGGGATCCCCCGCGGCTCAAATCTGTGTCGCGGTTCTTCGCCGAAGGCCTTTGACGACGAGTAAGTAAATAAACAACGACCTCAAACCCAGGTTTCGGCGAGCCGCCGTGCTAAATCCCACCTTCTGATCTGCCAGGAGAGCGGCGGCGGCGGCGGCGGCGAGTCTTTATCCAGCACGCCGAAAAATCCCGACTTTTCTCCCTCCGGAAACTAAATCGTCCCCTTGTGGGGAAACGATTCCCCCCCGACTCTTTTCTTCCCCTCCATCACCCTCAACCGTATCCGTCTTTCATTCCCGTCCGGCTTTTCTCGATCCTTACGAACGGCCTCCACATCTTTAATAACCTGGAGTTTCTGCCGGCAGTGTTATCTCTGGAAATATGAGCGGTGGAGGCGAGGAAAGGCGGAGGAATAACTGGGATTTGTTTTGTTTTGTTTTCGCAGACGAGTAATATCCCTCCTTATCGGCCCGGTTGAGGAATAACGGGGGCGGTCGGAAAAGTCGGAATTCCTCCTGATGAAAAAAAAAAAAAAAGGTGCGATGCGGGATTTCCGCTTACGACGTTATTGGCGTTGGTTTCCGCGAAGCCGACTCCTCCCTCGCTAACCCGTCATGTGAGGAGACAAAGCTCGTGTTTTGAAAATATTGAGATACGTGTCGATAGATAGAATAATCAGAAATGGCAGCGTGGTCGGATCCAGATTTAAGTTGAACCCCATCTGGGAGAACTAATAGGAATGAATGCAGGGACTGTCTCAGTAAATTAGAATATTGTGGTAAAGTTCCTTATCTTCTGAAATGCAATTACAAAAACAAAAATGTCATACATTCTGGATTCATTACAAATCAACTGAAATATTGCAAGTCTTTTATTATTTTAACATTGCTGATTATGGCTTACATCTTAAGAAAACTCAAAAATCCTATCTCAAAATATTAGAATATCATGAAAAAGTCATTTTTGTTTTTGTAATTGCATTACAGAAGATAAAGACCTTCATCACAATATTCTAATTTTCTGAGACAGTGTACGCTTGACTGTTGGTCTCTTACTAAAATGAAGAATGATAATTTCTTTAAAAATCAGAATCAGAAAATATATTTTCATATATTTTTTTTTAATATTTTATAACTTAATGAAATAGAAATTAAACATTTTCTTTTTTTTTTGCTAGCGCACTGCATGCTGGGTTGATGACGTATGGAGATTACTCATGTTAACTGTCCGCTAGCGTTAGCTTAGCCTACGGTATATACATTAATAAAGCATATTGGGCTGCTTTTGGTTGCAGTTTCCAGTCCTAGGGAAACAAAGGGGCTGATGCTAGGCTAACACAGCTTTATTTTCTAACACAGCTATATTTTCATTTATTGTTATTATTTTAAAATATTTTATAATTGAATGAAATAAAAATGAATTATTTTCTTTTTGTTTTTGCTAGCGCACTGCATGCAAGGTTGATGACGTATGGAGGTTGTTCGTGTTATCCGCCCGCTAGCGATAGCTTAGGCTACGGTATATACACTGATAAAAGAATATTGTGCTGCTTTTGGTTGCAGTTTCCGGTCCTAGGGAAACAAAGGGGCTGATGCTAAGCTAACACAGCTCTCAAAGGGACAAGAGGAGAAGAAAGGAGTGGGAAATTGCTTGTGGATGTTTACAACTTCCTGAGGATGTTCAAGTTCCTGCCGCTTCTCGTCAGATGCATTTAGCCGAGCCAAACTGCTGAAAAAGCTCACAGCTGAGGCTAGTTTTAAACGTATGCTAAAGCCAAACGCTGCGCCTACAGTTTTCATTCATAAGCAGACAAAGGGTCCTCGGGAAATGAGCGAAGCCCGCCGCAATAAACGCCACAGGCAGGAGAAGCTGGATGTTCTCCTGCGAGGACGTCAACAACCGGCTACTGCGAAAATAGCATCTGATGAGGCGAACAAACGGGTAGTTGCCTGGTGCGGCCGCGTGACGACGTAAACAACAATGGCGGCCTACGAGCGAAAAGACTATCAATTTTATACAAAACAAGATATGCTCAGAAACTTTATCATTTTTATCCAGCTGATGCAACTATTGATCAAATGGTACGATAACGTCCTTTTGAAAGTTGATGCAGATGGAAGGCTGTTTCATGAAAGATGGGAAGACGAATACGTTTGCGCTTCAAGGAGAAAAACCGGTATGTCTTCTGTGTTTTGAGGCGGAGTTGGTTGTCAGAGAGTAGCAGAGCTAACTATGCCAAATTTTAGCCTTCCAGAAAAACAACCAATTGTCTAAGAATTAAAAGCCAAACAGCAACGGCAGCAGAATGTGTTTGCAAAAGCAGCATCCAAAACACTGCAGCAGTGAAAGCTAGCTTTGGAACAGAGCAGCTAGCAAAAATGTTTACATTTATCCAAATCCATATGTAGCATTTTGGAGTTTGAATGAGGAATCATTTCAGTTATTTAACATTATGGAGTAGTTTCATTTATGTTACATTAAATTTGCTTACATTTCTACTGTTAGCGTCACTTGTGGCGCTTTGAGGGCGACCATGATGCCGATAGGCTCTCGGTGAAAATGAGATGAGAACAACTTTATTTATCCCGAAGGAAATTGTTGTGCCGGAGTTTCAAGTAAAAAACATAACAGTAATAGGTAACAGTAGAAAGGAGGAAGAATAAGAATACAATGAAATATGAATTGTCTTAACTGTAACTACAAAGATTGAAGATTCCCTGCGGCTGAGGGAAAAATGAGTTTGACAACCCGATGTAACTAATTCTACTTTCTCATGTCATCGTCGTACGTCTGCTGATGATTTGCCACCGGGTCCATCGGATGTCGCCTTTTTTTTCCCACCTTCTGACGGGCGTCTCTGGAACAATCAGACCGAAGGCGGTAAAGCGCCAGCGGGGCGCGTTTAGAAAGCGCCAACGACGTTGTTGGAATCGTGAACAGGAGCGGCCGCCGCAAGCGAGACGGGGCTTTCTCTTGTCGCCGCTCGCGTGAAATGCACTTTAGATTGAAATGCTCAGCAGCGAGGAGGGGACGACTCGGAGGGACCGAAATGAATACATTTTGGGATTACGGCCTATGAAACGGTGATGCCGCTTCCTGCGCCTTGCAGGGAGGAGGTCCCTTGTTGGATCCCAACACATGGCCTCTCTGTTTGGAGTCTCCAAGTCGGGGTTTCCTTCAGGTTTCCTCACATAGAAGGTCACTGGAGGTCCTAAATTCACGGCGTGAATGAGAGGGTGAATAGTTGTATGTCTGCAAATGACATGAGAGAGTGAATGGTTGAATGTCTCTACATCGCGTAACTAAATGTCGGACGAACGAGTGAGCGGTTTGTTTCTATGACATGTGAATGAGTCTGTATGCAGCCCTGTGATTGGCTGACAACCCAGCATCTCGACCAATGAGAGGCTCCGGCTTCCCCCTGCACCAACCCTGACAGCAGGATAAGCTGTATTGCTTGTGAATGAATGAATCCCTGCGATATGAAGTAGCAAACATCTTCTTTGCTTGTAGATGGACAGAAACAAAAGAATTGACCTCCGGTTCAGGAATATCACGCTTGTTCCTCAGCAGAGACCTGCGGTAAATCCCGATGAGAAGATCTGCCGCGGTGTTTTCTGCAGACGTACAGCTGATCACCCCGCCGCTCGGCCGCACTAATTAATTTCTCCGGAATATAGAGCCGCCCTGCATGGACGTTTCCCTTCACCCTGTTATTGATTGATGCCTTTTAAAGCGCGTGGAGCGGCGCAGGACTTCCAGCCTTGATTTACTCCTCGTACTTTACTCGTATCGACGAATCTTTGTTTTTTGTTTTTTTTTTTTTTTCATTTACCGATTCAAATTTGAGAGGCCGTCGTAATTAAAAGGCTTTCCGGGTTGATCTCTGTTTGCACAATACAGTATCTTGATGCGTTTTGGCCGCGGAGCTATTTTCTCTCCGGTACGACTGAAATAATTACTAGAGTGTGGTCGGGGGTTTGAGGAGCGGGGGTTTGTTTTCCGGAAGAATTCCCCCGGGAACGTCTCCAGCACGTCGCCAAGGAACAGACACTCCTCGGCTAATGAGCCGGATCGAGCCGTCCGAAAACGAACGAACGAACGAACGAATGAATGAAGGAACACCTGCAACCCCCGTCTGTCGTCGACGAGACCGATATCGATTTTAAAACTGGGTTTTTCCAAACAACGAATGACGGTCTGAAGGTCACCGGTTCAATTCTGACAACAACCATGTGGACGAAGTTCACAGGAGGCCCTAAAATGCCCAGATGACTGAATGACAGGGTGAATGTTCCGATGCTTCGCGTCTCAGTCAGGACTTGAATTTTTTTTCACTTGAAGATGTTTCAAACTTCATCCAAGAGGCTTCTTCGATTCATCAAAAGAAAGTCCAGTTGCCACGGCGAGAAGATTTCAACAGGAGTCGTACCGTATTTTGCGGACCGTAAGGCGCAACAACAATGAACGGGTCTGTTTTCATATATTCAGAGTTAGATTCAAGATTCAAAGCGTTTATGGTTTCTCCATAAAAAAAATAAAACAAAAATTAAAAAAAAAAAAAAAAAATCACCCACTTATATTGTGCAATATTTCGTAACAGCTACAATATTTTTTCATACTCTTGAGCACTCCTTATCTTTCACTTGGTACTTAAGACACTTTATAGTTTATTTGCATTTCTTATTCTCCCTTTTTCTCTTATTTTTTTCTGTTTATACAACTTTTTCTATTATCATTTATTATTGTTATATTTTTCTTGTAACTCTGGCACAAAAATTTCCTTAATAAATAAAATTGTTCTTATTATTATTTTCCCTGTACGGTGAAATTTCTACTTACAGTATCGGGATCTGTACTGATAGGAGGAGTGTAAACATTATTATAGCTATGAATATAAACACCGCGGTAGGACAGCGGCAGTGCAATAAGACATTTGAGTCCAGCCTGTTGTGCAACTCACAAAGTGCACGTGCAAGGACGAGTCCAGTTTAAATGGGCAGTTGACCTCACATGTGCGAGAAGAATTAGCATCAGCTGTTTATAAAAAATACGGTATTTAAAGCGAAACAAAACAGCGGGTTTAGTCGAACTTTATTCATCTCGCTTTGTTACCTCGAAAACTCTGTCTGGTCTTCACACGGCGCAGTTCATCTGCTCGCTTCCTCCACTTCTGTCCCATTCATTCATTCATGTTGAATTCTTTCACGGCTGCGTCACGAACAGCCTTGGGTTTCAATTCCGCTTAAAAGGTGCCATTTTTGGGGGTCCTCATACGCACAAATGTACAGTAATATTATGTGTGGCGGAGGTAAGCGTACTACATACTGTTCTCTGATTGGTTTATGGTTGCCAGCGATAGCGGACACCTGAAGCCAGAGTGAGGTTGTAATTCAGCACTGCATGACTAGTTATCTAACGTTGCTTAGTACAACGTCCCCGGCCCGAAAAATCAATCAAGTGGAGCGGCTTGGTCGCAAAAAAACATTTTGATAGATATTAGTTCGCAGTGTACCACATAAGGTTGGTTCTGGGTCAGTGAGTACAACAAGAATTCATACATAAGGCGCACTGGATTATAAGGCGCACAGCCGTTTTTTGAGAACGGTTGATTTCTCTATGCGAATGAAGAGTTGTATGTCTCTAAGTAACATTTAAATGAGAGGGTGGATGGTTTTCTGCCTCTACATTGTGAGAGGGTGAATAAGAGCACTACAGTTGCAGTATTTGCTTTGAGAATGCTATTACAGAAGCACAAAGAAGGTCAGAGGGAGCTGCTTTGCAATGACATTGTGATCTGTGGGGAGAGCAGGAACATCGAGAGAGGTGGAGGTATGTGCTGGGAAGGAGACGAATGAAGGTCAGTCGCAGCAAGACATAATATATGTATGAATGAGAGGAACCCCGGTGGAACGGTGAGGCTACGGGGAGTGGAGATCAAGAAGTTGGAGGAGTTCGGGTCAACGGTCCAGAGCAGCGGAGAGTGTGGAAAAGAGGTTAAGGCACGTGTTCAAGCAGGTTGGAAGTGGTGGAGAAAAGTGTCAGGGGTACGAAGAGATAGAAGACTATCAGCCAGAATAAAAGGAAAGGTGGACAAGACAGTGGTGAGACCAGCGATGCTGTATGGACTGGAAACTGTGACAATGACCAAAAGACAGGAGGAGGTGCTGGAGGATGCGGAAGATGTCGAGGTTCTCTTTGGGAGTGACCAGGACGGATAGGATCAAGAATGAGTCCCTCAGAGGGACAGCACATGTTAGATGTTTTGGAGAGAAGGTAAGAGAAGCCAGGCTAAGATGGTTGGGTCATTAACAGAAGAGGAGGATCCAGAGAATAGGGTTGGATAGAGAAGGTTGATATGCTATGGCGACCCTTGGAGGGAAAAGCCCTCAGGGGTGCAGGACATGTATGACCGAGGCAGAGTGATGACTGGGATGGTTTGGACCTAAACAGAGGAATGTTCATGTCCAAACCATTATGAAGATCTCAGGAGACGGTTGCTGAAGATGGAGCTGCCAGGGAGGAGGTCTGGAGGAAAACAGAGAAGATTGATGGACGTAGCAAGAGAGGATATGAAGAGAGTTGAAGGATCTTGAGAATAGGCTTAGATGGAGAAGGTTGATATGCTGAGGCGACCCCTGAAGGGAAAAGCCCAAAGGATAAGAGGAATTTGTCACAGGGGTGCAGGACATGTATGACCGAGGCAAAGTGATGACTGGGATGGTTTGGAGATGAACAGAGGAAAAGAAGAACATGATTGTACGCTTCCATATGACAAGTGAATGACAAAGTGATTGGTTTCTCAATATAAATGAATGGTTGGACGTCTCTATTTATATTTAATTATATATCTTTACTCCATCCAACACATTCAGAGTACAGATAATGAACGAATGGATGGATGGATCAACTTAACCTCAGAAGATTGTGGGATTTCTATCTCCGTCCCCGAACTGATAAATACCTCGAGCCAGGCGTCGTTTAGAATGTAAGGCCACTCAAACCGAGGTAAAAAGAATAAATAGATTTAAAGTTTGTTAAATGTGAAATATAATTAGCGCACGCTCTCCTCAGCAGTGAAACATTTCTTTTTTTTTTTGTTTTTTTTTTGTTGTTGTTTTTAATCATTATTCTCATTTCCCTGCCTCCCGGCAGGCACTTAGTTTAGAGACAGAAAAAAAGAAATTCCAATTAATAAATTCATTGGCAAAGGCGTCACATTACGCCGCCTTGAGTTCCGTCGCTCACTCGAGTGGAATCTAGGCGCCCTGTTTTTTTTGTTTTTTTTTTCAAATGCGCACAATCGTCTTTGCATATCCCCGTCAGTCGCGTCGGCCGTTCATTTCAAAAAGTCAAACTGTCCTGGTGACGGGTCCTTCGTAGCCCAGAAATGTGTGTGTGTGTCAAAAAGGGGCTCGTCAATTGTACCTGACAGCGCTTGTTCATGAGGGCAACTAGAAGAAGGTGATAAAAAAGGAAAAACAACCCGCGGGAACCGACATCCGACCCACCTGTGGACTCTGCCAGACCCGATAAAGACTCCGATTTCTAACGTGTCCGATGCTCCCGTCGCTCGGCGCCGCTTCGGGGAAGCGTTGCCGATAAGGATTTACCCGTTTTCTTTAACGTCCGACGAACTCGAAGTTTTTTAGCGGAGGGGATGCTAACCTTTGCAGCGAGGCTTTTTTTTTTTGTTTTTTCAAAAAAGTCTTTTCAACGGGCGTTTTAGTCGTATCCTCCAGCAATTAACCGAGACTCCCGCTATCCTGACGGCGTTCTAATAACCACGCCGCCGCAGGTGTCGGGCGTTTGCCCTCCCCGCACGGGCAAATCCGACCGCGGGTCCTTTAGCGTGGAGATATAAATCCAAACAAATGCTTATAAAGGGAAAAAAAAAAAGACTATCGGCCGGTTTCCGAGGCTTTGACAGCGAGCCTAATGAGCCAATCGACTTGCTGAGCGGCGTCCGCGGTGCGTTCAATGTCACGCCGTGACCTGAAAGGTTAACGGCGGCGGAATATGTTCACTCGTGCAAAAAAGACGGACCGAACCAAAATGGACGGGTATGTGACTTCCTGTGTTGGCGTACATTCGCTCATGACACCGCTGTGACCTTGCTCCCATCGCCATGGAGACGTTCTCCGTGGTTACCGGGTGTTCCTCGCGTCATCGGTCCACAGCGGAACGATTGGATGGAATTAAAAAAGGGGGAAAAAAAAAAATATATATATATATATATATATCGGCAGGTGGGGAACGTGAGGGCGCGCCTTTTTTTTATTTTTATTTTTAAAAAACGACATCTGTCAATACGACGGCGTGCGACGGAGCTGCGTTAACAAAGACGCGCGGGAAAAAAGTGACGACAGAGGGAGGGGAACAGATGGATAGAACGTGGCGGCGGTGGCGAAACACACAGCAGATGTGTGTGTGTGTGAGTGTGTGTGTGTGTGTGTGTGTGTGTGTGCGGTAACGTGGAGGATACGGGTGTCAAAGATGGAGCGCCATATTTGCTTGGCCCGGCGCACGCCGCCGACGCTCCCCAAGAGAGAGAGGCCTCCATTTCCAATCTGTAGCACTATTTGCCTCCATTGACCGAGCAATACCGCGGCTTATACCACACACACACACACTCACACACACACACACACACCTGCTACGCTCGCAAGTCTGCGGCGATGATCAATTCGTCCATCAGCAGGTGCGGATGGCACAAATGAGGGTTCTGGAAAGCAGCTGCGCTGTAACTTTTACGGGGGAACAAGATATTGCTGTAACTGAGCCACCCCTGTGCGACACACACACACACATATATATGTGCGTGCACGCGGCGATATTGCCGTGCATGTGTAAATGCGCTGACAGTTCCTCCAGGACAACAGAAGTATTCATCCTGACATTTGAATAATGGCGGAGGCTGCGGGTGCAGGAGCAGCCCAGAGCAACGCCAGCCTCAGACTTGCTTTTTTTTTTTTATTTTTATTTTTATTTTAATTCTCCCCGGCGGCGAGAACGCCGAGACGGCGACGAGGACGGCGGCACGTGCGGGTGGGGATGCCCACGCACGCACGCACGCAGGTAAAGGTCTTCATAATTACCCGCCACGCTGTCATTATTCAGACTTCAAGTTTCTCCATTTCTAAGAAAATTATCTTGTTTTTTTTTTTTTTTATTATTATAGAGACGTTTGCTTTTCCTTGAAAACACAGGAAAGGACAGGTCAGTGATGCTTTATGGACAGGAAGGCGGTGTATGTGTGTGTGTGTGTGTGTCACTATACTAAAGAATGACTGCAAGCTTCTAAAACCACTGAATGGTTAAACTTTCAATTCAACATTTGGACAAACAAGTGAATGGTTTCTGTATGATGGGGGTTCGAAAGGGTGAGCGTTCCTGCGTGACCAATCGACGAGAGTGAATTGTAGGACGCCTCTATGTGATATATGATATTTGGATGAACGAGCGAACGGTTAAACTCTATTTGACAAGTAGATGAGCGAGTAATTGGTTTCTGTATGACGGCTGAGTGAGAGGGTTGTATGTCTCTGGGTCAGAGGTCGGCGACCTTTAACACCCAAAGAGCCATTTGGACCCGCTTTCCTCGGAAAAGAAAACACTGGGAGCCGCGATTACTTTTTTGACGTCTAAAATAAAGGTACCGCTGTATATATTGCTTTTTATTACCTTTACACTTTGTATAAACGAGTGTGTAGTGTGTTGCTTCTGAAATTCGCAACAGAGAAAATTAAATTGTATTTATTTAATGAACTCATTTTGAGCTTTGAGCTTTCAGAGCGTGTAGTTGAGCCTCGACCTGAATTTTAAAAATGAATCGGGAAAAAAATCACTGTGTCAGGAAACAATAAAAAATAAATATTTGCAAAATATCTTCATAAATATTTATTTTATATGGTTTATGGGACTTCTGTTGAATTGAAGTCTGAATTTCTGCGCACAGCATCTGCAAATCGGGACTTTGCCGGCTGTTCCGCGAGTGTGACGTTATTTTGAGCGGCGAAAAATAATAAATATAATTTTATTTAATATTTCATGATCGGAATAATCCTCCAACTTAGAACTAAAACTTAAAAAAGGGAATTAACACAATTGAAACACACTTTAATTAAATATTTATAATTTATTTTCCCAAGCCACTCGGAGCCGCAGTGTAAAGATGAAAGAGCCGCACGGGTTGCCGACCCCTGACCTCGACCAATGAATGACTGGATGCTTCAAAAACATGAACGTTTGAATGTTTTAACTCTATATGACATGTGGATGAGCGACTGAATGTTTGTACATCTTTATATGACAGCTGAATGACCGAGTGAACGGTTAAATGCCTCTATTTTACGGCATTTAGCGATTTAGCTATTTTGATTTAGCTATTTGGGCCCTGTGATTGACAGGCGACCGGTCCAGGATAAGCTCCGCCTCCTTCCCAGTGACGGCTGGGATTGGCTCCTGGTCTCCGTGACGCTGATAGCGGTAGAGACAATGAATGTATGTGCCAAAAGGAGGCGGCCATCTTTGGGCCCGTGATTGGTCCAGATTGATGCTCGGCGTTCGCGGGTTCAATGAATCCCCGGCACTTTGAGGGGAATTAGCACTTCGCTATAATTTGCACAACTCATTAGCGGTCCGGGCGGAATCTGAAGACGACGTTTAGCAATAGGAGCGCCGTAAAAACATCAGATCCTCCCGCCGTTCGCGGGGAGGGAGCTTCTGATTAATGAAAGCGGGGAGCATCACCTTAAAACGCTGCTATTACGGGTGTTTAACACACAGCTAAGCTCAAACCGCAGGGTGATCCCAGTCACCGCGGGCAAATCTCAGGCTAGATACCCGCTTTATCTCATCCGCCTATTAGGATTTAGCTTTCGGAGGGAAGACGATCACAAAGATGGCACTCCTGACATCGACATGCCGTCGGGCGACCTGAACCGGGTTTTTCCAGACACTTCCTGATGGACTCCGCTTTGACGCGCCGCACCAGCAAAGACCCAAGCAGAAACATGGGGTATTTGAGCAGCTGGTAGCCTCACCACGAGGCCCCCGATTCTGTCTCTGTGGGATCTCCATGATCTCCCCAGGTTCTCCCCACAGGAGGTTCACTGGAGACTCCAAACTCTCCAGACGTTTGAATGTGAGAGAGTGGTGTATGTCTTTATGTGATGTGTGAATGAGTGAGTGAGTGTTTTTTAGTCATTTTTGACTATATAAAAGGGAATGAGAATCAACCTTCTCCATCTGACCCTGTTCTCTGTATCCTCTCCTCTCACACCAACTAACTTCATATCTTCTCTCACTACGTCCATAAATCTTCTCTTCGGTCTTCCTCCAGACCTCCTGCCTGGCAGCTCCACCTTCAGCAACCTTCTACCCAGATCTTCACCGCGGTTTGGACATGAACAGAGGAGTGTTCGTGTCCAAACCACCTCAGTCATCACGCTGTCTCGGTCATACATGTCCTGCACCCACTGTTCCTTCTAAGCCGCGCATTTGCGCAATCGTGCACTGCTCCAGCATTCTCCGCGCACAACAAAGCTGAACTGTAAATAAATTAAACACATCTCGGTCATCACTTTGCCTCGGTCATACATGTCCTGCACCCCTGTGGCAAATCGCTCTTACCCGTTGGGCTTTTCCCTTCAAGGGTCGCCACAGCAAATCTCTGGATCCTCCTCTCTCACACCAACAAACTTCATATCCTCTCTCATAGCGTCCATCAATCTTCTCTTTGGTCTTCCTCTAGACCTCCAATTCCAGTATCCATCTACCAATACATTCACTATCCCTTCACTGAACATGACTTTCTCTCCAGAACATCTAACATGTGCTGTTCCTCTGATGGACTCATTCCTGACCCTATCCTGACCCTCCCAAAAAGACCCTTAACATCTTCATCTCTGTGTATCTCCATGACGTGAGAAAGGTTGCATGCCTGTATATGATGTCTAACTGAATGAGAGGGTGAAAGCTCGTCTGTCTCGACGTGACACGAAAATGAGAGAGCGATTGGTCGATTTTTGAGTGACGATTGTAAGGCTTTAAATGACGTATGAAAGAAAGACCGAACGGTGACCCTTTGACTGACGGACTCGTGTTCAACCTCGCTTCTTGAATGACAACGCCACCTTCACACCATTACAGATAACACCAATAAATGCTTTTAGTAGTTTTAGTTTTCCTTTTGCAGGATAAGAACAACACTGGCCACCGGCCACTCTTTCCCCGCCGGGCTAACAGCCGACCGCTCGGTGACGGAACAATGCAAAGGCTACATTAGCAACACCTGGCCGGCGCTTTGCTGTCGGCATCCCAGGTATGCGATTTATCCACTGCAACCTTGAGACACTGCTACCTCCACACACGTACGGGCCGCACGCCGCCGCTCAGCTAATTAAAACACTGGCTTTCAACAAAACGCCACATTATCGCAACGGCAAGACATGAAGCTGGAGGAAAAAAACCCCGGGGCTGCAGCGCACGCTTCCCTATGCATTCCTTTTTTTACTGGCTGCTGGAGCGGCAGATTTCCAGACGCCGATCGTGCGGCAGTTTTACGTGTGTGTGTGTGTGTGTGTGTGTGTGTGTGTGTGTGAGAGTGTACTCTCTGTGGCCCGTGGCAGCTGCCGTCTCTTCTTTTCCCCACTGCATCCTTTTGCAAATTTCTCTGTTCGCTCGACAAAAACCAACAACACCATCAAAACAAACAGCTCTGGCGGCTGGCGCCGAACACACAGACACACACACACACACACACACACACACAACTGCAAATATGCATACTAAAATGCAGTTGCGGCTAAGAGCGGGCGTCCCTCCAAAGGGAAGGTTGCTGGTTCTATTCCCGGCTAACACTATTCTACATGTCTTGTTAGCATCTAGCATGGTGTGAATGCTACAAGTGCTAAGTGATGGAAGCGCGCTATAAGTACAAACGACACACTCTTGACTCACGGGAAGGTCGGAGCTACAATAACGACTTTTCTCCTCAGCGTTCCCCGTCATCGGAGCAAACGTGACGCTGAAATGTGCGTAAATCTGAGCACGCTCTGTGAAATCTATCAACTCGCTTCAGCTTAGCCTCCGTGGCACCGTTTGCTATTTGGCTCTTTTTAAAGTGTTTATAAATGCCTTAAAAAGCAAAAAAAAAAAAAAAAAACCCAGATAATTACTCTATCTGAAGATGTTAGAAATATAAAAACATTGGATAAGTGCAAGCCAGAGTCCCCAATAAAAGCGGTTACGGCGTTCAGGAAAGACCAATAAAAGTGGAAGTTAGCGCCGCGGGCTAGTAACAATATCTTTACGCAGTTGGTGTCTTAAAGAGGAAAGGGAAAGTAAACTCGTTCCCGGTGAACTCCGACGTGCCTTTTTTCTCGCCCTGGGATGGAAACCCTACGGCTCGCCGAGCTGCTTTCCACATATTTCAATCATGTCAAGCAGAAAGAATTCCCATCGCCCTGCAGGTGAAGGAACGAGGAGGTAAACACACTGGCTCTTGTCTTTAAGTGACGGTGGCTTGGCGCCGCCAAAAACACACTCCAGGATATTATACAATTTTCAATCAGTCATTCTCTATAACATTCCCGGCCACTAAAAGTTGCAAATGCAGGACTGTCTCAGAAAATTAGAATATTGGGATAAAGTTCTTTATCTTCTGTGACGCAATTACAAAAACAAAAATGCCATACATTCTGGATTCATTACAAATCAACTGAAATATCGCAAGCGTTTTATTATTTTAATACTGCTTATTATGGCTTGCATCTGAAGAAAACTCAAAAATCCCATCTCAAAATATCAGAATTTCGTGAAAAAGTATTTTTTGTTTATTTTACTTTTTTTTTTTTTTACTTTTTCAAATTTTTTTTTTTTTTTACTTTTTTTTTTTCTTTACTTTTTCATGATATTCTTATATTTTGAGATGGGATTTTTGAGTTTTCTTCAGATGTAAGCCATAATAAGCAATATTAAAATAATAAAAGGCTTGCGATATTTTAGTTTACTTGCAATGAATCCAGAATGTCAGACATTTTTGTTTTTGCATTACAGAAGATAAAAAACTTTATCATAATATTCTAATTTTCTGAGACAATCCTGTATACAACCATTCATTCATTCATTCATCGTATATAGACATAATTCACTCGCTCATTCATTCATTTATCTTACAGAAACATACAACAATTCACGCTTTCTGTCGCTTGCCGATACAAACAAGCCATGGTTTACGATTTTACCCCGAGAAAAGACCAGTGATAGTTTTTAAGCAGACATTCACTCGCTCATTCTGGGCAATTTGGTGTTTCCGATGGACCTCCTGTATGTTTCTGGACTCTGGAAGGAGAACATGGAGACTATTTTCCAGCACACTGTTTACCTTCCCCCCGACGCTTTTCATCCAGTGCCCGACGGCGTGGATTCACCGGCCTCGTCTTGAAGTCGTTTCATCAGACGCCGCCGCCCCGAAATCACGGCTCTGGATTTCGTAACCCCCTCCCAAAACCGTCCCGAACTGGCACCTTAGCAATTAACGGCGCAGCGGTAGCTGGATTAAACAATATCTACAGGTGCTGGAGCGACGCCCGGTTCGGACGGAGGCTTATTGTGCCTCCACTGTAAGTCGCCGCGGACAAAAGTGTCTGCTAAATGATGCAACTTGATGTAATCGTCCAGTTGTATCTCCTCATCTGCAGAAAGACAGACCACCATGAGGTCATGGACATGGCTGCATGGTTGTAGTTTTCAATCCGCTGCTGCTTCTAATCTCTCAACCTGAAGTGAAACAGATGTCACTTGAGACAAGAATATCCCATATTTAGCTTCATTAACTTGAAAAGTCGCAGACTGGGTCCTTCAGGGGAGCGCCGTTCGGATTTTCATTGAGTGAAATGAAAAATGTATTTCAAACGTTGCACTTATCGTAAGCTGAATAGCTTTTTCCAATTTCTGAAAACAAACCCTCCCAGTTTCTTTTGAAAGGAAAGGATTTTCCCGATAGCCAATAGCTGTTCCAGCAGCACACTGGCGAGGCTAATCTTGTTGTTTGCACAGCTGCTAGCCAGGCCGGCCCGTCCTCACTGGAAGACAACGTTGTTTCTTGTTCACCGTCCAGGAAATACACTGTACCTCCTGTTTGGAGGTCAACGTGTGAGCAATAGTTCCAACCTGCTAGCATTGCTCCTGCAGGACATACCGGTTAGCATTTCCACTTCGCAGCAAGACGGTTCTTGGTTGTCTTTCACCGTTAATTCTTGTCTAAATCTTCTACAGTTCTTGCACCGGTGGTGAGTTTCCGAAAATAACCGCCGGGGTTGCGGTCGAGGTCGTGATGGCTTGTTGTGCAAATGAAAGAATCGAAAATGGGGTTCGTTATGCTAATGGGGGGTCGTTACGTGGGGACATCGTCCGACATATTGGGATTAACCTGGATTAGAATCTCAAAGGGTGAAGTCAAACTTCTCAGAATGTGAAACAATTTTGCACTAAACTGTACAAAAAAATCTGCATGCACTTCAAACCTAATGGTTTATTGTTTACAGTAATAAGTGCACTTTACTGTTTAATTTCAACTATATCATTATTATCTTCTGAGGTTCAGTTGATAGCAATTCATTCATTCATTCATTCATTATCTGTCACATGTATGGGTTGAAAGAGGGCGGAGCCTATCACAGAGTAGGGTTTCACGCTAGACTTTCAATTTATCATTCATGTGATTATGGAGGCAAACAATCATTCACCCTCTCACGTTCTTCTTCTTTTCCTTTGGGCTTTTCCCTTCAGGAGTCTCCACAGCCAATCCACCTTCTCCATCTAACACTTTTCTCTGTATCCTCTTCTCTCACACCAACTCACTTCATATCCTCTCCCACTACGTCCATAAAGCTTCTCTTTGGTCTTCCTCTAGACCTCCTGCCTGGTAGCTTAACCTCCAGTAACCTTCTACCCAGATCTTTACCATGGTTTGCACATGAACAGAGGAGTGTTCATGTCCAAACCGTCTCAGGCATCACTTTGTCTCGGTCATACATGTCCTGCACCCCTGTGACAAATTCTTCTCTTCCTCTGGGGTTTTCCATTCAGGGGTCACCACAACCAATCCACCTTCTCCATCTAACCCTTTTCTCTGTATCCTCTTCTCTCACACCAACTCACTTCATATCCTCTCTCACTACGTCCATCAATCTTCTCTCTGGTCTTCCTCTAGACCTCCTGCCGGGCAACTCAACCTCCAGTAACCTTCTACCCAGATCTTCACCACTGGACGTGAAGAGTGGAGTGTTCATATCTAAACAACCCCAGTCATCACTCTGTCTCGGTCATACGTGTTCTGCACCCACTGTCCCCTCTGAGCTATTTGCGCAATTGCGCACAGTTCTTTACAGTTATTGCAGTTATTTAAATAAATTAAACACATGTATTTTATTTACAGTTCTGCTTGGGTTTTATTTTGTGCAGCATAGACTAGTTGTGCGCAGAGCATGCTTGAGGGAACAGTGCCTGCACCCCTGTAACAAATACATTTTTTCCTTTGGGCTTTTCCCTTCATGGGTCGCCACAGCCAATCAACCTTCTCCATCTGACCCTATTCTCTGGATCCTCCTCTCTCACCTTCATATCCTCTCTCACTACGTCCATCAATCTTCTCTTTGGTCTTCCTCCGAACCACCAATTCCAGTATCCGTCTACCAATATCTTCACTCTCCCTCCTCTGTCCATGACCCAACCATCTCTGTCTGGCTTCTCTGACCTTCTCTCCAAAACATCTAACTGATGGACTCATTCCTGATCTTCTCCATCGTGGTCACTCCCAAACAGAACCTCAACCAACATCTACATCTCTGCGACCTCCAGCTCCGCTTCGTGTCTTTTGCCATTGCTACTGTTTCTAGTCCATACAGCATCGCTGGTCTCACCACTGTCTTCTCCACCTTTCCTGTCCTTCTGGCTGATAGTCTTCTATCTCTTCGTACCCCTGACACTTTTCTCAACCCATTCCAACCTGGTTGAACCCGTCTCTTCACCTCTTTTCCAGAGTCTCCGCTGCTCTGGACTGTTGGCAGTAAGTACTCGTATTCCAGACCTTCCTAAACATCAACTGCTGTCGGACACGGATCCAAATACTTTGAACGTTTTTCGATATTATTACAAAAGGATGACGTGCGGTGCATTCGGAACGACGTTGTTTTCGGCCTTCGGTGAAAACGGTCAATTTGTCCCTCTGCCCCGGACTGAAAAAGCAGAAGCTCGAAATCAAACTAAAAAAAAAATAAAAAAATAGATGAGATGAGGTGAGAATGTCGATGGGGAGATATCATCTGGACTGGGATATGGATATTTTAATTACACGGATCTTCAAAAGCCCCTGATTGCGATATATTCAGCAGCGTATATCTGCTCAGGTATCTTTTTGGTTCCAAACGGTGATAAAACATCCGATACAGATAATTTAAACTAATTTTCGCGTGACATTTCCAACATTCTGGGAGCGACGCGGCTGACTCACTATTTGCTTTTTCGGCGGCAAATTAGACAGCGGGACGGTCTATTATCGCTCACCGCGTTAAGGAAAAAAAGTCCATAATGTGACACGACAGGTTTACAATATTTTGATTTATCGCCCCGTCCCAAGTTTTAATATGTCAACATCCGTGTGGGCGAGCACGTGCACGTGTTTGCAATTCCCCCCCAAGCGGCGGGGATACGAGTGCAAGTGCAAGAATAGTGACTTAATTATCTGAATGGCTGCTGCGGAGATTACTGAGGGCAGTGGGCATCCATCTCTTTCAACACCACCGGCTTAGAGTGCACGGCCAAGATGGAGGAGAGATCAAGCGATATAGACATCAATAAGAGAGACAAAGCGGCAACGAGAGATGGAGGGAGAAAAAAAAAAAGAGAGAGAGAGAATTAAATGAGATCTAGACTCAGGAGGCGACGCGGAGGAGAGCATCCACAATGCAACGTGTTAGCATCCAGCTAGCAGGGATCATGACATCACCTCTGTCACTATGGAAATGCTCCCGTCGAGTTATTGGTCGTTCCCGTTAGCGTAGCGACAAAAGGTTCCTACATTCCAACAAAAGGTTCCTCCATTCCCATTAACTATGTGTATGTTCTATGTTTTCTGTCGTCAACTTGTAAAGCGTCTTTGTGTACCTTGAAAAGCGCTATACAAATCGTATCTATTATTATTATTATTATTATTATTTAGGTCCATCCCCGCGCTACGCTAACGTCAGTCATTGACCGTTTTTTTTTCCTCCTCCGCTAACGGGTTACGGGGGTCATCCCGGGGCCGGAGGGCCGCGGATTCGATCCCCCACATGGGCGCCGGCGGTATCCCGAGACCCCTTCAGCGAGATATTTAACAGCTATCTCCTCTCGGCGCCCCAGTCCTGCTGTTCGACCCTGCACCTTTACCATAGGAGCAGAAAGATTATTTCCACCTCGCGGCTGAATTAACTACAGCGTGAGAAAGAAATAGTAATCTTAAGTGCCATTCAGCATTAAACCACTGAAAGGCTATTTAACTAAGAGCCTCGGTCCACCTCCAACATCCCATCACGTGGCAAAAATGATCAAGCGGCCTTTATTTAATGCGTCTGTTAGGTCTGAATTTCAGCGCAAATGCCACCAAAATATCCACTTGTTCAAGAAAAGTCAGCGGCGCTTCGCTGACAGGCACAGAAAAGAAAGAATGTTTATGACTGGAAAGCTCACTGGTTTGAATCCCCGCCGCCGCCGCCGCCCGTCCGGGGAAGCGAGAACGAGCAAATAACAACTCCGCCCTCAGCAACGGCTGTCAATGCACCGCTGAACAAGACATACCCGCAACTTCCCCGGGTTCCCGCCTTGTTGTCTGTCTTGGCTCCGTCTTGATAGTTCAAGGGCATCTAGCGATTGAGCGGTGTGTTCAAGGACACGTGGTTGTTGGAGGCAGGGCTGCTGTGAAATTATTAAGGCTCACCGTTCCGTGTGAAATGCACAGAAATGAGCCGGGGGTGGAGAGCGCCGCGGACAGAAGAGGCCGTATGACCGCTAGCTTGAGTCTGAGATGTAAACATTCAGTGTTTCTCATGGAGTATCGGAGCAGCGGTGCCTTCAGGGTTCGTACGAATCACCGATACGGGCTGTTTTTTGGTGGATTTTGGCAGCATAGGAAGCGGTAGCCATACAGAACAGAACAGAAAGGAGCTTTCAGGAAACAGGGTCCATGGTCTTTGCTTCCTCTGCCGTCCCAAAGCACCAAAAAAGCCACATCCTGAAAAAGGTTCCCGGAACTGCAAAAAGTTCAGTCAGCACTCATGGAGCCCAGGTCCGAGATTTCTGATAGATTTTACTCCCAGACATGGACTTTTCATGGTTCCATAGGAACTCATGTGACGTCTTCTTGGGGAACGGTGGAACTCATAAGCCACGTACAAAAGCAGATACTTCTTGTGGATTTTGGAGCACCAAATCTTCCATAAAGGACAGAAGCGGTGAGCAATAGAGCGACGAGGAGGTCCAAGCTACTCCAGCTTTTACCCAGAGCGAGACCTTTTTATGGATCTAAAGGAACGCATACGATGGAGGTGCTTGGTGATTGAGATACTTCTTGCAGAGCGCCGTTTTTAAAAACTATGGTGGTCAGAACAGATGAGAAATTAGGCGATGAGGAGGTCCAAGCTCTTCTGGCCTGCAATCCCGCAGAGGATTGCAGGCCATCAACACTTTTTAGCTACAATAAGTTAGCTAGCGTGCAGGGAGAGGATAAAAACACTCCAACCCATCTGATAGCCCACGGTTATTATTCCCACCATGCAGAACATGAACGTTATGGCAGCTTCCGCCTCTATGCCGTCCTCTTCCTTATCGGCGGTTTGTTTTCGAGTGCGGCCCTGGGGGTGCAAGTCGCAAAAACTCACGTCCCATCAGTGCCTTCCTTGGTACCTCACTGCTCCTGGGAGTGCAAACCTAAAACGTGTCCCTTAAGGAGGCAACTTCCTGGAACCAAATTCGAGCCGGATAGAAAATCCAAGTCCCTCATCTCTTTAAATCTTGGACAATCCCCTAAAAATGATTTCCCCCGAAGCATCGCCCACTTTGTGGTATTGCTACATTCAGGTTAGCATTGACATACATGTAGTCCTGCTGCCAGTCAAGAGATCCCTTGAAAAAAGTACCTCGAGGATGCCATCCTGCAACTTTTTCTCTGCCGGGTAGAAAACGTCAAAACTCCTCATGAAATATGATCAAAGGAAGCCGGGCCGATGTTTCATATTTTAATCTGATTCCGGGGTTCTTTGGATACACAGAGGTCGATGTGTTCGCAGAACGGCTGCACGCCATCAACGGAGCGCCAACCCTCCACCTACTGCAACCCTGGAGATGCAGGGTCCTTGGGTTTGGAGGAGAAGGAGGCAGACGATGGCTGTTAATTGTAAATTATGGCTGTAAATTCCTGCACAACATGGGATAAAAGTGTGCGCTCTAGTTTGCCACCCTCAGATTGGCCACAACACCGCAAAGACCGTTGCCGTTTCCGGCCTCTGCCTGCGACTTGGATCTGAGAAGTGACCTCTGAACTCTGCACAGTCCTCTGGTGGACGTGTTGTTTCATTGCCGTGGCAACGTAAGGCGCGCATATGTATTTGCCAGCGTTTGAAGTGGACGTAGCTATTTAGGTACGCGATGTGAGCATAACAGGAGCCTTTAGAGGTTGGAAGGAAAACACAATATCTTAACAAAACGAGTGTCTATGCTTGGAAAGCACCTTTACAACGGGAATATTGCTGATTTATGTATGATAGACCTAAAAGATGACTTTGTGCCAAAGCATCTGATTAGCCGTTTTTGGACAAAGATGTTTCCAGGGGGTTTTCCAGCTGGAATTGCATTCCAGGAATTACCCACCTCCAGAGGTAACCTGAGTTTTGCATTCCCACTGGCAGTAAGGGGACCACAACAGCGGCCTTTGTTTTTATCTTCTCCCTGAACCGCTGTGTCAAGAGTCCCGTTAGCCGTTCGCTAACTCTGGACTCATTTTGACCAAAATGTTGACAAAACCTCTCTGTGGTGGCCTGAAGTGCTTGGACCTCTTCATCGCCCCATTGGGTGCTGCTTCCGTCGAGAAACGAGCCGACCAGTGGCAACAATCGTTTTTAAAAATGGTGCTCAACAGTCTACAGGAAGTATCCGGTCATAGGTGTGGCTTATGAGTTCAACCCATCACAGAGAACCTATGAGGTCTACCACCGAGCAGGACCTCAAGGAACCAAGATCCAGGGTTCCCCGGTTCCTATGCCGTCCTAAAGCCTAGTTCCCGAAAGGGTTCTTGGAACCGCAAAAAGTTCCTACATCGCAAAAGCGCCGACTGCCAGTGATTTAGTGTGGAGGACTCTGAACTGTTGATAGTAAATGTGAAATAATGACAGTATTTTTCCGGTCGAGCCAAAAATGACAGGAGAGCGTTCCAGAGGTTGCATTAAATTCAAAGCGAAGGCCGCCGTTCTTTCCCCATCAAACGAAGGAACCCGCCATCGTGTTGTGACGTGGCAACGAGCCGTTCGCTCGCCGCGAGTATCCGCGCACGGCCAACCGACCGAGTAAAAGGACTTTTTTTTTTTTTTACTCCAAGTCACACAAACAGTAAAATCCGATCCAGGTGCGAGTTCACAAACACGCATCCGGGACAGCGGTTTCTCTCTGATTAAGCCAAGCCATCTGCTCGTCGGTCCCCCGGTCGCCGCTGGCGGCTGCCGCCTGTCCAGGCCGGCTCGGGGCGAGCCAGAAATCCCCCGGCGCGATCCAACGGCATATTAATCTCCTCAAATTTCAACCTTTTCCAAAGGGCAGACGCCACGGTAACCTCGGTGCGGTTGTTTCGGGCGGAGGGTGGGTGGGTGGGGGGGAAACGGCGACATCATCTCACTCTCTCAAACACACGGTTCTGTCACTTCTGCCTCAGATGACATGAAACGTGGACGAGAGGCGAGTGCATTTTGCTGCTCCGCTCCCTCCCTCGACTTATCTCATGTCTCTGGGTGCTTACTCTAAAAGCCATTCTCTGTCTCCGTACGACATTTCATATCTGTTTGAACACACGGTGGCCTTTCAGAGCGCACAACCATGGCGCCACAGCCCGGTCTGGCCCAAAGCGGCGGTTAGGGAGGGACGGAGTAATGGCCCGGCGCATTGGCTGAGGTCACTGGAAAGAACAAACGGAGTCCAATATAATTAACCCCTAAAAAAAAAAAAAAAAAAAAAGAAACAATGTCATTATGTGTTGAATTTGAATTCAATTTTAAAGAAAAAGGGGGGCGGCTGTAGACCGGCGTCATACTGAAACAGAAGTGCCAAAGTACTCAGGAGGACTGCGTCGATGTCCGGCGCCCTTATGGAAGACCAAAATAGTAGTTTATTGAGGGGTTACGTTCCAGAAGCAGTCGAGCTGAATGAAAATCCACGTAAAGTATTTCTATTTTATTATCTACATATATTCTAAAGCTTTTTAACCCTCCCCTCATTCTTATTAGCCTTTCACACACTCTGATTAACCATGTTAGCATCAGCATCTTCGGAGTCGGAAACCTAAGAACACGTGTCAAACTCAAATGTCGCCCGCTACGTTATTTTCTGCTACGTTGTATTTCTGATTAAAATAAAGAAGTAAAACGTGTGCATTGATCATAAACTACATTTCCCGCAATTTATACCGATCATGTTACCGGCAAAGTGACGGCGTCCCGTTGTGAGGCAGCGTCGCTTGTCAAAGACTCCAATCTACGTCCAAACGCGAGCTAAGTATGCTAAGTTAGCCTTCCAGAAAAACAACATATTGTCCAAGAATTAAAAGCCAAACAACGAAGGCTCAGAATGTGTTGACGAAAGCTACGACCAAAAATACTTCAGCAGTGAAAGCTAGCTTTGGAACAGAGCAACTTGTAAACATCTTTTGTTTTTTTTTTTACATCTATGCAAATGCATATGACACATTTTGGATTTGAATAAATCTGAATAAATTCAGAGTCATTTAATATCAAGGAGTCGTTACATTTACTTTAATTAGGTTACATTTAGTCACATTTCTACTGTTACCGGGATACCCGGAATACAGAACGCCATGCTCCGGTTAGTCGCTACCCTAGAAAATGCTCATATTACAATAAAAATATTGGAGAAAATAATATATAAAAATACATTCTTACTCCTAAAATATAGCAAAAAATCCGCATGATGGAATTAGATAGAAAATCCGCAACCCGGTGAGAATGCGAACAGGTGAATAATAGCGAGGGACGACTGTATAAGAGACGTAAATTCTTGTCACAATCTTGAATTTTTTTAACCCGAAGACATTTCGCCCGTCATCCGAAAGGCTTCTTCAGTTCTAATGGCCTGTGGGGAGTTTCCGAAAATAGCTGCCAGGGTCGTGGGCGGGTTGATGGCTTGTTATGCAACCGGAAGACGTGATCGAAGGGGGTTGCTATGCTAACGGGGTTAGTCGTTAGGTTGGGGACAAAGGTACGACTTCTGGAGATTCACCTGAATTAGAAGATTGACTGAGAGCTTCCACAGACAAGATACGTGAACTCATTGGTTAGCGCATCGGTTAGCGCATCGGTTAGCGCTAACTTGTTCCCACAGAGCGAGACGTTTAGAGAAATACCTTTCGTCATCGAATCAGCGGTCCATCTTTCATTACCGTGTTCAGCGCATACATTCTTCTATTGTTTCTAACGTGCGTGTTATATACCGTAATTTCCGGACGATAAGCCGTGACTTTTTTCACGTAAACGACGATACGGCTAATATATGGACTTTGGGTGGGGGACGCTAACGAACTTCACGCCGCTAAAACGTTTATCCTCGTCACATCGGATCGATGAAATGACCGGGAAAATCCAAGTCCGTTCAACTCCGACACCGAAGAAGACGACTTTGACGTTTTCAGCGCGCAGGAGGAACCCCGAGATAGCAATTAGCTAGCCAGTGCGGCTAATATTGTGCTCAATAGTCCAGATATTACGGTAATCTTAAAGTCCCTCTCGGTCCAAAATGTTATTCTTGCTAAAAAATGGTGGACGGAGATGGTGATGGACGGAGACGATCCCGTCGTCGGACACAAGCCTGCTTTCCGACATCAGCCGATCAAAGTGCTAATTTCCTCGGCCCTGAGATGAAACCGGCTTTTCAGAGGCGCATTTATCACATCAAAAACAAGCTCGCGAGCCAATTCCTGATCCCATATTCAGCGGAGAAAAATAGGAGAAGAAAAACCCGGAGCACTTTAGTGTGCAAACTATAATAAATAAAAGGGAGGAATTAGAACAAGTCTTCAAGTTTGCGAAATGCGACATATTTGCATGTTCACACATCCCGGATTTTGAAATGGCGTGGGTATCACATCGAGGATTACCACGCGGAGGGATTCTTATTCTTCTGCACAACACGTCAGGTTCACAATGGAATAATGATTAGAGTAGGTGTCTGAGCCTTGAAAAAGGTATGGAGCGGATCTTTATGTAATTCTAGTGATTACCTGTGATACGCGCCACGGCGGAGATGCAGAAAAAAAAAAATTGTGGGGAGAAAAAAAAAAAAAGATCTGTCCGCAATCATCCGCACGGCAATTCATCTTTTTTTTTTTTTTTACCCTGTCTGGATTTTTATGCTAAATGCCGGACATTTTCAAGTCACAGACGATATCTCCCGGCTCCGCGATGACCTCCGACCCCAGAGGGAAGGAAGGAAGTCAGATGTGCTGACTGAAGGCGATGCAGCTGCAACCAGATGCTTTTTGAATCATAAAGCACAGGGCTGCCAGATAGCATCAAGACATACATAAATACAAACATATATACATATAAATATAAATGCATGCATACATACAAACATACATACATACACTGTATACGGTATACACATCCACATATGCACTCCCTCACACACACACATTTATAAATATATATATATATACAGGACTGTCTCCGAAAATTTGAATATTGTGATAAAGTTCTTTATCTTCTGTAATGCAATTAAAAAAAACAAAATTACTATTTCATGCTATCATAATATTTTGAGAGAGGATTTTTGAGTTTTATTAAGATGTAAGCCATAATCAGCAATATTAATATAATAAAAGGCTTGCAAGATTTTAGTTGATTTGTAATGAATCCAGAATGTATGACATTGTTGTTTTTGTTATTGCATTACAGAAGATAAAGAAGTTTATCACACTATACTAATTTTCGGAGACAGTCCTGTACAAGTGTATACACATACACATACACATGTATACTGTATGCATATGTGTAGATATTTATGCATACATACCTTTTTTTTATTGTCTCAAATTTAGTTTAACATAGAGTACAACATCTGCGTAATTTAACCACTGCATTAAAGCGATCATGGATGCAGCCTGAGCAGAAGGCAGCTGAGGAGCCACGTCTCGCTCAACAACACTTGGACACACTGGGAATCGAACCAGAAATGTTCAGTTCCATGTGTGTGTGTGTGTGTTATATATACATATCAATATATATACCATGCATGTGTATATATATATATACATATATATATACACATACATACATATATATATGCACATACAAATATGTTATCTGTATGTATATATGTGCGCACATACTGTATGTATATGCATCTAAACACATGTACCGCCCATTCCAAACACATTTAATTATGTATGTATATAAACACACACACATATATATGTATACATACAAATGTGTATAGCGTATGTATATATTTCTGCACACATATGTTTTCATGTATAAACCCACACATCCAGCATCCTGCCCAAGGACGCTTCTGCATGAAGCCGCCGGGAGCCGGGAATAGAAAGGCCTGACCCCCCGATTGCAATCTTCACAGATAATCACATTTTCCGGACGGTATTGTTTTTAGCACGGAAAAGAAGACACGCCGCACCTGATCGGCCGCTATCTATCGACGGGACCTGCAGCGATTCCAGCACCTGATCAATAGGGGGCGGTGTGGATCTCGCGTGACCTTTGACCTGAACTCCAGCCGCGGCCGGTAATCCATCCGTCCATCGTCTGCCGCTCATCCTGCACTCGGGGTCGCGGGGAACGCCGGAGGCTACGGCTGGTAATTCACACTGAAATAATCAGATCCCGTCGCTGATTCACCCTCGGATCGCCGATGCCATCGCTATTCGAACCGCGTCCGCGTGACATTAGCGGCGGACAAGATGTGGGGAGGTGAGAGCGAAACGGCGGATCCTTAATGCTACATCTTCAGGATCAAAGTAGCGAGACAAGACAATGCGGGCCGCGGCCTCCTCGCTGAGGATCAAACCACCCCCTTACAAATTATAGCTCTAACGCTGTGTTGGGAAGGAAGCGGCGACACAAAGTAGCGCGGCGTCTCCCACGTTAAGCCTAAGGCATCGCAATTAGCATCGTGGCTTCGGCCACCGATGAGAAACGGAGAAAAGTTTCCGTAATCCATAGCGGATGTTAGCGGGGGTTAGCGGCCAGTGCTACCTTGCTTGTTTCTCTGACGTTTTTAAAGAGAAAGGAGTTTAATCGCCTTCGGTGTGAATCCACCGACAGATGAACTGAGAAGAGATAATAATTATTACAACTAAAAAATCAAAGAAATCAATAAAAGCCCTTTGGGCACCGTCGTAACATTTTGCAGTTCCTAGTACCGTAATTTCGGGACTATTGAGCGCACCACAATACAAGCCGAACCGGCTAGCCGATCGCTATCTCGGGCTTCCTCCTGCGCACTAAAACCGTCAAAGTCATCTTCTTCGGTGTCGGAGTTGAACGGACTTAGAATTTCCCGGTCATGTCATTGGTCCAATGTGACGAGGATAAACGTTTTAGCGGCGCGAAGCTCGTTAGCGTCCCCCACCCAAAAAAGTCCATATATTAGCTGCATCGTTGTTTACGTGAAAAAAGTTGCGGCTTATCGCCCGGAAATTACGGTACTTTTTGAGCATCTTGGCACTTTCTAGATGCAAGGAATCAGGAAACACGGGCGCTTTAGGACAAAAAGGGTCTAAGAAGGTCCAAGTTCTGGGAACTGAGGTCGGTATCGGCTCCTATGCTGACCGAATACACCGGGAAATGCCCTGAATCAAGATTGGCAAACTCGAGGCCAAATGTGGCCCGCCACGTCATTTTCTGTGGCCCGTGAGAACGTCTTAAAAGGTCTGATTGTCTTAAGATAAATAGGTCAAATATGTGAATTGCCCAAAAACGACATTTCCCACCATGCCAATCATGTTACCCTCCAAATGACAGCATGCCTCCATCACATTGCAGTGTGTGTAGAACATGGAGCTAAGTATGCTAAAGTTAGCCTTCACTAAAAGCAAAACTACGATGGCAGAGCAACTAGTAAAAATACATTTTTTACATCTATTGAAATGGAACATTTTGGATTTGAATGAGTAATAAATTCAGTTCTTCAACATTAAGGAGTAGTTACATTTATTTGACATTACATTTGGTTAGTGACATTTACAGTGTTTCCATGTGGCCCTTTGAGGGCAACCATGAAGCTGAGGTGGCCCTCGGAGAAAATGAGTTTGACACCATTGGTCTCAAAGATCCTAAAAAAGTTCTAGTTTTAGGAACTGCAAAAGTGCAAAGAAAACCATTTTAGCTCAGGGTCTTGTTTGCGCTTCCATCGGAACCCATGTGACGTAGCTGCTTGGCGATTGGTGGAGCTCATGAGCAACGCCCATTACAAGATACCACCATTTATAAGAAGTACTCTTGTCAATTCTCAGCTGTTTTCTTGCAACAAAATTTAAAAAGAGCCAAGAGGTCCGAGCTCTTCTGGCCTGCTAAACCACGAGAGGTTTCCACGACTCGCGGAGGAACGTCAACATTTCGGTCCAAACAAGCGCGGAGTTAGCGCGCAGCAGGGAAGCAGTGCAGGGAGAAGATAAAATGGTTATTATTCCCACCCTGTAGAAGATGAATGCAAAACTGAAGAAAAAAAAAAACAAAAGTTTGCCTGGAGGAGGCTACTTCCTGGCACTTTTCTGCTCGAAAGACACTCATTAGGAGCGTTGACAGCGGAGAGAGACGTCATGATTTCTGTTTAAGAGCAGAAAATACACACAAGTAGAGATGAAATACGATATATTAGAATGCGCAAACTAGAAATCTGCAACAAACACGTTTGTAATTGTACTAATAAGAAGCACTGCACCTACAGCTGATAGAATTAAAAGGGCCTTTTTCCCTCTTTTGTCTCTCCTATTTTCACTCCATCCCTCCCCTCCTCACCCACGCCTCAGCTGTAGTCACACACACACACACACACACACACACGAGTCCGGCGCCGGCGTAGATGAGAGCGCCGGAGACGACGGGAGCGGTGGAGGTTGTTGGGCAACATCAGAGATTGCGCGAGTGAAGCGAGAGATAAAAGGGGGAGAGAAATGAGAGGAGAGGAAGCAAGAGGAGGAGCGACAGATAGGGTGGAGGGGTGGCGGCCAGAAAAAGCCAGACGAGATGGAGAATATGTGGAAACACACACACACACACACACACACATACAGGCGTCCTTTAATCAATATGGTGGGAATGCGGCCCCGTGGTAAATCACTTTCCTGGCAATAACAGAGAGCAGCCACTATCCCTCTTTTTAATATGTTGCCAGGGAGTCAGCGGGTGAAACACGGTAATACGTAACGTGGTGGAAGGCGAGGGGTTTGGAGTGGCTGGAAGGGGGTCGGAGAGGGGCGACGGGGTTCCACGTGTTGGTAGTTGCCCCTCCAACTCATAGCGTGATGGTTAAAAAACAACCAAGATGGGTTGATTAGCTGGGCGGTCCTAACGGGGACGCTAACGTCCGCCGGTTACCTAACGCTAACCATGCTTATGGGGTTGGTTTTAGCTCTACGGTCGAGGTGCTCGATACGTCGATCGCAAAGGTAATACCGGTTGATCACATGACGTTAAAAAAAAGTAGACGTCAGCCAATCATCCGTTCCGTCACTGCACATGTGATTGGCTGCCATGTATATCAATCAAGTGACGGAATGGATGACATCAGATTTTTTTTTTTTTTCTGACACATGCGCGGAGACCTATGTGTCAGAAAAAAAAAAAAAAAAAAATCAGATGTCATCTGATTGGCTGCCATGTATATCAATCAAGTGACGGAATGGATGACATCAGATTTTTTTTTTTTTTCTGACACATGCGCGGAAACCTATGTGTCAGAAAAAAAAAAAAAAAAAATCAGATGTCATCTGATTGGCTGCCATGTATATCAATCAAGTGACGGAACGGATGACGTCTACTTTTTTTTAATGTCATGTGATCTACCAGTATCACCTTTGCGATCGACTGGTAGATCGCGATCGACGTATCGAGCACCTCTACCGTAGAGCTAAAACCACACCATAAGCATGTATTTGAGAAGCGGCGGGTTAAGGTGCCGGTCAACCAGGGGTTGGTTAGCGTTCGGTAACCGGCGGACGTCAGCGTCCCCGTTTGGACCGCCCCTGCTAATCAACCCATCTTGGTTGTTTCTGCACATGCGCAAACAACGGCGCGAAGTTTAGCAAAAAGTTACCTCGAATTTTTAGCCCTCGGTTTTTTCTCTTAAACTTAAGAACAGTGTTTAAAATGAATGGAGGAGCAGGACCGAGTAAGAAGACAAAAAATGTATCACTTTCATACGGAATGGGAGGAGGTTTTTTTTTTTCACCATGACTTTTTAGAAGTGTGTTTGCATCATCTGCCGGTCTAAGATCGCTATACCAAGGAAGAGTAATGTGGAGCGGCATTTTTGGACTGTTTATGGAAAATACGACGCGAACAACCCGCCGCAAAGCGAGCTGAGAAAGACAAAGGTGAAGGAAGTAAAATCCCAGTTTTTCCGGACAGCGGTCACTTTTCACGCAACATGCTTCAAAAGCGAAAGCCGCGACAGAAGCATCGTCCCGGCCGAGTCACGTCATCCTTTTTAACACCCGACTGGAAGCAGCTGCTACCCGGACTTTGCATCCCTGGCAGATTCAATTCAGTGCAAGTCATCAGAGTGAACTTGGGTAATTACAAAAAAATATTGTAATTTCCGGACAATAAGCCGGGACTTTTTTCACTTAAACAACGATGCAGCTAATATATGGATTTTTTTTTTGGGGGGGGGGGGGTTAATGCGCCCCCAGAGGAAGCCCAAGTTAGCGATCGGCTAGCCGATGCGGCTTACATAGTGCACTCAATAGTCCGGAAATTACGGTACATATTTATTTTGTGTTGTGCAATATTGGCTTATGCAGTTATGCAAGGTACATCTACATACATCGTACATATAGAGACTGCATTTTTGTTCAGGGTAGATCATTTTGACTTGGTCATTTTAGAAGTAGCTCAAATGCTGAAAAAGTGTGAGCACACCTGCTCTACGGTATAGTTTTGGTTTTTGCAGAAAATACGAAGTGCGGTGATCCAACCCTCAAGAGACAGCGTGGAAAATATTTAACAGGGATGATAAGAAAGTCGGTGAGAGACGGAGATAATAAGACAAACGGAAGTCAAACGAAAGCTAAGATGAGGACATATGAGGAAGCGTATGTAGCGCTTAGCTTCGCTGTGACTACGAGGAAAGAGAGGTGTGTTTACGGCGTTTAAAAATGTTGGCAGTGGACGGCATGAAGACAAATAAATGAAAAACATTACATCTCTCTTTCGTTGATGAGTTTTTTTCAGCGAAAACATGCCTTATTTTGGCAACGATCATCCCGCTATATGAAAGCTACTTCAGAAAAACAGTGAGCGCTGTTATGTTAATAGATATTACTGAAATTATTCTTTGCTGCGAGTTGATCTATATTTCTTTCACATAAATAAGGATAAAATATTTTGCGGAGGCGTACATGGAACAATTTTATAGATGAATTATGCTATTTATGGCTGCGGCGGAGAGTGTTGGTGGTGGGATGCAAAATGTTTTCTTCTTCCAAGGGGGGCGTAACAGAAAATAATTGAAAAGCACTGCATTCTGACCCTGCAACTCCCAGACCTGAACCGGAGCTCCGGGCGACCATCGACGTGTGAATGGGTGAAGGGGTGAATGCTATCAAGAGTGCCTTGAAACCGCTAGGTGCTATGTATGCCCAAAATGTGCGGCTAAACCTAAAGCTAATATGCATCGCGCAGGGTGCTAGGTGGGTAGAGTCTTGCACCAACGGAGTGTGCGTCTATGTAAATGATTGAATGCTAACTAGCGCTAAATGTGAACAGCTTATGTATGCTAAGACCATTTACCATTAGCCATCATACATGGCAAAAGGGACGGCTAAAAACATCCGCGATGGCTCTGTGGGCGGAGTCATTCTCACGAGGTCACCGCACCAACCTCCACCGGTTACCCAACTATAACCAGTCCATAACTGAGCGTAACCACCACCTTGCACTTGCACCTTACAACTACCTGTACCATCCAGAGCGCCAAAGCCCATCCTTACAATGGGCATAGTGGACATACTCTCGTGCTCACACACACACACACACACACACACACACACACACACAGCGAGAATCCTCGTGTGTCCTTTCTCATAGGCTCTCAATGCATCAAAACGTGCCCTTCTCAGAACAAGGATTCGCTGTAATATGAGATGGGCGACAGAAAAAAGAATGGTATTGCGCGGGTAAAAATCAGGACTCGTCTTTGGGTCACACCAATTTATGGAATACTGAAGGTGGGAGAACTTTTTTTTTCTAACTTGGCCTCAATAACACGTCTGACCGTCATCATCCGGAGAGCCGCCAGATTACGTAACGCCCCGGCAGGTTTGACCTTCACTTAGCCGCACCGCGCACGCCGCGCGCTGCGTCTTTTTATCGACTGAATTCTGCCGCGTCGGTAAAAAGTGTCCCTGTGAACCAAAGGTGCTAAATAACGGGTTACAGTAGAGGGAGATGATTGGATGAGCAAATGAGATGAAGGGATGAGGGACGACCGGCGAAACTCGGACGGACAACCGACCCTCCGTGACATTTTAGCATTCGCGCAAACGGAAGGGTGTCTGAGCGTTACGTCACCCGATGTCCGGGTTTCAGTAGAAACACATCTTTTGCTTGTTACCGTGACAATGAGATGAGTAATAACCGTGTGAGGATACAGTTTCTCGGGAAAAAAAAAAAAAAAAAAAAAAATGGAACGGTTAGATAACACACTCTTGTTTGCCCAGATGAGCTGTCGATACACATCGACCAACGAAGGGAGGTTTCACTGACTGATAGATCGCTCACAATCTCAATTCGGGGTTTTTTTTTTTTTTTTTTTTAACATTCAGATTTTATTTCCGTTTGATTTTTGAAGATGAAACTTATCATTCCGTCGGATGGAGATGAATCAAAAAAAAAAAAAAAAAAAGGTTCCAGGATTAAAGGGCTGGAAGGGCTTCGGACGCTAACACACAACGGGAAACAGTAAATGGCAAATGATATATTTCTCTGTGTGTGTGTGTGTGTTTGTGTGTGTGTGTGTTGTCTGGTTCATTGGAGTGTGTGGTTTCTACTCACAGCTGAATGAAAGGGTGAATGTTTTTTTTCCAAAAGTGGAAAGCAATGGATTTATTTGTCTCCATAAGGTGACACGATGAATGTTTTTATGCATTAAATATTGAAACGAAAGAGCGAATGGTTGTATGTTCCGATATTTTGTTTGCCTGAGAAAGTGAACAGTCGTACGCCTCAAAAAACGTTAAATGAGAGTGTGACGGTCGTATGCCAAGGGTGAACGCCGCCTCGTGTCCAATCATATCTCGCCTCCTCACAACCCTGAACAACAGCAACATCAGCCACGATAATGAATTCATAAATATGCCTTTCAGAAAGTTTCCCTTCCTGATATACTGCTTTCTTTATCAACGTATCGATGTTTCTGAATCGTTCCGGTCGGGAACGACATGTGAGGTCATCGACAGAACGTCTTCATTTTTAATCCTTGTTTCTAAAGATGATGAAATCAGACCGTTATTGAAATATGTCGCCTTCTCGGAGTGTAACTTTAAACGCCGGCACTGGGCCTGGAGGTGCATGTTCCTCTGTTTAGGCGTCTCCTTGAGGGAATTTGAGTTTTGCTTTTTAGCAAAAGGATGTTCAAAGAGCAGCGTTTCAAAGGGGCCTTCTCCCTGTCGCTCGCGAACGGGGAGCGCCATGTTTGTCGCGTGCGCCGCCGCCGCCGCCGCCGCGGAACACCTCGCCGCCTCCGCACCTACGGGCACGGGGACGATAATCACTCGGCAGTGGGATATTTACCGAAGGTGCCGCCTTGATGTGCGGGTACCTCTCAGCCTTTGTTCCCCCCGGATCAAGGACAACAGGAAGTACTTTTCACCGGCGGTTTCTCCTCTTGCAAAATATTGTGTTTCGGAGAAACAGCGGGGTATCGTCTGCGAAAAAAAAAGTACCGTCTCGAAGTGTATCGCTGAGTTTTCAGACACTATTTCCTTAAAAGCGCCAAAAAAAAACAAAAAAAACCCAACCAAAATACAAACGAGTTGATGCGCAAGAGGCACCTTGTTAGGTCCTTTCCAACGGGATTAATGAATATCGGCTCGACACTTCCCACGTAGCCCGCCTCTTTGTCGGAGGTAATAAAAGAGCAGTACGGCTGAAAAATGACGGTTGATTACGCAGCGACCGAAGCACAAAACCGGCGGCGATCTGGCCGCACGGCGCCGCCGCACGATCATGATAATTGCGAAAATGAAGGAGTGACAAATGGTGCTCCTTCGCTACGGCGCAAGCGGTATTGATTTTTTTCCCCCACGCTTTTTTTCGTTGTCATGGACAACCACAGCCTCTGTTTGGATGTACCTCTGACTCAGCTCCAGCAGCGACTGGGCGGTTTGCTTTTCAAGAGGTTTCTGTTTTAATGCAGGGGGCGGGAGGTGTGTGTGTGTGTGAGTGTGTGTGTGTGTGAGTGAGGATAATTGTGAATTCCACATGCTAAGTTGGAGCCGACCTGCAAGTTTTCTTGCATTCATTCATTATCTATCCCGGCTGTTATTGGGCGAAAAGGGGGGTTCGTCCTCCACCGGATGCATTCAGAGACTTAGAAACATCCACTTGCTCATTTCTAAGTCATAATTCAACCTCTTATTTAAATGTCCTATGGAGACATACAACTATTCACTCCCTTATCCACATGTCATAAAGTAACGTGTCAAAGTCAGCTTTATCGTCAGTTTCTCTACATGTACCTTCTCCATCTAACCCTATTCTCTGGATCCTCTTCTCTCACACCAACTAACTTCATATCCTCTCTCACTACCTCCATAAATCTTCTCTTTGGTCTTCCTCGAGACCTACTGCCTGGCAGCTCCACGTTCAGCAACCTTCTACCAAGATCTTCACCACGGTTTGGACATGAACAGGGGAGTGTTCATGTGACTTTGCCTCGGTCATACATGTCCTGCACCCCTGTGACACATTCTTCTTTTCCTTTTGGCTTTTCCCTTCAGCGGTCTCCACAGCGAATCCACCTTCTCCATCTAACCCTATTCTCTGGATCCTCCTGTCTCACACCAACAAACTTCATATCCTCTCTCACTACGTTCAATCATCTTCAATTTGGTCTTCCTCTAGACCTCCAATTCCAGCATCCGTCTACCAATAGATTCCCTCCTCCTCCTCTGATGGACTCATTCCTGATCCTCTCCATCCTGGTCGCTCCCAACGAGAACCTCAGAATCTTCATCTCTGCGACCTCCAGCTCTCCCTCCTGTCTTTTGGTCGTTGTCATTGTTTGTAGACCATCTCACCACTGCCTCCTCCACCTTTCCTTTCATTCCGGCTGACAGTCCTCCATCTCTTCGTACCCCTGACACTTTTCTCCACCCATTCCAACCTTCTTGAACCTGTTTCTTCACCTCTTTTCCACACTCTCCGCTGCTCTGGACTGTTGACCCCAAGTACTCCAAATCCTCCAATTTCTTTATCTCCATTCCTTGAAGCCTCAGTGTTCCACCCAGGTTCCTCTCATTAACACACATATATTCTGTGCCACAGTGACATGAAATTAACACTATAATTATGATAATCAAGTGCAAATTTGCGGCATAACCATTCATGTCATATAGAGGCATCCAACCATTCACTTTCTAATTTACGCGTCATATTAAGACGTACAACCTTTCACTCTCTCGTTCACACGTCATTGAGAAACACACAAATTTCACTCACTCATTCACAAATCACATACAAACAAAAAGTCACTCACTCATTCACACATCAGATACGTAAAAAAAATCACTCACTCATTCACAAAAATTCACTCAGTCATTTAAATGTCAGATACCTACAAAAATCACTCACTCATTCACGTCTCATTGAAAAACATACAAAATTCACTCACTCATTCACAAACCACATACAAAAAAATTCACTCACTCATTCACACGTCAGATACGTACAAAAAACACTCACTCATTCACAAATCACTTACAAAAATTCACTCACTCATAAACAAATCACACTCATACAAACATTTGCTCACTCATTCACACGTCATACGTACAAAAAAAATCACTAACTCATTCACAAATCTCACAGATACATACAAAATTCACTCACTCATTCACAAATCACATACAAACAAAAATTCACTCATCCATTTAAATGTCAGAAACGTACAAAAAACCACTCACTCATTCACAAATCTCATTCACAAAAATTCACTCACTCATTCACATGTCATTGAGAAACATACAAAATCCACTCACTCATTCACCAATCACATACATACAAAAATTACCTCACTCATTTAAGCGTCATATACGTACAAAAAATTCACTCACTCATTCACATGTCATTGAGAAACATACAAAATTCACTCACTCATTCACAAATCACATACATACAAAAATTCACTCACTCATTCACATGTCATTGAGAAACATACAAAATTCACTCACTCATTCACAAATCACATACATACAAAAATTCACTCACTCATTCACATGTCATTGAGAAACATACAAAATTCACTCACTCATTCACCAATCACATACATACAAAAATTACCTCACTCATTTAAACGTCATATACGTACAAAAAAATCACTCAGTCATTCACAAATCTCATTGATGCATACGAAAGTTCACTCACTTATTCACATAGAGACATACAAGTCTTCACTCTCCTCCACACATCCTGCAGAAGCATTCACCCTCTCATTCACTCGTCACGTCGCGACGCGCAACCTTTGACCCTGTGGATGGTCATGTGACCATTCACCCTCTCATTCACGCATCCGAGAACCCTGCGCCGACGGGGGGGCAAGACGGGGGACCCCACAAACCAAGACCCGCCGGTCGGAATCGAACCGGGGACCATTTTCGCCGTCAGACAGAAGCGCTAACTCGCCGCTTCGCCGTTAGCGCGCCGCCCTACTTGCACGCATCATTCAATTACACACGGCTCCCCGGTCGCTAACCGGTTCAGTTTGAGACGTCGCCACCCTTGATGACAGACACTGCGGTAAAAATAAGTAAATAAATATATTAATAAAACAGGAACGCTGGAAGGTGGGATTTGTTTGACGATAGAGGTAGCAGCTGATGAGCTGTCTCCTTCCTGACACGCCAAGGCTGCTCTCATCTCTCCTTTGTTCCCGCCGTCTTACATCTTCGCCGGCGGCGCCGTTGATGAGCCGAACCACACGGCTGCGCAAAAAAAAAAAAAAAAAAACCAAGCTACAATCAATTCACTCAATTTAATCTTAATTAGCTGACCGCAAAGCGCCGTGCATTACCGCCGTCGCGCCGCGTCTCCGCCCGCTATCTGATCCTCACCTTAATGACATTTATGTTGCGGGGGTTTCATTCCTCGTTTTCCCGAGTGGGTCTAATGGCTCGCGTTACGTCCGGGACCGTGACCAATATGGCGCCTCGCAAAAAAGGGAGCGCTTCGCCCGATGTTTTTTCTTTTTCCAAGTCGACTCCGATCGAAGAGATTTATCTCCGAGACCTGCATCAAAGGTGCGGCGACGGCGGATCCGTCGGGGCTCCCGTGTCAGCCGGCTCTTTAACAAGCAACGGCTTATTAATGATACAAGATATAAGTATTTTGAACCCTGACTTTTTCTAATTCCGTGACAGACATCTGAGCGGCGGCGTGCGGCGGTCGTCGTAATCGACGGCCTCGGGGCCCCCGTGCGTTTTAATCAGATGGGCTGATTTTTAAACCGCTTTCAGAAGAAGCAGTTCCGAGAAGGCGGTTCTAGGAACTTTCCGCTCCGGGAGGTAGCTGCCGCAGAGTTCATGGAAGGTGTTTTTATCTTCTGGAGAAGAATCCCGTTAGCCGTTAGCTATCTCTGCGCTTGTTTGGGGATGAAATGTCCCTCCGCTAGCCCTGCGAGGAGGCCGGAAGAGCTTGAACGTCTTTGTCGGCACATTTTTGTTGTCGACCCGCAAGTGGTATCTGTTAATGGGTGTGGCTTAGGAGGTCCACCAATCATGAGCAGAAGCTCAAATGGTAGAAGGAACTAAGAGCCACGGTTCCTACGTTCTCCGAACGCATGACGAAACTGAGTAGATCCTGAAACGGTTGCAGGAACGGCTCCACAAGAAATACAGCGGACCCTTAAGATACGAATCACAAATTTTTAGGCTACGAAGCGCGATTCGAGAGGCTTTTATCTCATGAATGCGGGAAAAAAAAAAAAATCGTGACACGAGAGCGAGGAAATCGAAATTGACCCAAAACTGAAATACGCTTCATGACGCCGCCGCATCTTCTGAAATGGCGCCGCTCGCTGCTCTCACCTTGAAGAGTAACTCGTAGCCTCGTAGCTCGTAGCTTAGCATCCAGGTAGTTGGTACATATCTCATGCAGTTTTCGTCTCGCTATATCGTTTTCTATCCTTGTGCTTACTTTGTGTATTTTTTTAATAAGCATCATGGGCCCTGAGAAACCAATCTGCTTTCAATGGAAATTAAGCATGGAATAATAGTGTTTTTTTTTGTTTTTTTTCTATATTAATCCTTATTTTGTGAGTTTTGAAACAAATTACTTTGTTTTCTGTTATTTTAAATGGAGGGGAATGGAAGAACTGATGAACCAACTTCTGGAACAAATTGAATTCGTATCTTAAGGGACCGCTTTACCTGGCAACGGACGCGGTTTACGAGTTCCACCGATCACCTGCGAGTTCCCATGGAAACGAACCAAGACCCTGCCTCCACGTAGGAGCTAAGATGGTTCCAGGTAGTGAGATTCCAGTTCCTGGCTCCTACCAATTCGAACGAGTCGAGAAACCGACCAGTTCCTGAAAAGGAACCGCAAAAATGTTCGTCCGGCTCCGTCGGCAGCAGGTTTGGGATTCAGCCCCAAACCTCGGCCCCCCTGCAGGCCCTGCGCCGGAGCCACTGAAGATAATGAATGTCTCCACGGGCTCGCGTTCATAAATAAAACAAGTCATGGGTGCCGGCCCCGGTCTTAACCGCACTCCCCTGCCCGCAGAACGGGGAATCAATGCTAATGGGACACATGCAGAGCAAATAGGGACATTTTCCCGCGGCCTTTTGACCTCCGGTCGGTAACAAACACGTCTCTGCATGTAGACGCGAGATTTTTTTTTTTTTTTTTTTTCTGCGAGAGAAGCCGCGGGGATCGACGGGCGGATAAAATTCCCCTTCGCTCAGCAGTATTTGCCGGGCGAAAAAAAAAAAACAAAGAAAAGCTGCGAAATGTAAAATTTGATGCGTGGCGAAGAAAAGAAAGACGAGCTAGAAAGGAAAAGAATTTCTCAGTTTGGACGGGATGGCGGGCGGAAATCATCCCGACAGCGGCGCGGATTTACGGGGATTGTAAAACGCCAGGCCGCGCGCCGGTGGATGTAAAACAAAACCGAAAAAAAAAAGCGTCTCCTGGCTTTGGGGTGATCCGGAGAGGCCGGAGCGCCGGGTCAGGAGGGCCGCCGTTTAGTCCGACCCCATTCAATTCCACAAAAGGTCGCGGTTCCCGGAGCTTTTTTTCTCCAGATATCCTCCCAACCGCCCCCTTTTTCCCCCCTCCGGCGCGGCGGCGTTTACCGGCCGTGACGCGGCGCTCCGGCTGGTTGATCCCGGCGAGACCGCGGCGCCATTAGGACAAAAAAAAAAAGAGGCGGCGAAAATGCCAAACCATATCTGGGCTCTCCGGCTGTCTCTCTCTTGCAGCGAGGGCACCTGGCGCCCAAGCTCTTCATTAATGCATGGAGGCGGCGAGGAAGAGGAAGGAGGAAGGGGGGGGTCACACCTTCACTTTTCATTCCCTCGCTCGGCTAGCTGTCTATCTTGAGAATCGTGGCGGGTGCCCTCTGATGATGGAGGCCACGGAGGGGTTGGAGGAGGAGGTGTGTGTGCATGCATCTGTGTGTGTGTGAGACCTGAAGGCGAGAGTGTAGTTCAGAGCTAATCACGCTCCAGGTAATGAAGCTACCTGGAGACGCTGTCAGCCATCAAGGCTAATGGGACACCTGTATGCAGGAGCGACGGAGGAATTAGCGAGCGGCTCTGCGGTTCGGACGAGCCGGGGAGAAGCTGTGGAAGGAAACGCTCGCGGCTGCGGCAACAACATTCATTCATTCATTCATTTATTCGTTCGTTCAGTCGTCCATTCATTCGTTTGTTCATTCATTCACTCATTCATTCATTCGTTTGTTCGTTCGTTCGCTATACAGCTTATCCTGCACTCGAGGGTGCTGTAGCCTATCTTAGCTGTGATTGGGCGAGAGGCGGGATTCAACTTATTCGTTCATTCCTTCATTCATTCATCCATTCATTTGTTCGTTCATTCATTCACTCATTCATTCATTCGTTCGTTCGCTATACCGCTTATCCTGCACTCGAGGGTGCCGGAGCCTATCCCAGCTGTGATTGGGCAAGAGGTGGGATTCAACCGGCAGCCAATCACGGGGCTGCATACAGAGACATGACAGTGTTCAGCCCTCTCATTGGCACAACACAATGAGGCATTTGATTGTTTATTTAATATATATACAACTGTCCACTCTCTTATTCAAATGGCTTATAGCTTTACAATCATTCACATTCAATCAAATATATAGACATATAAATGTTCGCCCTCTCCCTCGCGTCATTTAGAGACAAAAAGCCGTTCAGGCAACCTTTCACCTTTTCATTCACACGTCATCTGGAAACATAAAAGTGTTCACCCTCTCATTCATGAAATCCTGCCCCCTTCATGCAGACGTGCAAACATTCACTCTCTTATTAGAAAATATGCAACAATTCAGCCTCATTCGCATGTCAAATAGAAAGATACAAACATTCACCTTCTCGTTTAAATGGCTTATAGATATGTATGATCATTCACCCTGTCATTCAAATATCAGAGAGACGTAAAACCATTCGTCCTGTCATTCACACGTCATCTAAACAGTCACCATCTGTTGTATGAAGACGTGCAACCGTTCACCCTCTCATTAAAAAAATAAAGATATGCCACAATTCACCCTCTCATTCACATGTCAACTAGAGATGCAAGTTTTCACCCTTTGCACGGAAACCAGGAAATTTCCCAATCGGACCAAACACGCTAACGCATGTCCGTTTAACCAATCAGAGGCGAAGATTTAGCCGGCCTGTTAGCCGCGGGAGGCGCTAACACACATGAAGGGGGCAGGATTTCATTATCCTGGAAATAAAAAAAAAAAAAAGGATAGAAAAAGCGGGTCGAGGCGAAGAGGGGAATGCATGTGAAAACACACGGCGCCCCCCCATTCAGAGCCCCTATCAACCCCAAATATCAAATTAGCCAAATGAATGGTACAAGATAAAGGGCGGCGAGGCAGACGGGCGAATGAAAGGAGCGGGAAAAAAGACAGCGAGGATGGGGGGGAGGGGGGGGGGGGGCGTTCGGAGAGTATTTCAATAATCGATAGAGCGTGAAAGAGTGAGACATGGAGCAAGAGATGGGGGGGGATCACAGTTCATTAGTCATCGCCGGTGACAACTAGAGACGGTCGCAGGGAGATTGTCGCCGGGTCTTAATCAGATGAGGAACGACGGAACGCCGGCCCGTTGATTCCGACGGGCGGCGCGGCGTCTATTGTGCAACTCTAAAGGGGCTTATCGGAGCTCCAAGGAAGAGGAGGTGGAAACTAAACTCTTCTTCTCGAGCTGAAAAAAAAAAAAAGAAAAAACCTGCAGTAACTTGCAGAGGGAATAATTCTCCCTTTTCTCAGGCGTTAGCCGAGGTCGCGGCGCTATCGTGAAACCCGCGAGGAAAGCTGCAAGAAGAAGAACCGGCGAAATAAAAATAAAAAAATAAAAGGATGTTAGCGCTCCTTTGCCTTCTTCCACCATGCGCTTGTAAACACGGGGAATAAATACCGCAATAGCCTCTTTAAAATGCACACGTCCGCCCTCCAAGCTAGCGCTCGCTCTCTCCGCGGGTCTGTTCCTGTCAGAACCGCGGCCCGAAACTCTCAGTCAGCGAGGCTCGGCTGGGGACGGCCTCCCCTCTCCCGGCTCCGACAACTTCCCCGCTTGGCTGCAGGCGTGTTTACAGTGTTCGCACAATGGCGCACTGTCTGCGGGATCCCATGCCAGTGAAAACAAAAAAAAAAAAAAAAAAAAGCAGAACCAGAGTGCCCCCCCGCCCCCCCTCCCTCCTCTCTCCCTCTGTTCGGTTTCTATTTTTTAAATTTTTATTTGCTTCACGATATGTTGCTGAGGAGTAAACTTATCCGCAGGCCGTTATTTATTTTTTTTTCACGGCAGAAACAAATGTTTACGCTGCGTCGCGACAAAAGTGCGACGTTACGGCGCGACGTTATCCGATCGGCGTTCGAATACGTTTGGTCTCAAAGCTCTTGGTACAAATTATATTTTTTTTTAAATCCACCTTTCGGTTTTATTTTGAAAAACGTCTGTTTCCGCACGTCATCATGTAATTTCCATCCTTTGTAATTATTGTCGTCAGATTAAATGCTGTGAAATGAGAAAAGTATTTATTATTGAAACCTCTGTGGAACGGTAAGAACCGCGGGGGTTTAAATGATAAAAAATTTTGTTGTCATGCATAAAACTGGTAAAACTGGTAAGTGGTTTAAGAGACATACATTCACTCATTCACTTGTGTTACGAGACGAACAATTATTTATTTTTTTAACAATTATTTTAACAATTATTGCTTTCTATTCACACCTCATAGAGACAAACAGCCATTCACTCTCATTCATTCGCCACAGAAGAGACATAAAACCATTTTATTGTTGTTATTATTTATTAAACAATCAACCATTTTTGTTTGTAATCTTGCTATTGTCTGTCCTTGTTGCTGTTTTGATTGTCCAGTTTCACCCTTGCTTTTTTTCCCCCCCATTCTTTTGTCCATTCTTATCCTCTACGTTGCTTTTCTCTCTGCAGTCTTTTTATTTGTGGATGTCTTTTACTATCTTCTAAGCGTCTGTTTATATTTATATTCATGTTTATTGATTTCCCCTCTGGGGATCAATAACGTTTATCTTATCTTATTCATGAGTTGTATAGTGAGGGAGCAACATTCACCCTCTCATTCACACGTCATATAGAGACATACAAACGTTCACTCTCATTTATTTGTCATTTAAAGATATAAATCTACTCATTTACAAGATTTTAGGATAAACAATCCTTCACCCTGTCATCCACACACCAGTTATTGTCTCATTGTTACATCCAGACATACAAAATACACTCTTTCGTTCACGTGTCCGGGCAATTTAGCGATTCTCCTGGATGTTTTGGGATTTTTGTGAGAAAACTCCGGCATCATAGAGACTCCACGCAGAAAACGACCCCCGTCGGAATCGAACCGAGGACCTTCTCGCCGTGCTGAGGAAGCGCTAGCCTCCCCGCCGCCGCCGCCGCACCCGGCGCGTACAATAAATGCCAAACATCTGTTGTTTTTTTTTTAAACATGAATCCATCTCTTGCTCTGCGCTGGAAACACTGACTAATAATGTCACTTGAGGCAACACGGAGAATTACGTTTGGCAACTGCATCATCCAGAGCGGGCCGGCAGGAAAAGGCATTAAGACTCTCCGAGACGGCAACCGAGGGCGGGGGGTGGGGTGGGGTGGGGGGGGGAGTAGCAGGTCAACTAAAAAAAAAACATTATTAATCGACTGAATTAATCTGCTGACAGATTGACAGTCATGTAAGAAGAAGAAGAAGAAAAAAAAAAAGACGCTGGATTAATGACGTCTTCGGAATCCGGGGAAGCCGTTCATCGTGAAGCTTTTTTGAAGGTAGCGGACGCTCGTGATGTTTGCTAAGGTGATTGATGGCCTGTTTGCAGATGATACTGTGATCTACGGTGATGGCGGGGAGACGGGGAAGTGGAGGTACGCTCCACGAAAGAAGGGGAATGAAGGCAAGGAAACGCCTCAAGAATGAGAGGAACCAAGCTGAGGCTACAGGGAGTGGAGGTGAAGGAGGTGGAGATGTTTAGGGAGGTTCTCAGACATCCAGGTCGTGGTGAATTCTTCTCCAAATCTTCTTGTCTTGGCAACTGGACTTGTTTTTTCTTCACTTGAAGACATTTCACCCCCTCATCCCTCAGAGGCTTCCTCACTTCCAATGACCTGTGGTACATTAGATGTACCGGTACATTTCAAACCCCACGACACCCTGCGGCAGAAACTGGTGCAGCCCCAAGACAAAAGACCGGTACACTTGCAAGACTTGAGGATTGTGATGACGTCTACATTGGAGAGACCAAACAGCCTCTGCAGGAGAGCCACCGCTTCAGGAAGGGACTCTGCGGTCCACCGACACCTGAAGGACAAGGGCCATTCGATTGAAGATGGCAATATCTGTAGTGTCAGATGGTTGGAGAGAGGAGTTAAAGAAGCCATCTTCGGCAAAACAGAAAAACCAGAGACGATTTAAACATTCATTTATTCATTCCAGATCTTCACCATGGTTTGGACAACCATCTCAGTCATCACTTTGTCTCGGTCATACATGTCCTGCACCCCTGTGACAAATTCTTCTTATCCTTTGGCCTTTTCCCTTCAAGGGTCGCCACAGCATATTAACCCTCTCCATCTAACCCTATTGTCTGGATTGTCCAACAACTACCTTCATATCCTCTCTCACTACGTCCATAAATCTTCTCTTTGGTCTTCCTCTGGACCACTTGTGTCAAACTCAAGGCAAAACAGAAAAACCAGAGACGATCACAAACATACAATGCCAAGAGGGACCAGGACCTTCTGTACCCTCCAAACCACCAGGAAAGACCCACCGCCAGAAGAAGCCACCGCTAACATCCAGATGAGCCTCGGTTCATGTGATCCAACAGGTTTCACTCCTTTCTTTAGCTTCACCTTTTCACACTCTGACCCAGGAAATCCCGCTAAGTCGCTCTTTTGTTCCAACGAACGACACCAACATTAGCATAGCAACCCTCCTTATAGCAGGTGTCTGCAGATCAACACAACAAGCCACAATAACTTAGAACCGCCCAAAACCACGGCAGTTATTTTGGGTTTTTAGAAGTGAAGAAGCCTCTGGGATGAGGGGCTCAAACGTCTTCAAGTGAAGAAATACAAGTCCAGTTGCCAAGAAGAGAAGATTTGGAGTAGGTTCAGGAAGTGTGAAGGAACGTGTGCAGGCAAGTTTGGACGGGCGGAGAAAAGTATGACATGCTAGATGTTCTGGAAAGACTGGGACGGTGGAGATCCGGGATGGACCCGAAGAGGACGGGAAGTTAGAGGACGGGCTTGCGAAAATTGGCTTCTCGGAAACAGCGGCCGCGTATTTACCCACGTATCTGGACGGCCGGGCTCCTCGTTGATCACGGAGCAGCTGCGAGCAACAGGAACTCACACACATCCATATTCATTTAGAGATCAATGGAGACCGCTTCACCAACAGTCCCGCCATTACCACATTAAACGTTATTTTGACTAATAGCATCCACCGGCTTGGGAGTGTTTAATTAGTTTATTACTCCCGCCAAGGAGATTAGGCCCTCGCCCACGTCTGTCGGCGTGTTTGTCCGTCCATCTGTCGGCGGGATTAGCGCAATCAATGAAATTTGGTGGAAAAAATGCGTTCTGGCCCGAGGACAGCCGACCCAGCGAGGTCCTCCTGAAGATTCCCATCACAAGGCAAAAACAAGGATTTCATTTCCGCTTTAATTGAATTCGTATAGATGGATATTTGGGAGAAGCGCCGGTTCACTCCTGTCTGGAACTACCAGGTCTTTCTTTATGAAAGAGCTGGGTTCATCCATGCATTAGGCTGATACTCTAGAAGAGAAGTCGGCAACTTTTAACACCCAAAGAGCCATTTGGACACGGTTTCCATTGGAAAAGAAAACACTGGGAGCCGTAAATAATTTTGGACGTTTAAAATAAAGGCACCACTGTATATATTGCTTTTTATTACTTTTTCACTTTGTATAAACAAGTGTGTAGTGTGTTGCTTATGAAATCCACAAAGTGCTACAGAGAAAATCAAATTTTATTTATGGAATGAACACATTTTGAACATTTTGTGCTTTGGGCGTTCAGAGCGTGAAGCGTAGACCTGAATTTTAAAAAATAAATTGGGAAAAAATCTCTGTGTCAGTAAACAATAAAAATTTGGAAAATATCTTCATAAATATTTATTTTACCTGGTTAATGGGACTTTTGCATCTGCAAATCGGGACTTTACCGGCTTCCGCGAGTGCGACGTTTATTTTGAACGGCGAAAAATAATAAATATGATTTTATTTTAAAATATGTCAAGAAAAAAAAAAGGAACTAACACAAATAAAATACACTTCAATGAAATATTTATCATTTATTTTCCCGAGCCACTCGGAGGCGCAGTGTAAGGATGAAAGAGCCGCGGGTTGCCGACCCCTGGGCTAAAATAAACATCAACTAAGAGCTCTAAATTGGACGTCTTACCCAACACCCCATAAGGTCTATGGGCTTATGGTTAAAATTCAAATGTTTCAATGAAGGAGATGTTAACCAATGAAAGTTAGCAAAAGATTTGAATTTTACAACAAACCCGAACAAGCACCTATTTTCCGCTGCAGACGGACGCAAATTCAAGCAGAAAGAAACGGAAAATAGAAACTCTCCTTTTATTTCGGTTAGTTTAAAATACCAATTTTGATGCGCGTCGGTTCGGCGAAAAATGACTCACTTCTCACCTCACATTTCATTCGCGCATCTGGGCGATTGAGGCTCTCCAGTGAACCTCCATCATGTTTTTTATGGGAGGAACCTGGAGAACAAGGAGGAAGCCCACGCACTCACTGGGGAGAACACGGAGACTCCACATGGAAGCGCTGATGTTCCAGGACGCCGAGGCCGGACGCTCTGTGCTTCCTCTCTTTTTATTCGGTTATTTACACGTGTCGGCATGAATGTATTATTTATTAACAGACACCGAACAAAGTGGCGTCTGGATCGAATGCTACGAGTTCATTCGCCCGTTCCGAGCGGGACGGTAAACGCCGGCGGACAACCGGAGGGGTGGAAGGGGGGACCAAACATCTGCCAGCGACGCTGGAGCGCAAATAATATTTAATCTTCCTCCGGAGGCCGATCATTGTCAGACAGCCGGCCCGCGGGTTCAGGGACCCGTCTATTAAATGACGCTCATAATTCAATCCAACCCGGGAAGGGAAAAACAACGGCGCTGTTGTAGCGCAATAAAACAATCGCTAAGCTAGCAGTGTTATCTTTGCGCTTATAATAATAATAATAGCTTCCTGCGTCCATGGTAACAACACGTAGGTATTATGCAAAAAAAAAAAAAAAAAAAAAAAAAAGTGATGTAATGGGATCCGATTCGACGACGGGATTGGACGACGAGAGACAACATGGCCGCCGCTTTAACACAGATGGACAAAATTGCCCTCGGACGGCGCGGAGAGGTGGCGAGATTGAATTTCAGCCGCCGCGTTCCGCCTTCTTTGCTTTCCACACGCTCTGTTTACCGCCGTGAAATCAAAGCCCGCGGCCAAACGGCCCAAACTCCATTTGGAGCGAACAAAAAGCGCCGAAATGTCACATTTGAATAACTGACCCTTGTAAATGTGTTGTGCGTGCTTGTATATGTGTGTGTGTGTGTGTGCAGAAAAACGACACAACTCTGCACGTCTGTACACGTGCTGTTTATTCCGGCAGGAGTGTGTTCACTACAGTACGTGTGAAACGCAGCAATACAGTGTGACCGCCTGTGACGAAGTAACTGTGTGTGTGTGTGTGTGTGTGTGTGTGTGTGTGTTTGTGCTAAGGGAGCGCGAGACTGCTTATTTGTCAGCAGCGCTGGTGTTTCGCTCGGGCCGCTCAGGAGGGACCGGAGTTGCGTCCGCGGTGATGACACACTTTCCTCGCTGCACTGGCGTTGACCTCACACATGAACGCACCGAGGGGAACGCGCGCACGCACACATGCACAAACACACACACATGCACACACACACACACACACACATTCTGATATACGGACGAGTGGGAGACAGCATGAAAACAGGAAGTACACCCTGGAGCAATTGGCGTATGACAACATGTGAGTGTGTATTTCGCCCGTGCATGTATGTACATAGACCCAAAGCGCGCGCGCACAAACACACACACACACACACACACACACACACACACACACTCACAGTATATGTGTGTTTTACGAACTGAGCAATATCAAGGAAACTGAAGTAGGCTTGTGAGCATCGTCCAGCAAACCATAATAAATGGCTGCAGCTGTGCTCCCCTATATTGGTGTGTGTGTGTGTGTGTGTGTGTGTGTGTGTGTGTGTGTTCTTCCTTAGGTTTCTCTCTTTGCATTCCCTTCATTGTTGTATGAAACCAGTCACCATCTTTATGAGTCTTTAAAAAAAAGAAGCACAAAAAGGCCTTTTAGCTCTCTGCCGTTTTCCACCTCACTGATTCATATTGAGTTTAAAGGGAAAAAAGCGAATGTACGTCTCAGCGATCTCTCCGTTCAAGGTTGATTGTATCGGCAGCATCGGAAAACAAACCCTAATCTTTTCTTCTTTTTTTTTTTTCCTGAGGCTTGAAACGCCGTGTTTTTACGGTAAATTCAGATTTTTATTTCCTTCGGGGAAGAAAAAGTGGGGGAGGCATTACTGGAAGGCACTGAAATAAATCTTTTTTTTTTTTTTTTAATGAAGATCAAATTTAAAATTCAAGAACTTCCGCTTGATACCATCCGGAAAATGAAGTTGTTGATCCAACAAAGCATCTCATGTAAGTATAACAAATATTTGTTTTCTTTTTTACACTGTTCCAAAGAAAGTAAAAAATAATTGGACGCCAGGTTACAGAAAACCAGGTACACTGACGGGTTGCTAGCATACGCTATTGCTAAGTTATATTTGCTAGCTGCTTGAAGATGGTAAACAAAAAAAGCTAATCGCTCCGATCGTTGTCACGAGTTTGCATTTCTCAGAAGAATCATTCAGATCGAATAACCTTCCAGGAAGTAGAATCCTCCCAGGGAAGATTTGCATTCCCACAAAAACCGAAGAAGCAGACGAGGAGGACGACATGGAAGCATGGAGGTGGAACCGCGGACCATCAAATGGGTTGAAGTGTTTACATCTTCTCCCTGCACCGCTTTGCTGCGAGAAGATCACCGCTGTTAGCTAACGCCGCACTTATTTTAGCAAAAATGTAGATGCATGCCAGAAGAGCTTGGATCTCCTCGTCGCCCAATTTCTCATTGGTTCTGTCCAATGGACACCGTGGATTTTAAAAACGGCTAACCGCCGTCCCCAAGAAGTGTCACCAAGCACCTCCTTTGCATGAGTTCCTACGGATCCATAAGAAGATCTCGCTCGGAGTAAAAGCAAAAACGGATCTATGAATCGAGGTTCTCCGCTGGTGCAGTTCCTGAAAATGTCCAGGGAACTGTTCCTGCAGTGAGAACGGTGCTGTTGTTGTTGTTCACGGCTTGTTCTGGACTTGCTAAGCTTTAAATCTTTCTGTATTTTAGCATGCTAGCATGCTAACCTAACAGCGCTACAGTGCGCCTGTGCGTGACCCAAGTCTCTGTACAATCTGTTAGTTATTGAAAGCGGCGGCGGCTCGCTGCATCTCCAGTTGCTAGCAGCTCATGCCTGATGTATTCATCGCTGAATCCCTTTTTTTTTTCTTTTTTGAGGGGGGGGGGATTTCAAAGTGCGACGTGAGTGTTTTAGAGGCAAATTATTACCTGACAGAACTGGAAATGGTTCAAATTCCACGCCGACTTTGAACTCGGCTGAGCCCTCGAAAAGCAGCCGCGGCTTCAGATGAGGTCTGGATTCTCTTATCTGCTTCATGCTTAATGCAGCGCGGGTCCACGTGAAGTTTAAAAAAAAAAAAAAAAGAATATCTGCACCACACATGGAAAGTAGAGGAGCTTAAGGGGATTATTATCATAACTTAAAACCCAGAGTAGCTTTTGGAACAGAAGGTGAAAAATGTATGAATGCAGGGATCGCCTCGCTCCAATTAGCCACCATTGTTACTCTTGTTCAACTTCGGTTTTATTTTTGCTATTTGTTTTTTTTTTTTTTCCGCAGCTTTCTCTTCCACTATGATGCGAACATCCAGAATTAGGATTTCCTAGCAATTATCTGAGGAAGTGGGTTTTAAACTCAAGATCAGGAAAATATTTTTTTTCCCCGGTACAAACCCTCTTAACCGAAGGTCAGCTTCGTAATCTTTGTCCAAAAAAATATCTAAAAAGATTTAAGAAAGGAAAAATTTGAATTGAAAATTTTATGTAAAGTTTAAAAAAATTACCTCCCATCCTATAATATACAGTGTGCATATTTTGTTGCAAACTCATAGCTTCATTTAAACATTCATTTATTCATTCCAGATCTTCACCATGGTTTGGACAACCATCTCAGTCATCACTTTGTCTCGGTCATACATGTCCTGCACCCCTGTGACAAATTCTTCTTATCCTTTGGCCTTTTCCCTTCAAGGGTCGCCACAGCATATTAACCCTCTCCATCTAACCCTATTGTCTGGATTGTCCAACAACTACCTTCATATCCTCTCTCACTATGTCCATAAATCTTCTCTTTGGTCTTCCTCTGGACCACTTGTGTCAAACTCAAGGCTCGCAGGCCAAATTTTATGTGGCCCACGAGAAGCCCTTAAAAGGTCTTGATTGTCTTAAAATAAAGAAATCAAACATACATTGACCATAAACTACATTTCCCAGAATTCATGCCGCTCATGTTACCCGCCAAATGACGGCATCCCGCCAATAGATCGCAGTGTATTCAACAAGGGGAATTGAGAAATAAAAATGATCCCTAAATGTCCACGAGGAGAAAATCTGATGCTGTTTCAAGCAAGATGAGACATGCTTATGCAAAATTTTGGATTTGAATGAGTAAAAAATTCAGTTAGTTAGTATTAAGGAGGGGTTACATTTATTTTACATCACATTTGGTTACATGTAGTTATGTTTATACTGTTACCATTAAATGTTGCCCTTTGAGGCCAACCATGATGATGATGTGGCCCTCGGTGAAAATGAGTTTGACACCCCCGATCCAGACCTCCTGCCTGGCAGCTCCAATTCCAGCATCCGTCAACCAATATATTCACTATCCCTCCTCTGTAAATGACCCAACCATCTTTGTATTACATTCCAGTCATTTGGCAGACACTTTTATCCAGAGCAACTTACAAGAAGTGCAATTCAGTCACCGGAGATCCGAAGTACCAGTAGTTGGAAGTCAGCAGTGACCACTCAACCAAACAGCCATCTCAGAACCATATACATACATGCATTCATTTCATTTTTTTTTTTCTTTTTTGCAGGGGTGTTGGGGGCTAAGTGCCATTAGTAGGGTAGTGTTTGGTGAAGAGGTATGTTTTCAGCTCACGCCGAAAGATGGGCAGCGACCCCGCTGTTCTGACCTTTTTTGGGAGGTCGTTCCACGGAGGGGACGGGTAGGGACATGTGGCTTGACCATATCCTGGAGATAAGACGGGTCCGTCCCATTCACCGCCCAGGAGGCAACACCAGGGTCTTGAACTTGATGCGGGCGGCTACCGGGAGCCGGCGTAGGGACATAAGAAGGGGAGTTGTGTGGGAGACTCTCAAATCTTCTCTCCAAAACATCTAACATGTGCTGTCCCTCGATGGACTCATTCCTAATCATATCCATCGTTGTCCATCCCAAAGAGAACCTCAACATCTTCATTTCTGCAACCTCGAGATCTGCTGAGATTTTGGTCATTGTAACTGTTTGTAGTCCTTAGAGCATCACTGGACTCACCGCTGTCTTGTCCACCTTTCCTTTCATTCTATCTCTTCTCCACCCATTCCAACCTGCTTGAACCAGTTTCCTCACCTCTTTTCCACACTCTCCGTTGCTGTGGACTGTTGACCCCAAGTACCTGAAATCCTCCAACTTCTTGATCTCCACTCCCTGTAGCCTCACCGTTCCACCCGAGTTCCTCTCGTTCACACACAAATATTCGGTCTTGCTGCGAATAACCTTCATTCCTCTCCTTTCCAGAGCATACCTCCATCTCTCTAGATGTTCCTCAACCTGTTTTCTGCTCTCACTATAGATCACAATGTCATCTGCAAACATCATGGTCCATGGAGATTCCTGTCTAACCTCATTTGTCAGCCCGTCCATCATCACTGCCAACAAGAAGGGGCTCAGAGCTGATCTCTGATGGAGTCCCACTTCCACCTTGGACTTTCCTTACCACACCTCACCACTGTCTCACAGCCAGCATACAAGTCCTGCACCAGCAGGACAAGTTGCTTCTCTGCAACTCCAACTTGTTTTATTAGAAAAAACAAAAAACAAAAAACAAATTCACTTCTAGTTTTCCCTCAACCTGTTGCCTGATCAGATCACAATGTCTGTCTAGCCTCATCGGCCAGATTGTCCATGAGAGTTGCAAACAAGAAGGGGCTCAGCGCTGATCCCTGATAGAGCCATCTTGAACTTCTGTTACCATCCTATTCAAACATCATGAAAAATAAAAAAAAAGATTTTTTTTGTTGTCTTTTCTCTTTGTTTGCGTGAAGGTTTTCCATCAAAAATACATTTTCAAATAAAATACAAATTAATAAAAGAATTTGAAGAATATACTCCTACAAGATTTTTTTTTTTTTTAAATCATAAAAGTAATAAAATCACAGTTAGCTGGAGTGACCGGTCAGAAGAGCACATTTAACCAGAATTAGCCACTGCAGAAATGACATTCAGGCCTGATAACAATAAAAAAACAAAAAGAATCAGAGCAGAATCCATGACTTTGATGCCGAAGAGGAAATAAAATAAATTCAGAGACAAATCCGCCCGCATCAGCAGCTTCACGTCGGTCTTATCTTCTATCCGTTTGGATGAGAAGACCCGCCGCCATCATGTAGCATTCATTAAAACACCAGGCAAACAAACTTCCCCATCAAAGAACAACGGAGAGATTGAATTGGCAACGTTTTCCCCGGGAGCAGAAACGCAATTACCGAGCTGTGTGTAACCAAAAGAAATAAATAAGGAGGTGGAAAAAGCGCAGGCTTGACAAGATGAGAAACGTCCTCCCCGGGTTACGGCGAGGGACGTCCCGATCGCATCCGCTTTGCGCTGATCCCGATCCAGATTCTCCAAAAACGTGGCGGAAAACCCCCGTCCGAGTCGAAGTCGCAGCTGTCGTCGGGCGGCTTTCATTTCGCCGGCGGGCCGGATTGAGACTTCCAAGCCCAAGAGCGTCGCTGTACAAATCTGTCTTTCACCGGGAGATCACCGATGAAAAACCAAAAGGCTCAACTGTTTTACACGCTTTACGTGAAAATGCATTGGCGGCAAAACGATTGCGCGAATCATCATTCCGGGAATCCAACAGCAACACAACAACCGCGCAATAACCACGAATAATAACGAATATGCTTGACTGTTAGCGTCGCCTTCTAGCTCGGGGTCGCCCTCACATAAAAAACTTGGGTTTTGGTCGCCGTTGTGGATGTTCTTGCTGCGCCGAGACGGGAAGCGACTCGTGTTTGGGTTCTTCTTTCCACCCGCTGTCAGATTGCACAGCATCGCAAACATTTCTCTGAATGTACCGCCGTGTTGATGCTGCTTCCAGGCATAAAGAAAATATTTTTCTGCACTACCTCCATCTCTACCAACCGCGCTCGTCCATGCAATATTTATATTTATATTATATTTATGCATTCTCCGGGACATCTTACTTATTATCATTTCATTTTTGGACTCCCAACATCTCCGACTGCTCACCCATTTCTATATCTGTTCCCTTCACAATGCAATTTCTAAAATTCCTTTTTACATTTTCATATTTTGCATTCTATATTATATATTATATTACATAGTTTTTGTTTTTTGTGTCCTTTATTTTTATTTTATTTCTTTTATTGCTATTTGCACACTTTTCTATCCTGTAACACTGCCATGACAACTGAATTTCCCCGTCTTTAGATTAAAAAGGTCTATCTTATCTTAGTTTATCTTATCTTATCAATAAATCACGACGCCAACGACCGGCCTGGCACGAGTACTGCGGCGTTTCTTCAGCGTTTGCGGTCTGAACGTTAGGCTAGAATAGACCCTCGCCAAATCACGGTTGACCACGGCATTGGAGAGAAGAAAAATCAGTGATAAAAAATTGCAAAAACCTGCGGCATAGCGAAAATCCATAAAAAAAAAAAAAAAAAATCTGTAAAAAAAAAACAAACAAAAAAAAAACAAATCTGAATTTTGGATCCACGATACAATTTTTCAAAAATGTATATCTTTCATGGATTTTTCGCTCTCCCGCCAGGTTAGCGGTAGAAATATATATTTTTTATTTATTATTTCAATTATTTTTTAAGGTAAAATAACCATTTTCAAGGGTGCCGAGTATAGGAAGTGTTTATAAGAGTATGGTAAAGCATAATTGGAGTGTGGGGAGGCTCAAAAAATGATAATAAATACATAAATAAATACATAAATACATAAATAAAATTGGCGGACCAATTTGACTGGATAATTTCGGCCTCACGCTTTGATTGGTCCAATTTGCTGTCAATCACGCCTTGTTATCGGACTTAGCTTAACATCTTTTGGCTAACAGAGCTCCATTTCCGTCCCGACGGGGCTCAGGGCTGCGAGTGAAAAGGTCACCCTCGGAGCTGCAGAGGAGTCTAATTACCATGAATTAACCGGCTAACACACACACACACACACACACACTCGAACACACACACACCTACTCCACCCCCTTGCCCTTCTTCATTTGCATCTACTTATCTTCTTCCTCTAATTTTCTCACATGGATTTTTCTTTTGTTATTGTTGTCGCCTTTTTGTTTTCTTTACCGTTCCCAGCAAAGATCACGCTAGCTAAAATGAGTGTGTGAGTGTGTGTGTGTGTGTGGACATTTATCTTTATGAGCTCATGAGAAAACTCATTTCCCGCGGCATCCCGATGTTTGCGCGTTGTGCTCTTGGTTTTTAGGAGTCCATAATGCCTTCATGAATTATGTGAATTAGTTGCTTCTGCTATGCTAGCTAATGCTAGTTCAGATTATCCGCTCAGATTTTTTTTTTTTTTTTAAACCCGAAAAGTATTTTCCAATGTGTCGACCGTGACGTTGGATGAATCCCCGCGGCCTCTCTTCGATCCCTGGCAGGATCTTTCGGAAACGGCCGTCGAGCTCAGGACATCCTGGAAACGGCGCCGCTAACTTCTCGCTTCATTGTAACGGACAGCTGAGATTCTGTCATTTTTTCTCATATATCATCCCTCCACGTCCCCAAATTACAATTAAATGGAATTCTAGGGCGAGAGCGCGGAGACTGACGTTAATGTCAGGCTCAACTGTGTGTCGGGACAATGTAAGAATTATAACTGGCTAAATAATCATATTGGAACACTAAGTACTCACTTAGTGATGTATTGAATAGCAGCGCCGTAGCAGACGGCTTGTCAATATGGAGTCATATTATTATCTCCTAATTCGCAAATCCCTTTTTTGGCATGATAAAAATCACAACTTCTGCTTGGGAAATACATGTATATTTTGTTAATTCATTCTTTGGCCTGCATTCAGAGACGCACGTGGGCTGCGGCCTTCGTTCATCCTCATTCGCATCAAAAAGAGGCACGCAAACATTTACACTCCCACCTATTGCTCACTTAATTTATATTTAATTTGCATCTTCATCTTTATATAGTTTTATCCATGTTGCATCTGACTTAGCTTGCTATGCTAACAATTATGCCCTCCAATAAAGTTTCTTTGAAACACTAACCCCGGCACACACACACACACACACACACACACACACACACACACACACACACACACACACACACACACACACACACATATATGTATGAGAAAATAGGTAATAATATTATGGACCACCATAGGGGAAATTCATTTGTCACAGCAGCGCAACAATAAGAACAAATATGAATATAAATATAATAGGCGAGATAATTAAAAGGAAGACGACAACAAGGACAAAAATAGAAAACAGAATGGGGACTTGAACATAAATGAACATATATATATATATATGTATAGATGTACACATTTATGTATATATATATATATATATGAATATACACGTATATACACAAATATATAGACACATATATATATTTGTATTTATCCATCCATCCATGTATTTATACACACAATACACAAAAAATGTATATATACATTTATATGTGTATGTGTGTATATATGCATATATACACACACATAAATATATGTACATATATACATACATATTTATACATATAGTATAAATACACACATATATTCGTATGTGTATGTATATATCCACATATACATTTATTCAATGTATATGTATATAAATATCTATATATATACACATATGTATAGATACATACACGTGTATATGTATGTATATACTTTTATTCAACATTTATGTGTGTATGTACATATACAGATACATGTATGTATGTACAATTACTTACAGCCGTTCACACACAGATGCAAGGCGCTAACCGCGTGAGTGTGTTAGCCGAGGACACTTAAGCTAGCAGATGTAAACATGCAGCGTAAACATAAACACAAACAAAACCAACATGTCCTCCACATAACAAGGATGAGTCTATAATCCCGCGTCTTAATCCCAGGGACTCAGACCCTTTTCGCAAACATTCGACACTCTACGTGCATTATTTCATTTGTGCTATGCTAATTGAAAGAAGCTAAGCTACACATCCAACAAAACACCGCCTACCTGCAAACACATGCGTGAAACATCCGGCGGGAAGATAATAACGATCCTATCTGCCTTTCCTCCCGGCATCCCGGATAAGTATGTACAAACACGAGTACTCGGATACACGTGGCGGAGTGTGTCGGTGTGTGTGTGTTTGCATTTGCATTATTAGAGCGGCCTATAGGAGCCCCGGCGTATTTGTATTACCGCTATTTTTAGATCCACACCCCCTCCCCTCGCCCTCCCGCGCCGTGGATGCCGCTCGTTCGCGTATTCCCAAACGGAGAGCGCTAGCGCGGCCAGTCTGCGCCGAAGGAAAAATAAATAAATGTAAAAAAAAAAAAAAAAATGAAAAAAAATCTGTTTATTCAACCGTTTATATCCGAAAATGCAGAGACGGGTCGAAGGAGGTGGAGGTCAGCGTATCCACGCACAATCATGCAATCACGCAATAATGAAGATATCATCTGGACTACCTGGCAGTCGCGCTATCCAATATTTAGCGTTTAGCATGGCGACGCACATTTATTAATGTGAATAAAAATTAATATGTTGGTCTCGTCTTGCTCTCCGATGGAAATCGGACCCATAAAAAGGTTTTTTTTCAGAAGACGGCGGGACGGCCGCGGGGACGCCGGAAAATTAGAAGAGGCCCCACTTTTTTTTTTTTTTCAGAATCCAAGAATCATTGCGGCTAAATGAAAACAGACACACTGTTTTACGTTATTACTTGTCACGGCAGGCTGAGAAATACCCGGTAATATCCCGGCGTTCCGCGGGGCCTTCGGCGTTGGAAAGCTCCGCGCAAAGGAGCTGCGATTTTTTTTTTTTTGAACGGCGGCGGAATAAGCGGTTAACGGAGCATATTGGATTTAATCATGCGTGGAGCTCAGGTGTGGGGTGAAGCGCCGACTGCGGGTTTGAGTGAAACCGAGGGAGACGTCGTCCTCCCGCCGGCAAACGGCGGCGACGGCGAACGTTTATTTTTAAGCGGGAAAGAGGCGGGGTTTAATATGATGAGATGTATTTTAATGATTCCCACGTTCGGGAAATTGTTTCGCAGCAGCAGCAAGACTTGAAAGGACAAGACGAGCTACAAATACACAGAAAAAAATAAATAAAATAAATAAAACTCCGAAGTGTAAAAGTATCGTCTTGAAAAAATATGGTTTTTTTTTTTACTAATTAGGGAATATAAGGAATATTCACCCGCTTGCGTGTCCAGCCGCTCATTTAAATATCAAATAGAAATACAAATATTCACCCTCTTATTTACCCGTCGTAAATAGATGTTCTCTCTGCCGCCTATTTGTTTGTGGATGTTTTTTTCCATTTTATAATTGTCTTCTACTCGTCTCTATTTGTATTCATATTTAAATTTATATTTATTGACACGATAACTGCAGCAGGGGATCGATAAAGTTTATCTTATCTCGTCTTGAAACCATTCACCTTCTCATTCACAAATCATACACATGTATGCATATGTTTCTATTATATATTTAATGTTAGTTTGATTCTTTTCTTTCCATCTGTGCTCTTCTTTTTTATTTTATTCTTATTATTTACTGTTTTATTCTTTATTTAGAAATAGAGCTCTGTTTTGATTGTCTTGTTTTCACCTGACTGTAGCAGTAGCTGCTTTCAACAAAAAGCAATTCCCCCCTGGAGGATCAATAACATTCTGATTCTGATACAAACTCTCATTTAAAGAAAATAGAGACATACAATAATTCACCCTCTCATTTCTGCATCATATTTATATATAAAACCATTCATCCCCTCATTCAAACATCTAATAGAGATACAATAATTCACCCTCCTATTTATTTGTCATATATAAACATTGAACTATTCACCATCGCATTCAAACATAAGACATAGACACACTGTAATTCACCCTTTCATTCGCACCTCAAATAAATGCATACAACCATTCATATATACACATAAAACCATTCATCCTTTCATTTATTCATCAGATAAAGACATAAAACATTCATCCTTTCATTTATTCATCATATATAGACAAAACCATTCACTCTTTCATTTATTTTACATATATAGACATAAAACCATTCACCCTTTCATTTATTTTACATATATAGACATAAAACTATTCATCCTTTCATTTATTCATCATATATAGACATAAAACCATTCACCCTTTCATTTATTCATCATATATAGACATAAAACCATTCACCCTTTCATTCCCACATCACATATGGACAAGCAAAGAATTCATTGAAATGTAGTCAAAAGATATTTAACCATTCAACCTCTAGATATAAATAATTCACCCTTTCATTCACAGGTCAAATAGAGCCATCCAACCCTTCACCCTGTCATTTAAATGTAATGTAGAGAAATAAAACAATTTTCTCTTGCATGAAAAAATGTATATGACTATGCAAACATTCACCCTGTCATTCCCACTTCTCAATGAACGGGAGAATTAAAGAACTAAAATGACGGTGATGATTTCAGGTGGAAACAACTGAAGGTACATTTTGGTTTGGTTTTGTCTTTTTTATTAAATCAACCAACTTTGTTGAAACCACCAGCTGGCGCCGGGCCACACTTCCCACGACAGGAAAACCTCAGGGCGGCTAGAATTATTATTTTTAAACGCCCCGGCCTCTCGTGTTCCTTAAAAATTGCAGGGAAATATTATTACCTGGCAAATGTGCGGAATTATCAGGGAACGGCGGGCGCTATCAGCGGCCTGCAGCCGCGGCCCGGCTCTCCAGCGCCGCCGGGAGACAATCGCTCCCGCGTCCATTGTCAACCTCCTGCAGGAAGGTAAAGAGGGAGAGCTTCTCCGCTTCGCCTCGGCTCGGCGGGCCGCTTATTTGAAAAAAAAATAAAAGGTAAGAATGTTAGAAACTGGTGTTTAGCGCTTCAGCTTGGCGGGGAGGAAGAGCTCTGGTTGGATTGTGACTGTCAGCACGCCGCGTGGGGCTTCCTCGGGTTCCTCAAACCAGCCGAGGGAGGTTCGCATCAACTCCCCCGATGTCTGAAGGACAGGGGGAAATGTTGCATGCTTATATTTTGTTTTTAGGAGAGGGTGAACAGTCGTCTCCATATGACGTATGAATGAGAGAGTGAATTGTATAACTTTATGGCGCAGATGAGTGAGAAGGTGATTGGTTGCATGTCCCTATATTGTGTTTTTAGGAGAGGGTGAATGGTTGTGCGACTATATTGTGTTTTTGCATGTCTAAATGACTTCTGAATGAAAGGGTGAATGGTTGCATGACTCATTATTAAGTTTTTATGAGAGGGTGAATGTTTGACTCTTATAAGTATGAATGAGTGAGAGGATGAATGGTTGGGTGTCTATATTACATTTTTGCATGTATGCATGACTTCTGAATGAAAGGGTGAATGGTTGTTGACTATATTACATATTTTGCATGTATGCATAATTTCTGAATGAGAGAGTGAATTGTATAACTTTATGGCGCAGATGAGTGAGAAGGTGATTGGTTGCATGTCCCTATATTGTGTTTTTATGAGAGGGTGAATGTTTGTTTGACTCTATATGAAGTATGAATGAGTGAGAGGATGAATGGTTGTGTGTCTATATTACATTTTTCAGACAGATTGAACAAATGCATGTCTCCATATGACATCAGAATGAGAGGGTGAATGGTTGTTGACTATATTACATTTTTTGCATGTATGCATAATTTCTGAATGAGAGGGTGAATGGTTGAATGACCCAAAATTAAGTTTATATGAGCGGGTGAATGGTTGTACGACTATATTGTGTTTTTGCATGTCTAAATGACTTCTGAATGAGAAGGTGGATGGTTGCATGACTCAATATTAAGTTTTTATGAGAGGGTGAATGTTTGACTCTATATGAAGTATGAATAAGTGAGAGGGTGAATGGTAGTTGACTATATTACATTTTTGCATGTATGTATGACTTCTGAATGAGAGGGTGAGTGGTTGAATGACTCAAAATTAATTTTTTATGTGAGAGTGAATGCTTGTATGACTGTATTATGTTTTTGCATGTCTATATGACTTCTGAATGAGAGGGTGAATGGTTGCATGACTCAATATTAAGTTTATATGAGACGGTGGATGGTTGATGTTTTAATGAGTGAGTGAATGGTTGCATTTCTCTTGCGTTTTTATGAGAGGATGAGCAGTTTTATGACTATATCGTGTTTTTGAACAAATGCATGTCTATGACTTCTGAGTGAGAGGGTGAACAGTTGCATGTGTATTTCACTTGATGAGAGGCTGAATGATTGCATGTCTAGATTATGTTTTTACATGTTTTTACATTTAATGGTCGTATGGCGTTTTGAGTGTCTGAATATGACTCGTGAATGAGTGAGTGAATGTTGGCATGTTTACATATGAATGAGAGGGTGAATGCTACGACTCTATATGACCTCAGAATGAGAGGGTGAATGGTTGTTCGTCTATTCCATGTTTAGAAGAGGGTCAACGCTTGCTTGTCTCTAGACGACAGGTGAATGAATGAATGAGTGAATGGATGAATGCAACTCTGAATGCAGCTCCCGTCATAACTTGTGCTTTTCAGTTTGGTTTTAAATTTTTTTTTTAAGTATTTTAATATTTTTAATATTAAATATATTAATATATATTAACTAATATATATTAAATATATTCATTGATTTTTAAATAATTTATTATATTTAAGGATTTTGATTTATTATACTTTTCAAGTATTTTTCTGCATCTGTTCCTGGATGCTAACCTTTTTTCCTTTTTTTTTTTTTTTTAAATTATTTTCCAAGCATGGGATCTTACATCTCATCTTTCTCTTGCAAACCTGATGGCAGCATAAGCAGTAAAAATAATAAATGCATGAATGAATGAATTTTACAAAAACAAAAAAAATAAATAAATTTTCTGTCCCCTCCAGTACCTAAAGGAGACTCTGTGTTCATTAAAAACAATTGCAGGAGCAGGAGGGGGTTCAACCGGCCCGTTATTTGTGTTACAGTTTCTGGTGAGATGAAAGCATTGCGTCTGGAGGGGAAAAGCAGACGGAGGAGGAAAAAATAAAATCTCAAGAGGTGCAAACGGTGACTCTCACCCCACCCCCTCTTTTCAATTTGCAATCAGATCCAACGCGCCGAAGTCCCCAATATTTGCGTCCGCCGTCCCCCGTATTTGCCGTCAAAAGTTCCGACCCCCGCCCGCAAAGAGCCAAATTCTCTATGACACCGTGGAGATTGCTCTGTCGAAAACGCAATCAGCCAAAGGCGTCTCGAGTGCTGATGAATTACCGCGGCCCGGGAAAAGACAATGACTTGTCAGGCCGGCGCCCGATTGGCTCCGTCGAGGCACAAACACACCGGGGGACCCGAGAAAGTCACGCCGTTGGCCTGAATCGTCCCGCAGCGGATTAACATAAGAGAAAAAACTAATCTCAACTTTTCCAATATAGGTATATTTTGGATTTTTTGTAATAACAGTGTAACAACAGTGCAATAAATATGTAATAGTAATTACACGTTTAACATAAGAAGAAGTGATTTCCTCGAATTACCATCCAAAATTGGTGGCTTAATTTGAAAATGACGGCTGGGAAAACTAGACATTTTGGATTTTTTGGTAATAACAGTGTAACAACAGTGCAATAAATATGTAATAGAAATTACACGTTTAACATAAGAAGAAGTGATTTCCTCAAATTACCATTCAAAATTGGTAGCTTAATTCAAAAATGACGGCTGTGAAAACTAGGTATATTTTGGGATTTTTTGTAATAACAGTATAACAACAGTGCAATAAATATGTAATACTACTTACACGTTTAACATAAGACAAAGTGATTTCCTCGAATTACCATCCAAAATTGGTAGTTTAATTTAAAAATGACGGCTGTGAAAACTAGGTATATTTTGGGATTTTTTTGTAATAACAGTGTAACAACAGTGCAATAAATATGTAATAGTAATTACACGTTTAACATAAGAAGAAGTGATTTCCTCGAATTACCATCTAAAATTGGCTCCTTAATTTAAAAATGACGGCTGTGAAAACGTTATATTCTCCTTCGGTCTGCGATAGTCAGACGGCTGATTCATTCCGATGCACATTAAATCATCAATATTAATATGAAGTGATTAATTCACTCGTGCCGACGTCTCAGGTAGTGTTTTTCTTAATGGCTCTGTTGAAATGCAGAACGCCGTCTTGATTACAATTCAAGCAAATGGAATCCGGCGAACAGAAGGAGCCGGAAACAAAAAAGAAAAATAGCTTTTAAGTAAATTAAAATAATATGCAATTCAGAATCAAATCATTTCGTATTCCACAAAATCCTTCTCAACAGGGAGGGGGAAGGGAAGAGCACGACGGCAGCAACGCATTAATTTACCTAACTAGCACACACACACACACACACACACACACACACAGTTCTGATCCAAATATTGATCGATTCCAATACTGATCGGTATTGTTGCTGCTTCGCTCCATTTTTCCGGCTGCTGAGGAATGAAAATGCAAACGCTAGCAACGACGCTAACAATGATGCTAACAAGCTGCAACGTTAGCAACAATCCACTTCCGTGAATTTTGACAAAGTGATGAAATTTATTTTTTTTTTGAAATACTTAAAAAGAAACACAAAATTAAAAAATATTGAAAGAAGCTTTGAAGAAAACCAACGAAAGTATTTAAAAATTAGTTAATTGATGGGGAATCCATTTTTTATAATTCATGAAAGTTTCTCACAGTGACATAAGATAAACAAAATAATTGAGTGCACATTAGCAGTAAAGTGCACAATAAACAAATATTAAACTAGAGAGTCTAAAGAGCGGATAAAATCTACCAGGACTGAGTGAAAGGATGATTTAACAGCAAAAATTTGTCATTGGCAGATTGTCAACCCCCATGTTTTTGTTTTTGTCTGCTGTCTAATTATTTGTGGATTATTTTTATATCCTGTCTTCTCTGCCTTTCTATTTATATTCATATTTAAATTCACATTTATTTTATCTTTTTACATTATAATATTTTTTATTTTTACATTATTTTTCACATTATATTATAGAATATTAATCATAATAAAAATAAATCAATGAGTAATTTTTTATGATTTGATGTGCGTCAGAACCAACCCGTCCTCTGATTTTGTTTCAGTTCTTCGGTATTGTTTTCACCGCCATTATTTTTAAATGAAGGCGCCAATTTTGGATGGTAATTCGAGAACAGAAAAAGCCTCCGGGACGAGGGTTGAACCGTCTGCAAGGGAAAAGAAACTCGAGTCCACGACAAGAAGATTTGGACGAGAATCCGCCCCGACTTGGATGACGTTCACCCTCTCATTCAAAGGTCAAATAGAGATATACGACCGTTCACCCTCTCATTCACATCTTTTCCAGGGACAGTGAGAGGATGAATAGTTGTATGCGACCCTGTGACTTTCCCGGTTGCCCTGAATGCAGCATCAGCGGCACAGAAAAATGGACGTATGAATGAATGAATTTTATGAAAAATAAAATTTGCATCCCTTCCTGAGCCTCAAGGAAACTCACTCGTACACATGCGACCATTTACGATCTCGGACGTCTCAACCGTCACTCTGTCCGATCACTCGCTCGGTGAAACGGCGATTAAAGCGCGTCGCCTCATCCACGGGTTTTTTTGCTTTTTTTTTTTTTAAGAACCCGGCGCCGAACAAAAAGCAGCACATGCTTTTCTAGATCCTTCCAGCAAGAGGCGCCGGCCGTCACTCCGACTGCACCGCCGGTCGCAGTGACATCATTAAAAATCCAAGCTAGCCATCCGAGCGGCGGCCGCGAGGAGATCGTCACGACGCGAACGCCTCGCTTCGTAAATAGCAGCGCGGTTCGGGGGCGGGGGCGGGTGGGTGGTTGGGGGGGGGTGCTGGTTAAAAATGGCTCTCAAGCCATTGCAGCCCATTAAAAATGGATGGAGGGAGCGGGCGTTGATGTCGACGCGGGGAACTCGGCGCGGAGCGGTAAAGGGAACCGTCGCGGCGCAGATCACACTCCGACGGGAAAGTGCTGACCGTGTCGTCGGGGTGCCGGGTCGGTTCTCCCCGGGCACAGGAGCAGGGGCGCGTCTCCGCCCTCGTAATGGTCATTAAATAGTCATGGATCCCAGCGCTGCGCCGCGCAGAGCTGCGCCGCGCCATGCTAAGCCGCGCAGCGCCGCGCCGCGCCGCCACCGCCGCCGCCTCCCTCGGAGCTGGTGTTTTTTCCACTCTCGTCGCCACGAAGGGGTCAGGCAGAGTGCAGGGCCGCTCTCTGGTTATCGGGCGGGAAAAAGGGCGGGACGGTCCCCGGGTTGCGAGCCCTGGCTAAAAAACTGGCACACATGCGTGAAAATAAAAAAATTAATAAGTGAATAACATCCCCCCCCCCCCCCCCCGGCCGGCCCCACCCCTCGTTTCACCTCGCTTTAACCCGCCGCTGCCGTGTCTGCGCCGAGCCGGGTCACCTCACGGTCACCGAGCGGTTAAGACGTCACGGCGACAAGGGAATGGGTTTTTTTTTTTCCCCTTCCCTTTTTTCCTTCTATGTCCGGGCTTCAGTTCGGGAAGATACACGCTGGTCGCGTCCCAGCGGTCGGAGTCGAGTCGGTTTTCGAGCCGGAGGTCAAGGCGAGATCTGTAATTGTTTATCCGCCCGGGTCAGTTATACAGAATTATTTATTTTATTTTATGTTATTAATATCCCCCTTCTTGCCATCTCTGATGTCTTAAAAGCAACATAGCATCGCTCTCTGCGTTCAACGATTTTATATATTTTTTCCCCTGTCAGTCAGTAAAATGGCAGCAAACACCTGGAGGGGGATCTTGTCTCAAAAAGAAAAAATAAATAAATGAATCTGATGTGTAATAAATATGTTATTAAAACGACTAGCTGGCGGCGTAGCGGCGCAGTGATTAGCGCTGCCGTCCAAAAACATGCAGAAGTTCACTGGAGACGGTGAATGGTTGTATGCTTCCGGATGGCGAGTGAAGGAGTGGATGCTTGTACGTTTCCACATGTGAACGAGAAGGTGAACACTTGAAGGTGTGTGTTTCCAGGCAGCTCGGATCAGCTTCTGCACCCCGGCGACCCTGAGCGCAGGATTAGCTGAACTGATAATGAATGAATTATACATCTAGGTTGCAAACGCCTGCTGACACTGATACTAGCGGGCTGATTTTCTAAACGCTAGTTGTGTCGCACAAACAAACCCCCGGGGGGGGAAACGGGTGACGGGCAGATGGTCGGTCCGTCCGTCAACACAACGCGTCGCGTTACACAGCTGACATGTGACCCCGCGGAAACATGAGAGCGTGAGAAAAAGGGCGTGGACCATACTTGTATGTTCTACGCGCTTTATTTTTCAATTCTGGGGACAAGGATAACTCCATAGACAGAATGGGCTTTAACCGTAGCCACTGTTAGCGGTTAGCAATTAGCACCAGCAGCCACGTTATGCATCTGGTGTCCAAGAACCATCAAGTTGAAAATGCGCAAAAGCAATAGTGTCGTCATTCCCGCTACAACCGCCGGTTGTAAGTGATGGATAGTTTCGATAAATCAAGTAAGACCGAACTATGGCCAGTAGTTCTTGGAAAGAGGAGCCGTCGGCTCATTCTGCCGAGGGATACCCATGATGCACCTCTTTTATCCTCCTTTTCCTATCTGAACTCCACTGTCCCTTCATCCATGCAACTTCTGGTATCTTCTCTCGAGTCCCTGAACTCTCTCGCGTCACGGGTCAACCTTGATCTACCGCAGGGTCCGGCCGCAAGTCCACCACTGTTGTTTCTTTTATGAATATTAAAGCTATTATCGCATTATTTCAACCGTTAGCATGCAAATGTTAGCGCGACTGAAATTATTAGTAAGTCAGGATCATTTGCGCCTGACCTTCCCACCCCTCGTACCCCATGTTTGAGCCTCCAGTCCAAACCAGTCGAGGAAGAAGGCAACTCGATTAGCGTGGATCGGTCCCGGTTAGCTTAAAAATCCGACGCGAGTGAACAGAACGTGTACATTAGCGTCTCTTCCCTTGTGCACTTCCCTTTACGGCCACCAGGGAGTTCACCGGCGCTTTGAAAACAGTGAATACACATAAAAAGACTCCGTCGTTCAGGATCAAGAAGGAGCCTCTCTCATATGAAATTCATACTCGCTTAATATCTCGCTTCATCAGTTCAGTCCCCTCTATTAACGCGGCGAGGTTTTTTTTTTTTTTTTTTGAACTAAACACGCCTTCCTATCAAGTCCCCGAAGCCCCCGAGGCGAGCACCTTGCACACTCCACATAAATGGAGAGAACTAAATCAGTCGAGTGATGAATGACTTCCAACACACTGTGGACTCAGCAAATGTTAAATATTCTCATTAGCTGGTTGAGAGATCTCTCTTGCACACACACACACACACACACACACACACACATGCGCGGCTCATACCATCTGAGCCGGAGGCTGTCCAAAACAACCCCCGCTGCCCCCCGTCGCCCGACTGCAACACATATGCTTTCTTCTCCCCCCGCCTTCGCCGCCACCCTTACTCCCTTTTTCCGTCGGTCGATCTCCAAGCCGGCGCTGTCAGACGCGTCCCTGCGTCGGAGGCGAAGCGGCGGCCGGCGATGGCGAGGAAGGGGGAGGGGGAAGGAGGGCGGACACCTGATCCGATGCAACCGCCGCTCCCCTTCGGGACAGCTGATACGCGTTGTTAGCGCAGCTGTCCTGGCGGAAACGCCGCCGGCCTGACGTGCAGTTTCGCGACGTTGACGGGTGATCGATGAAGACGGTCCCGAAACCTCTTTTTTTTTTTTTTTTTTTTTTAAGATTAGCTTCACGCCGGCCCCCCGAGAATTTCAACAAACGCCGACAACCGGGACGAGCCAAAGGTTCCCCCCCCGCCCTCGGACATCCGTCTCCAGTTTCGGGATTTTTTTTTTCTTTTCCGAGCGCTGACAGGACCCGGGAGGAACCGAGAGCCGTCGCTCAAACGGAGACGTCTCAGATCAAGTCGCGGGGAGATGGGAAAGCAGGATAGCGGATAAAGCCGGGAGCGTGAACCCCATTGGCGCAAGAGTCGTCGGTCTAGAGAGACATCATCTGCCACTATTCGGACACACAAGCACGAGAGGAAAATCCAAATAGCGGATTTTTTTTTTTTTTTTTTTTGACACCGAGAGGGTTTTTTTTTTTTTTTGTTGTTGTTTTGTTTTTTTTCTTTTGCGGGGAAAAGAAATCAACACGGCAGGGGGGGGCCGCCGAGAGCGGTAAAATGTCAACTCATGAATTTTGCAGTTGTCTCAATCTCCTTGACATTTTACGTCGCCGTTTAGCGAGCGCGCCGACGCTCGTCTTTTTTAAAAAAAAAAAAAGACGGGAGGGAAAATAATGGGGAAGGGAAGGCGGTCTGAAGGTGAATGACAATTCAGAAATGGACGCCGGCACAGCTGGAGAGGAACATTAAGGCATGATGACACAATTTAAAAAAAAAAAAAAAAGAAAAGGAGGGGGTTGAAAACCAAACTAAATGTCACTGCGCTCGACCTGCGCGCCATTATCTAGGGGACGACCCGCCGCCGTGCACCGTTCACACCGGAGCGGCGTCCACCAAGAAGGCCTGACTGCTCCCCGGGGGAAAGACCTTCAGACTAACGGCAAATAAAACATCCAAGGCCTCGGAGAGTTCTGATACAGTCGCCTTAAATAAAGAAACGGTCGTTTGCGCTTCCTGCTAAAAGGTAGCCCGGAGAAAACCATGGAAAAACAGGGGTTTCGAGTTGTTGACTTGTAAGATTTCGGTGACGGAGATTATTTCTGGGGATCTGGTGCTGCAGACGGAAGCCGGACAGGGAAAGTTTGAGGGTTTAAAAAAAAAACATTCACTCCGTCGCTCAATGAAGTTTAGCCACATCATCACTACGTCATCCATTCACATGTCACGTCATCTATTTTTTTTTTTTTTTATCCTTGCTGGTCTCAGGTCACTCGCTTCCTGCATATTTTTGTTTATTTTATTCTTGTCCTTGCTATTATCACTCTGTTTATGTTGTCATTTAGTTTTGGTTGTCTATATTTTCATTCTGTTGTCCATTTTTACCCTGATGTTGTTGCTGTTGTTGTTCTCTCTGCTGTCTATTTATTAGTGGATATTTTTTCTCTTTTGCTGTCTTTAATTGTTTCTCAACTTACATTTATTGTCATATTTTTTGATACTTATAACTGTTACGCTGCTGTGACAAAAGAATTTCCCAAATCGGGATCAATAAATTTAGCTCATCTTGTGTAGCAGAGTGTGCAGCTAACAATTAGCATCACTGTCCAACGTCCAAGGTACGTTTTTGTTGATTTTTGTCATAAAAACAGTTTTATTTCTTTAATTCGCTTTTATTATAATTTTTTTAAACGTAATATGTCAAGTTTATAATTCTTTTTTTATTCAAAAACGCATAAAAATATTGGTGTTTTTTAATTTTATAGAATTTAATTTTAAATAATTAAATAATAAATATTAAATTATAATGAAATTAATAATAATTAAATTCAATAATAACATTTAAATTCATTTTAACAGGGATATTTAATTTGATTTCTTGGCAAACTGAGGCACGAGCTCGTTCACGGAAGAAATTAAAAACGCAAGTCAAGCTTCGGCTGTGCATCCAGTGCGTCAGGATCTCTTCCTCGACCCGTTCAGGTCAGCTGGGACAGAACTTTTACCGAGTTGAACTTCCTTCCAAGCTATCGACCCGGAGTCAGATGGAAGGGTGTGAAGGTACGGGACGGGTTTCTCGAGGGCGACCAGGGTCAAGTGCAACGGTGCGTACTCTGCTCTGCTGTTGAGGTCTGAGAGATTAGGGGTCGGGGTGGGGGGGGGGGCAGCCCGATGGTCTTGGCAGGGAAGGGTAGCAGAGGAGGAGGCTGGAAAATGGGAAACGGATCTGGACTTGCATTGGGTCTCGACATGGCAAAGTTGCCGTGCAAAGTGGCTAACCAAGCTACCGGGAGGCACTTGGGGTCCAGCGCCTTGTCGAGGACACTTGGACGTGCAGACAGGAGGAGCTGGGAATCAAAAGAAGGAACTCCCTTATTGTCTTCCTACATGGAGCACTACATCAGTGGAGTATGACCACTATGGATGAACATGAGCAAAAGGCAGCTGAGAAGGAGTTAGAGATTCAGTGTCTTGCTAAACAACACTTCGACTGGCTAGGAGGAGGCGGGAATTGAATCAGAAACTGAACCAAAAATGTTCAGTTCCAATGGACAAGTGCTCTGATCCCCTGAGTCACACCACCCCTAAGTAAAGTAGCCGGTTCCGGTTCTAACTGGATGGGTCAACCAATGAGAAGTCGCGGCAGAAGGTGGTGGTGGGAGTCTGAGCACTGCTGTGTACTCACTGCAGCTTAAACAATGATGTGGCTAATTTATGGATTATTTGGGAGGCTAACGAGCCAAAACATTTAGCCTTGTCACATCGGACCAATGAAATGACCGTGAAATTCAGAGGCTGTTCAATTTGGACATCCAAAAAGGACTCTATTGGTTTTAGTCCACAGCAGGAAGACCAAGATAGCGGTCAGCTGAAATAGAACAGAGTTGGCGCGGCTTATATTCAGGTGCAAATTACAGAAGTTTGTTGCCCGAAGTGAGTCGGAGATTATTTGTGGCTTCCCGTCATCTCAAATGCTTCGGTGGCTTTGGGTGGGGTAAGGGCCTGAGCTGTTGGAGAAGCTGAAGACCAGTTCTGTCTTTTTGGGGATAGTGCAAGAACCGCAGCACCCACCAATTATTTGAAGTACTGTTGGGACTGACGGTTGAAGGACTAGTATTGTCAAAAATATAAACCCAGGATAGAACCTTGCAGGGCTCCCATGCTGGTGATGGAAAGTGAGGAGATGGTGCAGCATACTCTGAGGATGGGTGGACCATCGAGGTGCCGGAGTTGTCTTCTCACCAGGTGGTGCCGGATGGTACCGATGGAGGTGAAATACTCATCACCGGGGTTTTGTTTGTTTCGCGCAAAAACGGACGCCAAAAATCATGTCTTAGTCCGGTCCACTAGCGACAGCTCCAACACCAGATTCCCGTCTCCCGGACCTTCTCTGGTGTCACCGCAGCTTGACAGCAAGCGAGGGAAGGCAAAGTCCATTTTTACGTGTTTTCACGCCGTGCTCTCCTTCCCCCAAGCAGTGGCCTCGCGCGTCTTTCCAAGAAACAAGACAGAACTCCGGCTTATTTGTTCACCCGGGGCAATTAGGGACTCGCACACTTCGGGCGTTCGGCTGCTTTCAAAAAAAAGAACACTCGGCGCCGATCTAATGAAGCTGATGAGACGCAGGAGGGGGGTGAGAAACGAAACACAAAACGCGTCTAGGTGTCTCTGGAAGCGTCCGGGAAAAGCATAAAGTCATCGCCTTAATGCTTTGCCTGTTGATGAATTGCCGACAACAGAAGAATAACAAATAAATTATTCAAATCTCTACCTTGGTGAAGACGCGAGGGGGGGCGGCGTGGGAGGAGGTCTCTTTGTTCTACACCCTGGCATTGATTCCCCCCAGTGGCACAGAGTGGGATGCCTGAAGGCTTGACACACACACTATGTAGATAAATGACTCCTGAGCTCTGGAGTTTGATCCAAATGAAGCAATGATGTAGCTCACTGGGCCGGGCCCACATTGAAGTAACGCGAGCTCTGGTAAAAATGTGCTCTCGGTGTGTGTGTGTGTGTGTGTGTGAGGTTGTACATCCTTCCGCAGGCGCGCTAGCCGTGAGACGGGCAGCAAATAGGAAGGAGGAGAGGAAGAAGAAAACAATTTGCCGCCTTTGTGAGGATCCTACACAGCACCGTCTAATGATCAGATCTTTAACGCTTTATTTCCCCACGGCGCCGGTCGGCAATCACGCACAAAGAGAGCTGATGAACTTCCAATCGCGAGATGGGGGGGGAATAGCTTGAGAAAGACGTGTTTCACACGGCGGGGTTAAGAACCGGCGGCCTTTTGCGGCCAAAGTATCCCGGAGAAGCTGCACTGCGGTTCAAAACGTCACGTGATTCCGCCGCTTCCGCCCAGAAGCGGATCAACATCTGATTAAAAATCCCAATTTTTTGGTGTTTTCATTTCGCTTTCGGGGCTTCTCCGAACCATTGGCCGATCACATTCTGTGTGTGTGTGTGTGTGTGTGTGTGTGGGAGAGGCAATTTAGCCAAAAAATAAGCGAGAAATCCGAAGGTCAGTTAAACAGAAAAAAAAAAAAGGGATTATATTATATTAGCAGTCAGATAAAAAATAAAAAAATGAGCGCAATGCTTTCTGCATGGAGACCCTGAATGACAGGGTGAATGGTTGTATTTCTGTATATTCACCTCTGTGATTGGTCCAGGGTGACCCCGCCCCTCGTCCAATCACAGCCTGGGAAAGCGTGCAGGTAATGAAGCGTTTAGCACAATCAGACACTTTTTAAATCAAATCAGCAAATCCCCGCCTGATAATCAGCAGTAAATCAGCAAAAATCAATAAAACCGGGAGTTCAAACAGCAGCGGATCATCGCCCAAAGTTCAGCTCAAGTCCCATTAATCAAAACGATTGATTATTTATGATTTCATATTTATTTATTTCACACAGAAAAGGTCACCGCCGTCTTCTATTTAAGCGTTCTTCCACTTCTTCTGGTCGCTCAACAACCAATCATCTTCCTCCTCTCATCCGTCCAAACCATCACATCTGACGCTCGCCGTCCTTCTGACGGACTCGTTCCTCCTCCTCGCTCCCAAAAACCAACCTCAACGTCTTCATCTGCGGTATCTTCAGCTCTGCATCCTCCTCCACGCCACCCAAATTTACATAATAAGGAAATAAAGTAGCTATTGTTTTCCAAACGCTTTGAGAACCGCGGCTTTTACAACAACATTGATTTTTATTACGGGAGCTTCCTTCCGTCACAGCGACAAATGAAACCGTTTCGGCAAATCGGCAAATTCGTAAATGCGGAAGGCGTAAATTTGCTAATTCTTCAGATCTGCCACGTTGTGGTTTTTGCACACACACACACACACACACACACACACATCATGAAAAAGACACGCAGAAATGCATTTCAAGTTAAAAGCGATCAGCCTGGCCGCGGAAAAAGGAAATAGAGATGCTGCACGCAAGTTCGGATGAAAAAAAAAAAAGCGTTAGCGTTATGTACTGGTCATTTATTTAAAAAAATAAACTTTCCTGTAACATCTTTCTGCGTAAATATCAGTTAAACACGGACACCTGAGGCTTATTTATGTAGAATTTCTGTTTTCTTTGAAATATTAATAGTTGCGGTCTATACAAAGGTGTGCTCTAAAGACAGGAATGGTAGTTTTTGCATGTGGAAAACACTCAACACACACACACACACACACACACACACACACACACACACACACACACACCTCACCTTGTTTCACGCGACCCTCCACGAGCTTCCTACTTCTGTGCGAGAGTTGATAGCAGACGAAGCTCCCGGCAAATCATTTCCCCTGGAAGTTAAAAACAAATAAGACATTTTTAGCGACTCTGGAAGAATCCGGAAGCTGGGCGGCGTCCACAGAGCGCTCGCACATTCATTCGCGGGCGTCGAACGTCGGTTTTAATTGTGCTTCAATAACTGAAGCTGAAAAACATCACCTTATTCCAAAATTAAAATATTTAAATGTATTAATTCATTGATTCATAATCCATCCCAGAAGAACAAACGTCATTTTTCATTCTCGTCCCCTGTGAAGACATTATATTTGTATTGTCCAGGACTACAGATGGAAATTAGCTATGAGCTATAATCTGGTACAAACATCTCTGCACATCCGCTAACCGCTAAAGTTGAATCTAAATTTACAAACACAACGTAAACATTCGATCCCTCCCGTTGAAAGACAGGATTTCGGGAAAGACGCATTGTCGTCTGCAACAACAACAACAACAACAGCAGCTGTTCGAATTAAATAGATTAATTCGATTAATTGCGATTAATCCACTCCCCCATGTTGATCACGCTATCAAGAAAAGCATATTTCCTAAAAAGTCTCCGTGTTCCTCCCCTTCCTGTGAGCTGAGGCTGCTCTCCTGTGCAGGTCATGAGTCCAAGACTCCAGAGTTCTGGGTTTAAACATTCATTCTGCACCTTTTTAATTCCAACCGCTGCGTCTTTGTAGGTGCCATTTTAAGGAATATTCAACGGGTCCGCGTGTTTGGACTGGTGCCGACCCTTTGCACGGTTTCCAGGGTTACGCACCGGGGGGGGCAGGGCTTTTCCCGGCCTTCCTCGACGGCTAATTGGGTCTCCTATTAAACTCCTGCAAGCGGACGGTCGGAGAACCCGGAGAACCCTCGCAGAGAACAGGGAGAACATGCGGCACACACGTATGCAGAGCTATTTATACCTTCTAGATCACGGTAGCAGTAGAAATGTAACCAAAAGCAATGTAAAAGAAATGTAACTACTCTTTGATATTAAATAATCCAAAATGTTACATATGCATTTGCTTATATTTCAAAAAAAAATGATGTATACTAGTTGCTCGGTTCCAAAGCTAGCTTTCAAAAGTTAGCTGCAGTGTTTTTGGACGTGGCTTTCGCGAACATTCTTCTGCCATCGTCGTTTGGCTTTTAATTCTTAGACAATTTGTTGTTTTTCTGGAAGGCGCTAACTTTAGCATACTTAGCTCCGCTACTCTTTGACAACCGACGCTGCCTCATAACACAAAAGACATACCGTTTTTTTTATCCTTAAAGCACAAACATGTGTTTGCCTTCCCATCAGTATCAACTTTTCTCTTCCTGGACATTTAGGGATCATTTATATTTCTTAATTCCACTTGTTTAAAATAGCATTGATGTGGATTCACTGCGATCTAACGGCGGGATGCCGTCACTTGGCGGGTAACATGATTGGCATAAATTGTGGTAAATATAGTTTATGGTCAATGTATGTTTGACTTCTTTATTTCAAGACAATCAGACATTTTAAGGGTGGTCTAGAGGAAGACCAAAGAGAAGATTTATGGACGTAGTGAGAAAGGATATGAAGGTAGTTGTTGGAGGATCCAGACAATAGGGTCAGATGGAGAAGGTTAATATGCTGTGACGACCCTTGAAGGGAAAAGGCCGATGGATAAGAAGAATTTGTCACAGGGGTGCAGGACATGTATGACCGAGACAAAGTAAAGACTGAGATGGTTGTCCAAACCATGGTGAAGATCTGGAATGAATAAATGAATGTTTAAATGAAGTTATTAGCTGTTATTAGGCAATGTAGATTACGGTCAATTCACGCGTCTTTATTTTAAGACAATCAGACCTTTGAGGACATTCTTGCAGACCACAGAAAATGACATGGCGGGCCACATTTGACCTGCGAGCCTTGAGTTTAGATAACGTGCTCTCGATAATGAGATTCCTTCCATTGCAAACATCCACAACATAGTAAATCCACTAAATTATTTAGGAATAATAATGCGGGCTGTTTATTTATTACTGCAATCCCTCTTAGCAAGAAGGTCCCACCATGTTCTCCTGGTGTCTGCGTGGGGTTCCTCCCACCGTCCAAAAACATGAAGAACTTCATGACAGAAAGAGTGTGTGCTTGTTTGTCTAATTTTTTAGAAGGAATGGATAAATGGATGAATCAGCCCCAGGACCAGACTGACTGGAGAGAGGCTGATGCTGAATCCAGTGAACGGGGGGGGAAAAGGTGTGTGTGTGTGTGTGTGTGTGTGTGGGAGATGCAAGAAGAAGGAGCGGCTGCAGGAAACAAGGGTCTGGAGGCAGCGTTCGATGAAACAGAGCCCGGCGAGGGGATTTGTAACTTTGATGGAAACTAAAAGCCGGGTTGAGGGAGGGAGTGGGGAAAAAGGATTGCTCATTTAAAGCAAACTTCTTCAGTCTCCACAAGTTGATTTTTCAATTTCAGAATGAATGGTAAGCAAACAGCTCCACAGAGGAGGCTGTATTTCGTGCGGCGGCACAGCGGAAGGTGCATGGCGGGCAGGACGTGCAACAGCGGCAGCAGCCAGGTAAATCTCCGGGCTGGAAGTAAGTGGCTGTTTTCTTCTCCCACGCAATTTTTTTTATTTTTTCTGGCGCTCCTCATCCTGCAGGGTGACAGTAAAGAACATTTCCAGCGTCAGACTTCGGCGTCCGCAGCCGCCGTCATGAAGCGCGCGGAGTCGTCGTCTTTGCGACAAGGTGGACGCGATGACACGTCCCTGAGCGAGAAGCGGAATGGTACGCCGGCGTTTCGGAGAGTAAAAAAAAGTCGGGTTAAAACGGGCGCGCTGCGGCGAACCCCGAAAAGTGTCGGGGTGCCCTGCTGCTTTTTTGGACGAGCTCTTAAATGACCCAAACACAACGGTGGCGACAGCTCCACTGGTAAGGACTCCTATTTATTCCTATTGGCTATCAGACTTTTTAATTCCTCTTCCCTCAGCTGCAGGGAATCTTCAAATCTTTGTACTTAAGACCTTAAAACACTTGATAGCGTTACACTTGACAATTTATATCTTATTGTATTTCTTATTCTCCCTCCTTCCTACTATTATATATTGTTATGTTTTTGCTTGAAACTCTGGCACAACAATTTCCTTCGGGATAAATAAAGTTGTTCTTATCTTATCTTATTTCAGAGTCGGTTAATTCAACCATGGTGGAGTGTGTGACATGGGAACGACAGGGTGAACGGTTGCGTTGAACGGTCTTGTGTTTCTAGAAGACGTGTGACTGACAAGTGGTTCGTAAGGGTATCAAACGTACGGCCCGGGGGCCAAAACCGGACCGCCTGAGGGGGTCCCATGCGGCCCGCAAGACGATATAGAGGAGGCGGCGTGGCGCTGGGTGGGGCGATCGTCCTTGAAACCGAGCATTCCTGGTTCCCGCCTCCTCCTAGCGTTGTTGAGCTAGCCGGCTAACTGCTCCGAGACGGCATGCCGACTGCTCACGGGTCATCCATGATGAATGCAGAGAACGAATTTCCCGCGAGGGATTGGTAACGTTTAATAAATAAATACCAGAAATAATATAAATATCCATCCATCTTCACCCAGAGTGGGGTCGCAGGGGCAGCAGCCGGAGCAGCGAGGCCTAGACCTCCCCCACCCCCGCCACATGGTCCGGTTCCTCAAGGGGACCCCGAGTTGTTCCCAGGCCGACCTGGAGACTCAGTCTCTCCAGCGTGTCCTGGGTCTTGACCGTGGTCTCCTCCCAGAAGGACACGCCCAGGATACCTCCCCATCCAGGAGGCATCCTGACCAGATGCCCGAGCCGCCTCATCTGCTCTACTCCCAACTTCTCGCCCCATCTCTAAGGAAAAGTCCGGCCACCTTGCGAGGGGAACTCATCTCGGGCGCTTGTAGCCGCGACCCGGTTCTTCAGGTCGCTACCCACAGGAACATAGACTCTTCAGACCACTCGTGAACAAGAACCCCAGATACTTGAACACCTCCGCTAGGGGCGGGACCTCTTCCCCGACTCCATGGTGGTCGGGCCGTGGTCTCGGATTTGGAGGCGCCGATCCTCATCCCCGGCCTCTTCAGAACCGTTCCAGCGAGAGCTGGAGATCACGTCCCGATCACGCCGACAGAACCACAGCATCTGCAAAAAGCGGAGACTCGATCCTTCGGCAACCGAACCGGATCCCAACGTCCGACACCGATCGCGCATGGACCGACGGGGTTCGGTAACCTACACTCCCAGAGCACCCTCCATGATATAATAATAATAGAAATATAAATAATACAATAATAAATTTAGATTCCTCCTGCTCAATGTGAAAAAAATTTGATTTTTTGATTTTTCGACCTCCATCCAGGGTGAACCCCGCTCATAAGCGGGAAAGCTAATGAATTATAAAAATGTCTGGGGTTTTAATTTGACGGGAGACAAACAGGGAAAGACATCTTTTGAGTGTTTGAGGCCGGCCGTCACACCGAGCCTCACGCATTAATATATGAGATTTGGGGGGGGAATATATGAAAAAACACGATATAAAGCGGGAGCTTCATGCCGGCAGCTGCTCGCTCATTTCCTGGGTGATAAAATCACACGGCCCGGACGCAGACGCTCGTCGGCAGAGCGGGAATGTCTTGCGCTTGTGGTCCTCGTGAATGCATTATCCCGACTCCCCGAATGTCATGAATGCCATTTCCAGCTGTTGAATGTCACGCCGGCGGTTGCGGCGGCTGCAAACGGCCGCGAAGCTTCGCCATTTTCGCCGCTGTTAGCATCTCGCACCTCAGCCCAGCCCCAATCAAATCACCTCCACCGTATAAATATCAATAAGGTAAAATGACAAACGTAGCGTGGAGCTCGGCCGGTCAAAACTGGATTAACGCACTTAAAATGTCAACATGTGTGTGAACGATGATGATGAATATTCATGGCTTTTTATATATTTAAGCAGCTTTTTCTAGAAGAGACAAACAAGTTTGTCAAACTGGAAAAATAAAAACACGATCCACGCGTTTGCCGAGCAATTATCTGGTCAGATTCCAGCCCAGGTGAGTCCCCACCCCTAACACACCTTACGACACACACCTAATGACACACACCTAACGACACACACATTAGCATTAGCACATTAGCATAGCGAACCGTCTGGGCCCGATGCCCAACGGCCAACCCTGAGCAGACTGTCCCTCGGAGATCCAAGAAACCTCTTGGATGAAGAAGAGGGACGTCTTGGAGGAGAGAAACTACATCCAGTTGCCACGACAACGATTGACAACCATTTGCAATTTGGCAAATATCGAAATCCGATCTGGATCTAGCAGTAACCAGAGAGCGGCGGAATGCCGCGCAGCAGCAGCGCGGTTGTTAGCGTTGAGATGTTTCGGAAGAATTCTGGTTGGTTACGAACTCGTTGCTTGGTTACCAATGGCAACAGCGGCTGAGTGAGTCATTTATTCATTCATTCATTACGAATACGTCGCTTGGTTACCAATGGCAACAGCAGTTGAGTGAGTTATTCATTCATTTGTTCGTTCCGCTTTGTACCGTTTAGCTTGCGCGTAGAGGCATACAAGTATGGGGACAAGGGGAGAACATGGAGACTCCACGCAAAAAGGCCTTCCAGTCAGAAACCAACCTTCTTGTTGCAGAAAAGAAATATCAATCCAGTTGCAAGAGACGGATCAGAACATTCGCCGTTTGTTTATCGATTTGCTTTTCATCGGTTTCTAATGACGAAGGCATCGGCCTCTGGGGAAGTCCGTCATGTCCCTTTTTTCTTTTATCCCGTTGCAGAAAAACACGTTATTCAGGAGGAGCCGAGCGGTTTCTAATGGGTCACCTCTCGGGCTGGAAGGAACCTCGCCGGCCCTCGAACGCAACGCCCGTGACAAAAAAGAAAAGCAGGGCGAAGAAGGATGGCGACGGAGGAGAGCTGGATTAAAAATGAAGCACTTCTCTGGATCACACCGGCCCAGCTCGGCGTTGGCGGCGCCGCCGCCGCCGTCGCGGGGGAAACGAGATATTTCCCGCCTTCTCAGATACCGACGTCTGCCGGCGAGGTCGTCCTCCTCCGGCCATCAACCACCCTTTCACATTTCTTGAATCACGGAGGAGAAAACAGTAAACGGAGAAACCGCAAAAGGAGGGAGGGCTAATCACGCAACCTTCACTGAAGTACGAGTTAATTATGAAATTTCTCAACCTGATTAAAGAGGGAGTAGGCTGGAGGTTAGAATCGTTTTTTTTTTTTTTTCTTTTTTTTTTGGGAGGATTTTTGGGCTTTTTTTTTTTGGGGGGAAAAAAATAAAAAAAACTGAAGGTTATTTTTAATTAAAATGTTCCCAAGATCCGTCTCCGGTGGTTTCGGCTCCCTACGGTCGTCACAGCCCGACGAACGTGTGACATCACAAACTGCACTTTTTATACAACATATGGATGCTGTATGTCTCTATAAGATGTGTGTGAAGGAGTGAATGAGAGTAAATATTGCATTTTTTAATGGGATGAAAGAGTGAATTGTTGTTTGTGCAAATGAACAAGTGGATAGTTGTATTTCTATCCAAAGTGTTTATCATCAGAAGTAAAGTGTGGAAACGTGTTTGTCATACTTCGCTTTCCGCGGTGCATTTGGATTTGTATTGACAATAAATAGATGGTGTCAACATTATTCTAAATATGAAAGGTGTTGGCAGTAAAGTGCGGTTTGAAAGGCAGTAGTTACATCCGCAGCGCCGCATGTTAAGTGCAGAAAAAGAAGTCTGATGGAAGTCGGGTAGAACGAGTTCTTTCGTCGCGTCCTTACATATTTCACACTCCTGTATGAAGTGTGTGTGAATGAGTGAATGGTTGTATAACTCTGTATTTATATATAAGTGAATGGTTGTTTGTCTATAAATGAGTGAATGAAAGGGTGAATTATTGTTTGTCTGAAATTAAAATTGAAGTAAATAGATGTATGTGATGTGTGTGAGTGAATGTGTGATTCTATAGGAGTGAATGAGGGGCCAGATTTGTCTAGATTTCTCTAGAAGGTGAAGGGGTCTTGGTCTCCAAATAATATGTAAAAAAGAATAATTGCATTTTTATATGGGACATGGATGAAAGAGTGAGTTATTGTTTGTCTGAAATAAAAATGAAGAAGCGAACGGTTTATGTGACGTGAATGTTTGTATGATTCCGTATCATCAGCGGATGAATGGCTGTATTTCTTTAAACAAGACTGTCTCCGAAAATTAGAATATTGTGATAAAGTTCTTTATTTTATGTAATGCAATGAAAAAACAAAAAAATACTTTTTCATGATATTCTAATATTTTCAGGTAGGATTTTTGAGTTTTCTGAAGACATAAGCCATAATCAGCGATATTAAAATAATAAAACGCTTCCAATATTTCAATTTTAATGAATCCAGAATGTATGACATTTTTGTTTTTGTCATTCCATTACAGAAGATAAAGAACTTTATCACAATATTCTAATTTTCTGAGACAGTTTTGTATTTCATGTGAATGAGAGGGTGAATGGTCGATTATTTTTTACGAGAGAATGAATTGTAATTTGTCTGACATGCTAAATGAAGAAGTGAATAGTGAAGTGTGTGTGTGTGTGCATGAGTGAATGGTTGTATGATTCTATATAATAACTGAATGAATGGTTGCATTAATGTCTACATATGGATGAAAGAGTGAATTCCGTTGTGAACGAGAAGGCGAATGTTGTCCGTCTTTCTATGTTTCTGCGTGGATTGACTGGCGTCCGGTCCGTGTAAAGCCCCGCCTCTTTCCTCAACGGCCTCCGTGATTGGCCGCGGCCTCCCCTCAGGAACCGCCTTAGAAACCAATGTCATTTTCAGTGGAGCATCTAAAAGCTCCCACGCAGCATTAAATAATCAAATCAGCTGTTTTTATTAGTTTCAACGTCTCCCTGAACCTCTGGTTCCCCCTCGGGTCCTCCGGGTCGGTTCGTGCGACCCGCCGTCCACAGCCGGAGCCGGAAGGGATCCGAAAATTGCCGGCGTCGGAGAAAAGTAACCGGAAACGCAGGATATGGCGAGTAGACGGCAGCTCGTACGGGACATCAGGACCGTCCATCTTCCCGGAAACGTCGGAGCAAATCAAAAAGGAGAAGCGGCGGAGAAGCGTTCCCGGGCGAAGGCAGATTATAACCCGATACGACACATTCTAATGTGACGGCGCGGCGTTAAAAGACGCCTCTGACCTTCTGGGGGTGAAAGGCGGCGGAGGGGAGGAGGCCAGAGGTTCATCGATTTATATCGGTTTATCCGGATCTCCTTCCGACGGCCCACGCGCACCAAACTCTCACCTGCCGGGATTAAGTCCGTAAAGCCCGACTTACGGGAAGACACGGCGAGCGGGATGTAAACAAAGACCGCCACGAGCGAGGTGTCGGGTAATCCACCTCACGCCTCCGTGCGGCCCGGATTACGAGCGCATCTATAGGTCCGGTTATTTTTTGAAAATGTACCCGTTGCTGGACGAGCCGGGCGATCGTATGGAGACGTGCAGCAATTCACCCACTCATCACACAGCGTATGATGGGATGTAGCAGCAGCGTCACATTAGCGACAAGCTAAAAGCTGTCAAAATAAAAATCTGAACGTATAAAAAGTATGAGAGAACTATCTAAAGATGTCTATACGTATTTACCCGTATATACAGCTGGAATTAAAGCAATTATTCATCCTTTCACAGAGAAAAACAACATTCATCCTCTCATTCAGGCCTCATATAAGATAAGATAAGATAAAATAAGATAAGAACAACTTTATTTATCCCGAAGGAAATTGTTGATAAGAACAACTATATTGACATAAAATAAATAATTTGCCCTTTCATGCACATCCCAACTGTGGGAATCCCTCTTTTTGTGAGCCAGAAATGCTAACCTTGTAAATATGGACTGTCTTAGAAAATTAAAATATTGTGATGAAGTTCTTTATTTTCTGTAATGCAATTGCAATTGAAAAAAAAAAAACGTTTTCATGATATTCTTATATTTTGAGATAGGACTTTTGTATTTTCTTGAGATGTAAGCCATAATCAGCAATGTTACAATAATAAAAGGCTTGCAATATTTCAGTTGTAATGAATTCAGAATGTTTGACATTTTTGTTTTTGTAATTGCATTACAGAAGATAAAGAGCTTTATCCAAATATTCTAATTTTCTAAGACAGTCCTGTATATCTTGGTTTATATATAAGGTACATACATTTACGTCTGAACCCCTCCGCCTCATGCATCGGATGTCAAATTCCACTTTTAAATTAAAAACTTGGAAGGCCACGGACAAACCACCGCCCAATCTGACCTTTCATTATTTTCTATAATTCAATCAATGAAAAAAAAAAAAAAACCCTTTCTATTCAGTTTTTATTTTTTTCACCACAACCATGGCCTTTTATAATGTTATTTCCGGCAAATCTATGTGAATACTTTCACCGAGGAACGGATTCATTAAAGAATCAGGAAAAACAGCATGAAAATTTACACGTGGAAAACGTCCATGTCTGGATGGACTTCTGCAGCGGTTTGCATTTCCGCCTCAAAGCGAGAAGCTCCCTGGTTGGACTCCCTGGTTGACGGGGTTCTCCAAGTGTGGAGCCTCCATGTTCTCCAGGAGTCCGCGTGGGTTCCTGAGGGTTCTCCAGGTTCCTCCCACAGTCCAAACACATGCAGGAGGTTCACTGGACACCCGAAATTGCCCCGATGTGTGAATGAGTGAGCGAACGGTTGGAGATGGTCCAGAACCTCAGCTCACAGCTGGGAGGAGCTCCAGCAGGATAAGCGGGATGGACAATAAATGAATGAATGAATGAAATGGAGGAATCATTCTAAAACACACAAGTAGATACTCCATAGTAAGCAAACCTGGGCTTCTGAATTTAATTCATTCTTTGATTCGCCAACTGAATCGTTTCCCATTGAGATCAATGTGAACCCCATTGATCCGTTCTTTCGCCCCAAAATGAAAAAAAAGAAAGAAATTAAAGATAATCTTAATTTTGGTCTATTCCTTTCCTTCTTGTTGTTCACGTCCATTTATTTGTGGATGCAAATGTCTCTCTATTTATAATAATACTGATATTTACTGATACTATAATTGTGACGCTGCTGAATTTCCCCTAAGGGGATCAAAATATTAATTATCTTAATTATTGGTGTGTTTTTGGTGTTCTATATTCCCTTACCGACACTTGTACGCGCCGTTTCCCCTCACTAAATCAGCAAAAGCATATGAGACCCGCACTAACGCTAACGCTAATGCTAATGCTAATGTCACTGCTAACGCAATCTCCAGTGAGTCATCTTTCATTCATCCAAACCAACAATCGCTTTCCTTCATTAGCGTTGTAGCCCGTTTAGCCACATTAGCCGCCTTTAGCGCATCTTTCTTCTTCAGGATCGTACATATGGTTGACCTAACCGTGTCGTAGCGCTAGGCGAGATCTGTAACACCAGCACCGCTCTGGCGTTTAGCGGTTATTTCCTTCTTCAGATCGCCCGTCACCGAACATCTTAACACCACGAGCACATTTAACCTTTCCGGAGCCGTAATGAGGCTAACTTACAGATAACAAGCACTGTTATGACAGGAGAGCAAAAGAACGAACCATGTAAACAACGCGGAACAGCACGCACGGCCGTCGCTACGCTACAACGCCACATCAAGGATGTGTTTGCGCGTCCGTGCACCGAGGCGTGTTCGCGGGTCGATTCGAAATCGACCCAAAACTGTGTTCTTGAGCCGCTCTGTTCGTACAGCCGAGGTTCCGCGGCGTATTTGTTGCCGTTCGTCCGCTGCGGTTCAATACGAGCCAGCGAAACCGGGTCTGAGTCGCGAACACACACACACACACACACACACACACACCGGCGCCCTTTCCTCGACGGCGCTCGCTCGCCGTCTTTGTCCCGATGAAGAGTAACACTCCGGCGCATCGAGCTGCCGATGCGCCGCCGCAACGTGACGCCTTTCTTGTCGACACGTGCCATTTTTTTTCCAGTCAATACCAAAGCTTGACATTTTATATTGATTGGATTGTTTCCATTGCGCCGATACATAATTCATCAGCATATGTGTGTGCGTGTGTGTGCGCGGCAGCATGTGTATACACATTTGCGAGCATGTGTGTGTATAAAGGAAGGGTAAGCAATCAGTCAAAGTCAACAGCTCTGCTTGCCGAATTACCCGAAGTGCTGTAGTAAAACAAAGTCCTGTGAAAATGCAGCGCCGCCAAGATCCAGGGGTTTGGAGAAACGGCGGCGGCGGCGGCGGCGGTCGGCGCGACTCCTTTCCGGCTGCGGGACGGGTTCATGAAAGAATTAAAAGCCTGATGAGATTAAAAAGGACGAGGGGAGAGGAGAAGGAGATCGGCACCTTGCCCGGAGCGCGCTGCCCTCCTCAATCTTTTCGGTGAAAATTGGGTTTTTCGGGGGCGGAGGGCTGGGGTGGGGTTGCAGGGGGGGGAGTTTGAAAAGAGCGTCCACCCCCACCGTCGCCGCCGCCGCCGCCGCCGCCGCCGCCTCTCCGCTACCCCTAAAGGCACTCCGCCGCCTCCTCCACAGATCAGGGATCAGCACAGCTTTTATTTCTTTTTTTCCCTTCCTTCTCAATCCAAGGCTTCAGCAGATACGCGAACAGAGACGTCGTGGATCAGCGGTCAGGAGGGGTCGGGGGTTGGGCTTCTGTCATATCACAAGGGCGCCGCGCCGCTCCGGTGAACAAACCCGGACACGTCGAGCCGCTGACCGGCGTCTCAAATACTCCCCAGCAATGAATCACAGACATTGGTTAATCTTATCAGGGACCACCCGGACACAGCAGTAATAAACTGGAAATTGTCTAGTGAATCTCATATCAAATCACCGCCGTGAGGGAAGTAAAGCAACGCGGGCCGCTCTGAGCGCGAGCGGACCCGGCCTATTCTCGTCAAGCGAAGGTGTAATGCGATGGTGGTAATTAAGTACGTGATAAACAAACATAATTTCGGCGGATTCACCGAGGGGTGATAGAAAAGGGAAAGTGTTCCTGACTCTCTGCTCGCACGTGTCCTTCCCCTCGACTAAAATTATGCGCAAATATGCGAAGGACGCCGTGTTTACCCTTTAAACGCCAATAATCGGACAAAGAAAATGAAATAATCGCTACCGTTTTCTTATTTGACGGATCTTCACCTGGGTCCAGAGGGGTTGTTTCGCCGGTCGCGGGTGGAAAATGGCGTTAGCGACGGGCGGCGGAAGAAGCCATTCTTTGATTCGCCAACTGAACTGTTTCCCATTGAGATCAATGTGAACCCCAGTGATCTGTTCTTTAGCCCCAAAATGAAAAAAAAGAAAGAAATTAATGATAATCTTAATTTTGGTCTATTCCTATCCTTCTTGTTGTTCACTCTGCTGTCCATTTATTTGTGGATGTCTTTTGCAAATGTCTCTCTATTTATAATAATACTCATATTTATTGACGCTATAATTGTGACGCTGCTGAACTTCCCCTAAGGGGATCAAAATATTAATTATCTTAATTATTGGTGTGTTTTTGATGATCTATATTTCCTTACCGACACTTGTACGCGCCGTTTCCCCTCACTAAATCAGCAAAAGCATATGAGACCCGCACTAACGCTAACGCTAACGCTAATGCTAATGTCAACGCTAATGCAATCTCCAGTGAGTCATCTTTCATTCATCCAAACCAACAATCGCTTTCCTTCATTAGCGTTGTAGCCCGTTAGCCGTCGCAAAAACAAAGACCGACCCCGTCAAGTACCTGGCGATTCAATCCGACACGCATCCGTCGGCGACTGGAGCGACTTATCGCCCGATTCGCTCATTACCGAAGTTTCCCCGCGTCGGAAAGTGACACCGAAATTAGGGCCGACCGCCATTCCGTGAGCGTCTGTTAAAATATTTAACGGATAGAGTCAATACAATCAAACGGGCTCAAGGTGAAGCTTCAGAAAAACATATTTACAAATAGCGGAGGAAATATCCCTCGCTGATGGAAGCACCGAAATGAGGAGTTTTGCAGACACCTGACGGACATGAATGATTTATTTTCCCTCTTTTTGGGGCCAATTGACGTTTTGGTAGAGAAAATGAAGTCTTCGACCTCCTGATGTTGTTTTCCGTCTCCGTCCTTCTCGCTCGCTTTCAACCCCCAAACAGGTCGAGACAGAACGCCGCCCCGATCGAGCGAACCAGCTAACCAGATTTTTAGCGATTGATCAAATCTATTGATGATTCTAACGACGAATTTAGCGGCTTCCATTACATTAGCGGCGTAAGCTAACTTCAGCTAATGTGATCACGTCGTGTAAGAGAAACAACCATCCGGGCGGAACGATGCCAAAATAGTCAACCTGCGTTTAATAACTACTAGAGGAGGATAATTTGCCTCGGGTTATTTCAGCAATCAAATTGCTGGAATTATTCAAGGGTTTCTTTTCAGCTCCAGTCGTGAGTTAATATAAGAATGTGATATGCTGATAAGGTAAATAGATTTTATAGCCAAAGAAAAGGTCAACAGTCAAAGCGCTCCTCAAGGTAAAATCATGAATTTCTAACGAAGCTACTGAAAGCTCATTGACGCTAAAGATTCCGTTCATTTCCTGCGTAAACCCGCACGCTCTCCGACGAAGTCACGGCGTGAGGCGTTCGGCTCGAGTCCGAGCAGGAAAAGGAGCAGAGAAGACGACGATAACGTACCGTCGGGAGGAGGATTCTGACAACTGGACTCTGCGCTGCCCTCTAGTGGACTCATTGCTTGACAAACATGGCAACGAACAAGAACGCCCGTGTTTGAAAAGGACTTGTTTCCGCGATCGTGAATGAGCCTCATTCCGAAGAAAAAGACTCTTCAGGCCAACGAGAGGCCGACCGCGCCGACTTCATGATACCAACACAATGCAATATCACAGCTGCAAGATATTAAATATTGATCTCCCGACCGAATTATTCATGAGTAATAATGTTCTTATGTCAGTCCAAATGATCGCCAAAAGTAGAGGTTTGCGTGAAAAGAAATAAAAAAGACAGGGGAAAATGTGAGGTGGCACCTCCAGGTAGCAACATTTTTAAGAGAATTGCTATTAAGACTGGTTAGAGGTGGACACTGATCTACGCTGAAACGTCCCTCTTGGTTGAGGAGGACGGCCAGAGTCTTCAAGATCAAGACCTTTGCAAATGTAAGAATGCTGATCTGCTAAAAGTCAAGTCCCGAATAACGACGTCTCGATGGCCTTGAAGAAGACGTGCGACTCGTAAATGCCGAAAGAATCGGATGATGAAGGTTCAGTTGTGTCTTTGGTGTTACGAAAGTACCGGAGTACTTCCAAGGAGAGCTACTGTTCTTCTTCTTCTTCCTCTTCTCCTTTGGGCTTTTCCCTTCAGGGGTCGCCACAGCCAATCAAAACCTATTCTCTGGATCCTCTCACACCAACCAACCTTCATATCCTCTCTCCCTACGTCCATAAATCTTCTCTTTGGTCTTCCTCAAGACCTCCAATTCCAGCGTCCGTCTACCAATATATTCTCTGTCCATGACCCAACCATCTCAGCCCGGCTTCTCTGACCTTCTCTCCAAAACATCTAACATGTGCTGTTCCTCTGATAGACTCATTCCTGATCCTCTCCATCCTGGTCACTCCCAAAGAGAACCTCAACATCTTCATCTCTGCAACCTCTAGTTCTGCCTGCTGTCTTTTGGTCATTGGAACAGTTTCTAGTCCAAACATCATCGCTGGTCTCACCACTGTCTTGTCCACCTTTCCTTTCATTCTGGCTGATGTTCTTCTATCTCTTCGTACCCCTGACACTTTTCTCCACCCATTCCAACCTGCTTGGACCGTCTCTTCACCTCTTCTCCACGCTCTCCTACGCTCTGGACTGTTGACCCTAAGTACCTGAAATCCTACAACTTCTTGATCTCCACTCCCTGTAGCCTCACCGTTCCACCCGAGTTCCTCTCATTCACACACATATAATCTGTCTAAATGCAACTCACCTTCATTCCCCGCCTTTCCAGCGCAAACCTCCACCTCTCCAGTTTTTCCCAAACCTGTTCCCTGAACTCACTACAGATCCCAAAGCCCAAGGGGAGCTGCTATTCAATGAAACCAAATGGAAGATACACAATGTGACCCTTCATATTGTCTCGATGGCAAAACTACCAACTTAATTACGCAGCACGAGAGGAAGAGCGACAAAAATGTCACCAGGTGTCGGATGTCCTGAGCAAAGCCATTTCCGTGTCCGATAACATCTCAACCTTCGGCCGACCCTTGTTTTGCGCGTTATTGCGAGGGGTTCGGGAGGTTCTGCCACGTGGCGGCAGGAAACCAACATGGAAATTAATTCCCCCGGGATGATAAAGACCTCGCGCAAACGTTACGAAGCGAGGCGGCGGATCTCAGGGGGTCGAGCGAAGATCGATCCCGAAGCATACCGGCAGAATAAACCCTACAACAACAAAAAACAGCAAAGGAACCCTATCTTGGGAAGCGATGGAGTGGATTGGCGACGTCAGATGTGATAACCGGCGGTTTAGCCGCGGGCGCGCGCGCGCTAACTCGCGGGTTCAAATGCTCAAATGAAGTCATTTGAGAAGCGATAGAGGGATCATCCGAACACAAGCTTGTCATCGTCTCGCTGCGTATATATTGCTATTTATCGCTCACGGTGGAGAAAGACAGCACTCAACCGGCTCATCGTGGAAATCTGTTTACGGCGGCGAAGCCTGGGGGTTCCAGGGAGGCGGGTTTGGGGGGTCTGACTCACAAATTCAGTGTCACTGTCTTCAGTTCCCATTGTTTTGGCATCTGAATCCGAGCGGCGAGCGCGAGGCAAACAACGGAGGCGGCGAGCCGCAGATGGCGCTCCGGCCGGAAAGCGGGGCGGCGAGAGGCGCCGCCACCAGACGCGCCGCGGCCAATCAACACAGGAGCGCAGCCGAGCGCCCGGCGACCGAGAAGACAGTGATAAAACAATGTGTTGGAAGCACCTGCGCAATTTCCTGGTTTTCTGCCGTCTGCGGTCTTCTGGGTGCGACACGATCACGTTAAGCCAACTTTCATTACCGTCCCGTCGCTCCTGCAGAGCCAGGGTTTGCTCGCCGCCGAAGCTCGGAACTTCAGAGTCGAACAGAGTTGCAAAAACAAGGCCGCTCCGCAACATTTGACTGCCTGAAGACCAAATAAAAAGCCGAGTTTTCGCCCAAATCACAATCTGGAGCGGTCCGGGCCGCTCCGTTGACCTCAGAATGCTCTACAAGGGAATAATCTCACACCCTCTAAATTTAAGCTCACACTATGACTCCGGCTGGAATCTTTAATTGAATCTTTTTCCTTTTTTTTTCCTCTCTTCGGGCTTGTAATGTGTGACCGGAGGGGGTTACACTTGACAAGATCATTTTTGGACCAAGACACCCACCAGGCAGCCGGCCGGCCGGCGAGCCGTCCGGAAACTGCTTTAAATTTTAATTCGATAAATGTATGCGGGAGTCTGGGTTTTTATACCATGAAAAAAAAAAAAAAAAAAAATTAAATAAGTGAAACCAGAAGATCCTTGGTTTGATTCCAGCGGGAGTCTTCGAAAGGAGCCGTGCACGAGCGGTGGAAAATAAATCTAAATAATATAAATAATGCGTTGGCGCAGTAGTTTGTGATTCTGCCTCATGGAAAGAAAGTCCCTGGTTCTTTCCTGGAGACCCTGAATCGTCCAAACCAACTTCTCGTCCAATCACAGCCTCAAAAGGCTCCCAAAAGAGGTCCAGATAATGAAGGAATGAATGAATATCACAATATTCGATTTAATTTACGTACTATAAGCCGCTACTTTTTTCCCCACGCTTTGAACGCTAAAGCTTAGACAACGATGCGGCTAATTTATGGATTTTTTTTTTTTTTTTGGGCTAACAAGCTTCACGCCGCCAAAACATTTCGCTTCGTCACATCGGACCGATGAAATGACCTTGAAATTCCGAGTCCGTTCAATTCCGACTTTCATGGTTTTATTGCGCAGGAGGAAGACCAAGATAGCGATCGGCTGGAGGACAAAGCGGGGAAAGGAAATGGAAGGATGGATGAACTTTTTATTGTGTTGTTTATTATTAATCTTTTTCATCAGCCGTGTTAAAGGCAGTGTTCGGAAAAAAAACATCTCCAGTGTTTGTGGATGTTGCCAGTATTTGATAAATTAAAAGGTCAAAAAATGTTTCTGTGTATATATCTCTTGTTACAATGTATGTACACATAGATTTGTTCAGTTATTTTTATTTTCAGGTGCGCTAAATAATCCGGAAATTACAGTATCACAATACCTGATTAGATATAGTAACTTAAATGTCAGATAAAATGCAAATAAATGAACAGTTTTCCAGCACTACTCAATTTTTACTAATATTTTGTATATTTCCTCGCTTCCCTCCAGGCCGTACCCCGGTCATTTTAATGAAACGATTTTAAAACAATTCCTCGGCAAAGCGGCAAAGAACCCCAAGCATCTCCCCCCTGCTTCGTCGAGCATTTAGAGCGTCCTCCTGGCGGGGAGATGGAATTATCATGAGCCAAATTTCTGCAACAACAGTAAACGGTCTCCACTTATAAAGCGCTTTACGAGAGCGACTGGAGCTTTCGGAGGTCTCCTCTTCTGGATGCAGACAGAAGGAGCCGGGAATCAAACCGTCCACCTCGCCCCTTGTACGTTAGCACTTCGGCTCCCATTGGGCGATAGATTGACGTCGGACACGTCACACACGGTCATTCAAGAACAATGCATGTTTTGGACAGTGGCAGGAAACTCTCGCTGACATGCAAAGACGCGACAACTCCACACCGTCGAAATATTCTTGTCTTGGCAACTTCTTCACTTGAGAAGTTTCACCCCTTCAGTTCTGAAGTAGCCTCCTGGATTTTGACGAGAATTCACCATGACCTGGATGACCGAGAGCCTCCACAGACAAACCAAGGACCTTCTTGCTGAGAGGCAGAAGTGCTAACCACTGCAGGCCACGGTATCGCGCAAATAGTTTTACCAGTTATTCATGAGTGTCCTATAAGATATAACCCCCGGTTACAAACTCCACATGCTACTTTTAGCTAGTGTTCAAAACATCAGCCTATCTTTTGTGTACTTGAATACACAACAACAGAGCATACAAGTATGGCCCCCGCCAAAGGTTCCCTCTCATTTGGCATTAACTGCTGGAAGTCGTGTGAGTCTAATCCAGATATCGTGTCGGCAGAAGCATCTCCGAGCGTCTGGGATAAAGCGCTCCGGCGTTCATTTGCGAAGGCAAGCGACTGTTGACTCGCCTCTGATCCGGGGTGTTTTGCAAGCTAAAGTCTGTCGTGAGTAAGGGGACGGGAGGCGTGGAATTAGGCTAAAAATTGTTGACTGAGAAAGAGGCAGGAGTGTGTTTGTAAGCCGGCGCGTGCCAGTTGGCAGCGAACGGACTGGAGCGGTGAAAGTTTTGTTTCCGCTCGCTTGTAAAAAAAATAAAATAAAGGAAAAAGAAGCGAGGGTTCGCGGTGCCGGGATGAGAATTTGAGATGTCGAGGCTGTTTTCTTTTCCTCAACGGCGGAGGGCGGCTTAATGTTACGTTTATTTCATGCACATTTGTTCATCTATTGGGCCGATCATGACGCGCCTTGTAAAGATGCCGCGGCTCTTTGAATCCACCTCCGATCGCGATTTTAGGCCCACAAAAGATTAATCGAACGGAGAAGGCTGTGTTATTTATCTGATTCAGATTTTCCAAAATGTCATAAGACGTTTTCGTTTGTGTTTTTTTTTTTTTTTTTTTTTTTTCCCACGGCAGCGAATCAATAAATGTCAACCTGAACGCCGGGCTGGGAAAAAAAAAAAAAAAAAAAAAAGAAGTCAGCATCTTTACTGTCGACACATTTTGGGGAGGAAAAAAAATATAAATAAAAATTGAACCGGTGTTCTTTTTTTACTGTTAACAATCGGGAACTTCAAACGTTAGCGATTTTCTCCCGACTCAGGATGCAACTTGAACCGACACCACCGGCCTTAATCCTCAAAGACGCTTCGACCGGGATCGCCTCCAAACGTGCAGCGGAAAAAAATAAAAATAAAAAATAAATAAAAACCAAACGCTCACCTCGGTGCGCAGATCAAACACGAGACGCGTCGCGAAGCAACAAGTTCCCCGGGAAACTGTTTCATAATACTTCCGCTAGCTTGAAATCACGGTTCACAAACAAGATGTCTGTGTGGAAGAAGGGAAGTAGGGCACCCGCCGCGCTCAGACACTAATAGCTGAAGGAACGGCGTGCCCGGAGAGGACGGCGGCGCTGCACAAGCGGAGATAAAAAAAAATAAAAAAAAAAGAACGAGAACTCGTCTTTCCGAGTCGAAAGCTCGTTAGCGCCGACTGGAAGCGCTTCCAACGGTGACGCGCAAACCCGGGATCGGCTCCAAAACAACCGTCCCCCCTCGTACGACCCCCGCGGGTCCGGTTCAACCCCCCCGAGTTCCTCCAGAGCAAACAATCTGGGTGACAGCTGGACTTTCGCTTGTAACGGAGCGGGAGGATCGGGCGGGGGAGCTTAGCTCGGGACTTTGTTTTGGAATCCGCCACCGCGGGCCAAAGGACGCCAGAATACGGCCCGCCGGGGGGAACGCGGAGGTCGCCTTCGCCCGGTCGGGAGCTTTACGGGACCGCCGTGTCGACGGACGCTGTCGGGAAGCCAACGCTTCTACTTTTTCGCTTTATTGTTGTGTTTTCACGCCCGGGTCGTTTTTAGCTACGGAAGGCGGCTGCCAACGACACCAATCGCAAACACGTAGTTAAATTAATCCCTGGCTGCCGATCAAAAAATGAACATTACTATCTTTGTAAAGGTCAGAATTTATGGCAGCCGTGTTGAATAAAAATAAATCTCGCCGGCGCGGCTAATGAAGTAGCCTTCCGGCGCGGCTTCCAAAAATCTCTTAAATCCAGGCGGCGCGTCCGCCACGCGAAGGCGTCGATCGTGCATTTTAATCGCGACATCGCATTCTGAAGCGGAAGATAGTTATGGGTGTTGTCGCAGTGGCGGGAGGCGGCGTGTTGCTGGCGGAGGAAACGGAGGGCAGCGAGGCTGAAACGGCAACCTGCAGGAAGGGTCTTACACTGCTTTACCTTGGGCTTATTGCTCCACTGTGCCCATCGGAGAAGAACAGGAAGCCATTTGGTGGGAACAGGGCGACCCACCGAGGCCCTCACATGCTCCATTAAACCAGGAGAACGTATGAGGCCTTGACAGCTTCTGGCTCGGAGCCGCTTCCCTCCCGTTCCCTCGCCCGCCGTCCCTCATCTCGCCTTTTTGTTTCGTTTTTATTTTGTTCGCCTCGTTTTAAAATGGCCGCCCGCGGCCGCGAACACGGATGTAAACACCAGACGAGATTCAGCCAGGAGGTAAAAGCTTTGATGCAAGGCAGAACTTTTTGAGGTTCCCCGACGTTTCAATCGATACGTGGCGGGGAGTTGGACGCCGGGTATCTTCTGGGGTCCCCAAGCTACCGTCTTTGTATTAAGTGCGATATGAGAGGCTCATTTGAGATGGCTGAAGGGGGGAAAATAAAAAAAGGCAAAACAAGCACGCGGAAACAAACGCTGTTCGGCGCTCGTCGGGTTATTTTCAAAACAGAAAATACTTCGTGTTTCATGCTCGCGACGTCCGAAAAACGGGCGGCGACGCGACGGGCATCCTCTTCGCCGCCAACGGGAGGGGAGTCGAGCTCCGGATCGAGCGGGAAACGACAAAACGGCGTTTTGATAGCAAAAACACAACCGAGGCGCCGACGGATTTGTCGACGACGACGGAGAAGCGTTTTCACTAATGACCACAATAAATCCCTGCGTTTAATTAAAGCCCCTACGGGGATAAAAAATGAAAAAAAAAATTTAATCTTTTGATATGTCGGCCAAAGCGCGCGATAAACTTGTGATTTATCAAAGCTTTTTTTTTTTTTATGGAGTGTTTATTCCAAAATGAATGTGGTCAAAAGGACCTCCTCCACATTTTTTACTTTTAAATAAGAAAATGCTCAGGAACATGATTGGCACTGATATATCATCTGCCCGCCCGTGGCAGCAAAGCAGGCAATTTATTTTAATTGCCTCTAAATAAATGGTCATGCATTTAAAAAAAATAAAATAAAAAAAATTGCCAGGGCTGCCGCTTTTCCATTTTTCCATATTCACCCCGAAAAAACAGCGAGCTAATTGATACGACGGCAAATAAATCGCTTTAAACCGATGCCCCTTTCGTGGATGACGAAGCACGGCGGTTGGATAAATGTAAAAAAAATTTAAAAAATAACAAAACAGTGAGCGCCGCCGCCGTCACAGAAAAAAAAAAAAAAAAAAAAAAAATCTCCCACCACCTGAGGGAAACATCGAGGTTAATTCCTTCGTTTGTGCCCGGAATAGAACGCTCAGAACGCATCTGATCGGATTAATCCGAAAGCGGGTGCGTCCGCAATATGTTTTGATAATTTTAATTTCACCGAGGCTGCTCGCCGGGGGGGGGGGCCGGTTCGGAAAGGGGAGGGACGACGAGGGGGATCATGAAGACGGACGGCCTCCAGCCGGCGCCGGCGGAGACGCCTCGCTGACCCAGATCCGGGCTGAGTGGGGATGATATTAGCAAAGCAATTAAGGGAGTTGACAGCCGTCAGGCAGGGTCGGACTGACAGGGAGAGCAGTCTGGCTCCTTTTCCGACGTCTTCCCTCCTTTCTGTAATATTTATTGATTTTTTTTTTTTTTTTCTTCCCCCCCCCCACACAACCAAAACAAGAGGAACCCCTCGGTTTTCAAAAGATGAGGTCGGGACGACTTCCCGGACGCTTCGGCGACGGAAAATGTGGATCTTCGCAGCGGTGAGGGTGGAATTTCTAATCCCGTCGCCGCGGGGGAGAGGATGGATAGAAATGTGACGAAAGAGGGGAGGCCGGGCATTAAAAGTGATTTAGCCTTCCGAATATTCCCCGAAAATTGGATAAATCACTCTGCATCCAAAATGTATCGCTTATGTAACATGCATTCTGATGCTCCAAAATGCAGAAAACATAATAATTGTCTTTTTTTTTTTTTTTTTTGGCGTCTTAAACAAATTTATTGCTTCTATAAAATGAGACATTTTGGACATTTGCAATACTTTATGTTTAAGTTTTCAGTCCATGTGAATACAATTTACAGAGTAAGAAAGTGTGCTGTCTGCAGGAGATGCTAATCCAGCTTAGCCTGCGCTCAAATTTGCAGCGAGAGGTTCATATAATCGAGATATAAAATTATTTGCAAGACTACTGAGCGCATCTGAATATAAGCCGCACCGGCTAAAAATAACAAAATAAATAGAAAAGTACATATATAAGTTGCTTAGTCTAGAAGCCGCAGGTGTCCACGTCTTAACATAAGATATTTACACAGAAACATTTTTTAATTCAATACATAGCGGTTCTGCAGTCTATTTTTTCTTTTTGTCTCCTACTTATTTTTATTTATACTCATATTTATATATTTCACTGTTGCGCCACTGACAGAAGAATTTCTCCTATGGGGATTAATAAAGTATTATCCAATCCCAACAGCCACAAATACATACCGGAAATGCTTTTTCCCCCCAAACAGTGGCTGTAACCCGGCTGATGACAAAGATTAATAATAAATAACACATAAAAAAAGCCATCCATCCTTCCATTTTCCTTCCCCGCTTTGTCCTCCAGCCGATCGCTATCTCAGCCTTTTTCCTGCGCACTAAAACCATAAAAGTCGTCTTTTTCGGTGTCGGAATCCAACGGCCTCGGGATTTCACGATCACGAGGCTAAATGTTTTGGCGCCGTGATGCTCATTATCCCGAAAAAAATTCATAAATTAATCACGTCGGATGTTTAAGCCGCAGCCCGATAAACGTCCTCCATGTTTTGGGACGGTTGTAGGAAATCCAACCAGGGACGTTCTCGCTGCGAGGCGGAAGCGCTAACCGCTGCGCCGCTAACTGTGTTTCCATTAGCGCTTTATTTCTGGCTGAAAATGAAGGTTGACGTGGGACGATAATCTCATGGTGAGATGGTCGAAACATCAACGGTTAATCTCCCGACGCCGAGACCAACGGGTAGTTCAGCCGGAGGATTTGACACGTCGATATCGGCCTCACGGATGAAGCGACGTCTCCATATTTGTCGGTCGGAGTTAAAGCTTCCGATATCGGAGGCCCGTGTGTCGGCAGGAAGCTAGTTGTTGGTATTCGGTTCGCCGCTTGTTGTGACATCGGTGTCGACGCTGGTTAGACGCTGACGACAGCCGACGTCTGATGTTGTTTTCGGGGTTGTTGATAGCGGGTTTGAGACGGACGTCTTCCTCACGTCGAGGTGTTGACGTGCGCGCGGACGGCCGACGTCTGATTTCAAATTCACCCGACCGAAACATCGAGTCTGTCCGACGTCTTCCTCGAATATCGCATCGAAAAACCCAGCTGACGTCACGTTCGGGTCCCGTGTGGCCGGTCGCCATGGTTTCCGTGTATTGAATCCAACCCCGAACAACATCGGAACAGGGGCGCTAATCAAATCAAGTCCGATTATCAATTACCGGTCGGAATCTAACGGGAATCGATCGGCCGCGGAGTTTATTTTCAGGTCAAACTTCCAGGTCTGAAACGGTCTGGAAGGAAATGAAAACAAAAAGAAGAAGAAAAAAAGAGCATTATGGGAAATCTCATAAAATAAGATTACAGGGTGGCTGCATGGAAATGCCCAAGGAACTATACATCCAAATCAAATTTGGAGCAATTACAGGAGACAGCGCCACTTCAATCACCGGCCGATTCAACCGTCACAATGCGGCTGGTACGCGGCGCCGTCCCAGCATGCATCGCCTCGGGCCGCGCCGCGCTTTTTTTCCGCGACACGTCTGCTTTAATCTGATCACAGCAGGTGGCGGCGTAAACAAAGGAAGTATCCGCAAAGGCGACCGAATTCCACTGAATAACAGCTGAGGGGAACATAAGTGGCGTGATGAGATAAAGTGGCAGAATAAAAAAAAATATATATATATATATATGTATATATATAATAAAAAAAAATTGAGGTTTGCCACGTACGCCGCTCTTTTAAATTGCACAGGGTGTTGCCGCCGCTTTCAAATCGAGTTATTGAATAAAATCTGTAGGTGCACCAGAGGTAACGCCTGCAAATAAAAGTATCTTGATAATTCCTCTATATACCCGTGTTCTTTTCCCCCTGCAGAGATTTGTGCCACGAAAAACTTGCAGCACATCCGGCACATCCGGCGCACTTCACGGCGTCAAGCTCACTTTATCGACACAAATCTCCCTTTTGGTTTCCAGGTTTTCTTTTCTTTTTGCCCCCCTCCTTCTGGATGACGGCGAGATATTGGAGTCGTGTCTGCAGCCACCTCGGCGTGGGCCGGGAAGATTTTGTTTTCGGAGGTGGGAGCAAATAAAAAAAAAAAAAAGATGATTTGTTTTGCCGGAGCTGTTGGGAAGGGGGGGGTCATCGGTAAAAGCGTTCGAGTCGAAAAAGGCATATGGCGCAGGAATGCGCGCTTACAAGTAACCCCCGCTGAGCCCCTGCAGAAGGACATCTGCCCGGCATGTGTGTTCCATCCACAAACCTACGCAAGTGCACAACCTGGTTACTCTGCAGAGGGACATCCCATAATGCACCTCTCTCCTTCCTCCCACTCTTCCTATCCCACTTAGATCCCTTCATCAATGCGTAATAGTGACCTTGTAATTGCCCATCGAGTCCCTGGGCTCTTTCATTTTGCAGCTTCTCCCCGGAGGCGTGGCTCGATCCACTGCAGACGCTCGCTATTGTTATTAGCACGTAACTGTTAGCGCTGCTGCTATCGTGCAACCGTTCTCTGTGGCTTTTTTTTTTTGTTTTTTTAGCCCCGGCCGGTCCAGGCTGGACGCCGTCCGCGCTGAGCCGGGATCTATCCGAGGGGTTTGGTGAATTTATTACTTTCGTCTTGTTATCTCTCTTCTTTTAATCATTTATGCTTAAACAAATTGTATCATTAAATAATGTGAAAAATGGGTGCCGACACTTTTATGGCTTGCAAGCTACTCTTAAAATGACCAAGTCAAAATGATCTACCAGCAATAAAAATGGTCCATATATACATATATGTGTTTTTCTACACACTTATATATATATATATATATATATATATATATATAAATAAACACATATACATACATATACAGGACGGTCTCAGAAAATTAGAATATTGTGATAAAGTTCTTTATTTACTGTGATGCAATTGAAAAAACAAAAATTACTTTTTCATGATATTCTAATATTTTGAAATAGGATTTAAGAATAAGAATAAGAACAACTTTATTTATCCCAAAGGAAATTGTTGTGCCTGAGTTTCAAGTAAAACACAACAATAATGAATAATAGTAGGAAAAATAGTAGTATTTTTGAGTTTTTGTAAGATGTAAGCCATAATCAGCAATATTAAAATAGTAAAAGGCTTGCAATATTTCAGTATATTTGAAATGAATCCAGAATGTATGATATTTTTGTTTTTGTAATTGCATTACAGAAGATAAAGAACTTTATCACAATATTCTACTTTTCTGAGACAGTCCTATATACATACTTATATATATATATATACATATATATATATAAAACCACAACCCCACATTCATATATATACATATTTATACATATATACACACACATACACATACATACATTTATCAAAACATATTTATCATACACATATAAACACACACAAATACAAACACATATATTCATATATAACTATATATACATCCATCAAGTATACTTAATATTTAAAATATATGTTGCTTCCCTTGCATCACAGCAAGAACATAAATGGCACAACATTCAAAAATGTATAATTCTGAACATTTTTGTTCACTGCCTTACTCTGATGACGTCTTGCACTTAATGGACTCGGTCAACTAACAGGAAGCTCGACCTAAAACGCACCTCCAAATGTCCGTCGGTCACGGTGGGGCGTAACTGGGATCGAGATCTGGGATTGGCTGTACTCCCTGTCAATCAAGCGTGTCAATACCGCGAAACAGGATGGATGCTAGGCTAACAGCTATTTTTCAGGACATGCCATCTACCCACACTACTTGTACTTGTACTATCCAGTTGAGTCGTTTTATTAACGTCCCGCGGTCGAGTTTATTTTGAAAGGCCGGCGCGTTGCCTTTGCAAAAGGTCCAAGCTTTCTGAAGACCATCTTAAAAACCAGTTGTCCAGAGCTGCTCTGCATGGAAAGCGTGTCGAGACTCGGCGGCGTAAAAGCAGAATTTTGATTTGGCAACCGACAATTATACGCGTGCGACAAATCTAAAATTCTGTTGAGCCACAAATACGATTGCTGATGAAGATTTGCAGCGGCTGAAGGTCGGGGGGAGTGGAAAGGGGCGCACCTGGAATTGTAAATGACCTGTAACACGTCAGTAATTGCTCAGGCCCCTTATTGTCTGCCCTCCCGTCTCCACGGAGAGGCTTCAAATAGCAGCCGGATACATGACAGCGATCTAATTAAAGGAATATCCAAACTGAAAATGAAAATCCGGTCATTATCTACTCCAGCTTGTGTCGAAGGAAGGTCGGCAGGAGATTAGTCCAGAAAAAGATTTTTTTTTAATTTTTTTTTTTTTTTTTTACAGGAATTCCGCAGTGAATCTGTCCTGCGGGTTTCCTGCGACGCAAATAAAACAATACGATCTCTTTGGTTGGGTTTGCAGGACAAACGCTAGCAACACTGATGCACAACCGGAGTGACTTCTAGATGAATCCATCACGCTATATATTTTAAAATTTATATGTGATATAATGTTTTATATTTTTAATGATCCAAAAAGAAAAGCCTTCAGCCAAAAGCTAAACAGGGCTCGCAGGAAAAAATAAGCTAAAGGCAATGCTATAGATTTTATAAATAGAAAAATGAATAAATCAAGACGATGTAGCCGTTAGCGCTTCTGATGTGAACGGTTTTATATCTCAAGGTGACGTGAATGAGGGGGTGAATGGTCGTTATTGCCGACACGGTATATTTCAAGTGAAGAAATTCAAGTGCTAACCCTGAATCAAGTTACCACAACAAGAACCGCAATGAATGGTTGTATTTCTGCATTTGTGGCCCCTGTGATCGGCTCGTAAGCGGTCCAGGGGTCCCCACCTCTCGCCCAATGACAGCTAGCATAGGCTGCAGCAACGCCATGACCCTGAGCGCAGGACAAGCGGTGTAGAATACGTGTCAAACTCAAGGTCCGCGGGCCAAATGTTGCCCGCTATGTCATTTTCTGTGGCCCACGAGAACGTCTTAAAATAAAGAAGTCAAACACGTGTGTCGACCGTAAACTACATTTCCCACAATTCATGCCGATCATGTGACCCAGCAAGCGACGAGATCCCGCCGTATGATCGCAGAGTATCCACGTCAATGCCATTTTCAACAAGCGGACTTGAAAAAACGTTCCCTAAACGTCCAGGAAGAGAAAAGTTTATGCAGATGGAAGGCGACTACATGTTTGTGCTTCAAGGAGAAAAAAAAACGTACGTCTTTTGTGTCATGAGGCGGCGTCGGTTGTCAAACAGCACAATCTACGTCGGCATTTTGACACCAAAAACGGAGCTAAGTATGCTAAAGTTAGCCTTGCGGAACAACAACAAATTTTCCAAGAATTATGAGATGAGATGAGATGAGATGAGAACAACTTTATTTATCCCGAAGGAAATTGTTGTGCCAGAGTTTCAAGCAAAAACATAACAATAATAGATAAAAGTAGGAAGGAGGGAGAATAAAGAAATACAATAAATATAAATTGTCAAGGTTAAGGCTATCAGTGGCTATCATTAAAAGCTAAACTATGCTGGAAGCAGAAGTGTTGACGAAAACCGCATCCAAAAACACAATAGAAGTGAAAGCTAGCTCTGAAAAACAGCAACTAGGATTAGTTACATTTATTTTACTTTACATTGGTTACATTTAGTTACATTTATACAGTTCCGTGTGTTTAAATGTCCATTTATACAGTTCTGTGTGGCCATTTGAGGGCAACAGTGATGCTGATGTGGCCTTCGATGAAAATAAGTCTTAAATTCTGTCTCAGTACCAGAGACGCCCCTGGTACCGAGAATGAATAAATGATTAAAATCCTATTATCATCTGCACACAATTGGTCGGTTCACCCCGAGTGCCACGTAAAGTCGGGGGGTGAAAGAAAAAAAAAACAAAAAAAAAAAACAGCCAGCTAGAGTTCACGACAAGCGTCCGAGAGGTCGCGTCAACATTGTGAGATATCCAAACCAAATATTTTGGCAGATGATACTCCCAATTAATTTAGGCTGGATTTTCAAGCGAGCCTATTGACCAGAGATGATAAGAAGGTGTATCGCTTCTCTTTGATAAGAGTCCCTGTTGGGAAATTAATTTCATCCAAAAAGCCGCGATGTAATTAAGGTTGAGAAGGAGTTTTCACACGAGGAAGGGGAAATTGCTTCCTTTCATACGCGTCTTCGTATCCGGGTCGGGGAACGACCTCAACTTTTCGCAATGTCGTCCGACGGCGTGCTTACGGCGACGGGAAAAAAAAAAAAAAGTAAATAAACAGGTGTTATCAGAAAGTCAGATATTGAATCTGAGGGCTGTGTTTTATTCGCATATCTTGTCGGTTCGGGTCGAGGCCGGGCGGGAAGAGAGTAAAATAAAACAGTTATTGGCATATGTAAAATTGTGAAATAAAAAAAATAAAAAAACAAGAACCCGGCCTGTGATTTTTTTATGATAGCGACAGAAACACAATATAATTTCCCGCAAAGGCAGAATTACCGACGAGCGTGTTTCTGCGACACGGCGTTTTCCAGGTTTACGGTTGCTCCGCGCATTGAGCGGAAAAAATATACCATGTCGGCGATAACGACTTTGCGTCGGCACGGCAACTAACAACATGCATGAAACTGCGATTCGCTGAACGTATCACAGAACGGGCGCCGCCGTGGAAGAATCAATAAGGCATCGCTTGGCGAGCGACGAGCGCGGGACAAACAGATGTACACGCTCGTAAATGAAATGGCCGACATGACGGATGGGAGGGAAAGAACGCGGCGGGAAACTGAAGATTCACCGAAAAGAAGCGGGAACAAAAAAGGTGCAAAGAAAATCCGGGCTGCAGAGATTTTTGCAAAATTAATTAAACCCCGATGTGCCGATAGCCCGTTTAATTCATTCATTTATTATCTACACCCCTGAGAACGGGAAGAGGAATCTAACGAAATAAAATGGATTAAAAGTATGAAAAGTATGAAAGTGTATACACACACACACACACACACACACACACACACACACCATATATATATATATATATATATATATATATATCATAATATATACACATATATACATAAATATGTGCACAAACAAATACATACAAATACACACACACACGTATATATGTATATACACATAGTTATATATAAATACATACATATATATATATATGCTATTTATAGAATCATTCATTCATTCATTTATTATCTACACCGCTGAAAACAGGGAATAGGAATCTAACAATTAAATGAAATAAATGTAAAAAACATATGAAAGTTTATAAAAAATACATATTTACCACATATACAGCAGGAAATAAAAAAGCTATGTACAAAGTGGAATATTAGACACACATACACACACATATATATGTGTGTGTGTGTGTATATATATATATATATATATATATATATATGTACACATATATATATATATATACGAGACTGTCTCAGAAAATTAGAATATTGTGATAGAGATCTTCTGTAATACAATCAAAAAAACAAAAATGCCTATTATTATTTTAATATTGCTGATTATGGCTTACATCTTAAGAAAACTCAAAAATCCAATCTCAAAATATTAGAATATCATGAAAAAGTATTTTTTGTTTTTTTCAATTGCATTTTCAATTGCATTACAGAAGATAAAGAACTTTATCAAAATATTCTAATTTTCTGAGACAGCCCTGTATATATATATATATATATACACACACATACATACATATATATATATATACACAAATATATACATATACACACACACACATATATGTACATAAATATAGTTATATATATACATACATATGTCATTCACGCTCTCATTTTCACGTCAAACAGCGATACAATAATTCCCCCAGAAATTCACACGTCGTATCGAGACATTCAACCATTCACTCTTATTTAAACGCCATAAAGAGACGTACAGAAATTCAGAACAGAAACACGCAACCATTCATAACTTGCAAAGACAAAAAAAAAACATTTGTTCTCGTTATTACGGACAGATGAAAGGATAGAAACATCCTAAAAATTCACTCTTTCACAGGCGGTGCAGAGATAATATTTGTCGCCGCTAAATTCATCATCGAGACGTCAGACAGTTTTGTGTCTTTTTTTTCGCGCTCGGCTACATTTGTCGGGCTTTTTATCACCCCTTAGCTCGATGACGGCGTCTAGAAAGTCGGGGAGGTTTCAGATTACCTTCAGCTGAAACAAAAAAAAAAAAAAAAAAAAAAGGAGTCTGACTTAAAAGATACTATTGATATTCCAGGTTCACTTCGCTAAGTGCGGAGAAGAAAGCTGCAGACATTTGCGCTGAAATGAAGCTAAAACGCTCGGCGTGCCAGCCTATTCCGGAGCCCCACTGCCTGAATGAACCCCTTCCTCCCGCTGTGTGTGTGTGTGTGTGTGTTAAGCATGTCAGCCACTTATGGCTCTATGCTTCTTTAACCAGGCGCTGACCTCCTGCGGGGCCGTACGTCTTAATCACCCCCGAGGCCGAGACGGCGCCTGGCTGTTTATGCGGGGAACCAGCAGGGGGTTCGCCGGACCAAACCAATCGGCCTTGTTATTCGATTTATTTTTATTATAACGCATGTGTGTTTGCGTTCCGCCTCGGTTACGGGTCTGGTCCGCGAAGCCGGGAAGAAAAGGGGAGGCCGTTTCCGTGACGGAGGCGCTATCCGGAGGTCACCCGGTGGAGGATTTGCGCGTGAGATCCTTCCTTCCTCGCCGTCCTGCACACCTTATTGACGACATCACGGCGGCGGATTCAGGAAGAAGGGGGGGTCAGATCATTAGTGACATTACTTCTTCTTTTTTTTTTTTTTTTTGCCTCTTTTCCGCTCGGAGCACACCTTTACCCTCCCTCCCCCCCCCGTCATTTTCTGTCTCTCCGGCTAAATACGCCGCGGCGCTGGATGGAGATAAATGCCCTTTCTCAAGGTTTCTCCGTCTTTGTCAGCAGGTGAAGACTCCCTCTTGTCTTAATTACGGCGGTGGGCGGATTCCCGACCTGACCCTGCCTTGAAGGAAGGGTTTAGCAAACTGTTTAAAGCAACATTATGCAGAGTTTTTTTGCTTAAACTAATATTTTCGGCATGGTTTTGACGGTCGGGAGACTCGCAACGGGGACGTTTGGTTCCTCCTACGTCGCCGGCTTCGAGCTTACCGTGTAATTTGAGCTGACCGGGCACGAAAGCGCCCGCTAGTTGTAAGTGCCAACTCAGAAATAAATAATGACAGGTGCGAGGAGACAGAAGGGGGACATGAGGAGGGGGGGGGAGCTTCGGAACGGCCTCTACTTTTACGGCGCTTTCGCACCTCCGCCGCGTTTTACCCGTTCACCCGAAGCCGCGAGGCGCTAACCATGCCTTCGGGAGCAGCTGCGGGGTTCAGCGTCCCCAGCGAGGACGCTCGCAGACAGGAATAACCCGGGGACGGAACCGCAAAACGTCTTATCGGACGGGCCGAACCGCAGCTACGACTCCGCCGGCGACGGATCGCGGCGTGTTCCTGACTCAGGCGGGATAAGAGCTCCGCTTTTATTTGTAAGCGTCTTAACGTCTTAACAGAACAGGTTAAGTCAGAGAGAAAGACAGGCGACAAAAAAAATGAAAAAGCTCGGATCGCCTAGGACACCGTAAAGCCCGTCGAGAAATAATCTTTAACAAGAAAATCCCGATCGACCCGAGAATCAATTTCCGCATCGCCACCTCCCGTCGGAAGTGCCTCCGGAATTCAAGGTGGACAAACAGTCCCTTGTTTTTTGGGGTTTTTTTTTTTGGGCTTTTTTTTTTTTTTTTTTTTTGGACCAATCGTAGCAAAAAGTGAATCTCAAACTGTGTTGCCAATGGCAACTGGATTCTAACAGTGGCACCACACCAGAGGACAATCAGACAGACTTTGGGTTCTGATTCGGTCCTCCAGAAAATCACGGGGCGATGCTCCCCGTTCGAGGCCGACATGAGCAGATTATCTGCCCAAGTGCTCCAGTAGTGTGTGTGTGTGTGTGTGTGTGTGTGTGTGTGTGTGTGTGTGTGTGTGTGTGTGACATAATCTTAATGTCACCGACTGATTCTAAGCCTCTCCCATTTGGAATCATAAATGTCAGACATGCTTGATATTCACGATATGAAATCATGGAGTACCGTGCTGGAATAATGAACAGAAGCCCTCGACAGCCAATGAGAGCTGACGAGGAAGGTTCGCCCGCCGCACGGCGTGAGAAAGACGAGCTGGATTTTATTTTTTATCTGATTCGGTGGGACAAAAGTTTGCGTTCATGTTGAATCACGTGAGTTTGGGAGAAATTTTGGACGTTACAAAAAAATCGGCCGATCCTGACGGTACCATCTAGAGCATACGTGTCAAACTCAAGGCCCGCGGGCCGAATGTGGACCGCCACGTCTTTTTCTGTGGCCCAGAACGTCTTAAAAGTTCTGATTGTCTTCAAATCTTCCTCTTCTTCTTTGGGCTTTTCCCTTCAGGTGTCGCCACAGCGAGTCAACTTTCTCCATCTAACCCTATTCTCTGTATCCTCCTCTCTCACACCAACTACCTTCATATCTTCTCTCACTACGTCCATAAATCTTCTCTTTGGTCTTCCTCGAGACCTCTGGCCTGGCAGCTCCAATTCCAGCATCCGTCTACCAATATATTCTCTATCCCTCCTCTCTCCATGACACAACCATCTCAGTCTGGCTTCTCTGACCTTCTCTCCAAAACATCTAACATGTGCTGTTCCTCTGATAGACTCATTCCTGATCCTCTCCATCCTGGTCACTCCCAAAGAGAACCTCAACATCTTCATCTCTGCAACCTCTAGTTCAAACATCTAGACCTCCTGCCTGGCAGCTCCACCTTCAGCAACCTTCTACCCAGATCTTCACCATGGTTTGGACGAGAACAGAGGAGTGTTCCATGTCCAAACCGTCTCAGTAATCACGTTGTCTCGGTCATACATGTCCTGCACCCCTTTGACAAATTCTTCTCTTCCTCTGGGGTTTTCCTGTCAGGGGTCACCACAGCAAATCAACCTTCTCCATCTAACCCTTTTCTTTGGATCCTCCTCTCTCACACAAACTACCTTCATATCCATAAATCTTCTCCTTGGTCTTCCTCTAGACCTCCAACTCCAGCATCCGTCTACCAATACATCCACAATCCCTCCTCTGTCCATGACCCAACCATCTCAGTCTGGCTTCTCTGACCTTCTCTCCAAAACATCTAACATGTGCCGTCCCTCTGATGGACTCATTCCTGATCCTCTCCATCCTGGTCACTCCCAAAGAGAACCTCAACATCTTCATCTCTGCAACCTCTAGTTCTGCCTGCTGTCTTTTGGTCATTGGAACAGTTTCTAGTCCAAACATCATCGCTGGTCTCACTACTGTCTTGAACACCTTTACTTTTATTCTGGCTGAAAGTCTTCTATCTCTTGGTACCCCTGACATTTTTCTCCATCCATTCCAACCTGCTTGGACCCGTCTTGTCACCTCTTTTCCACACTCTCCTACGCTCTGGACTGTTGACCCTAAGTACCTGAAATCCTCCAGCTTCTGACTGTCTTCAAATGGAGAAGTCAAACGCGTGCATTGATCATAAACTACATTTCCCACATTGTATGTTCCCCGCCAAGTGACGGCATCCCGCCATTGGATCGCAGTGCGTCCACATCCATGCTACTTTGGCAAATACAAATAATCCCTAAATAGAAAGGAAGAGAAAAGTTGATGGTTTCGAAAAAAGATAATGTCATAACATAATTTTTTTTCCACATCTATGCAAATGCATATGTAACATTTTGGATTTGAATGAGTAATAAATTCAGTTATTTAACATATAAGTATAGTTACACTGATCTTACATTACATTCGGTTACATTTATTTACATTTGGTTCTTTGAGGGCAACTATTATGCTGATGTTGCCTTCGGTGGAAATAAGTCCGATGCAAATGAAGGCTGTTTCAAGGAAGTTGGGAAGGAAAATAAATGTTTGCGCTTCAAGGAGAAAAAGTGGTAAGTCTTTTGTGTTATGAAGCGGCGTCGGTTGTAGAAGAGTACAATCCACTTCGGCATTTTAACACCAAACACCGAGCTAAGTATGCTAAAGTTAGCCTTCCAGAAAAACAACGAATTGTCACATAATTAATAGCCGAAATGCCTTTTTGCACTTGAATGAGTAATCAATTCACAGTTATTTAACATTTAGGAGTAGTTACGTTTATTTTACGTTACATTTGGTTATATTTAGTTTCATTTCTACTGTTGCCGTTCCATGTGGCCCTTTAAGGGCAACCATGTTGCTGAAGTGGCCTTCAGTGAAAATGAGGTTGGAACCCCTGATCTAGAGTTCTGGGATTGTTTTTCCAATTCTGGTCAAATCGGTTATTATTATCCTTGGCCTCTGAACAGTTTTCTAGTCCTCACAGCCGCGACGGTTCCAGATCAGATCAGATCAGCCATTAGCATGACGGATGTCACACAAGGACCAAAGGTCCACGCACCTCCGTTTTTGAGATTTTACCGCTCTTTGTTTTCCCACTGTCAGAATCTGTTGTTTGATTTCAAATGCGGGAGACGATGCCGATGTAGCCGTCAAACGAACAAAGCCCGATCCCGTGTTTCGACACTTCAATCAGCAGAGGCTGCCGCTGATCAGCAGGGGGGCAAACCTCTGCCTCGCCCGGATCCGTCAGTGGATGGTTCGCAACGGTAGGCTCGGGCTGTCCTTTGGCCATTTTAGCCGTTCAGATATTAGACCCTCTGTGATGTCAAAAAGAGGAGGCCCCATCTCTTACTTGTACCATCTTCAAGTGAAGCCCTTCTAATAATTCAGACAACGGGAGGTGAAGGGACATCCTAGGATGGAGAGGGAGGGAGCAAAGCCCCGTTAGCACGACTGCGCTCCGTTTGCAAACACTTCCACGTGCAGACGGCAACGTTTGGATTACAGCGTAGGACAACATGTACGACGGCCGGCGTAAAGGTCAACAATGGCAACCAATCAAGGATTAGTCTGGTCTGACGGCAGAATTATTACTTGGAGTGACCCTGAAATACAGGGAGGGTAAATCCCAAGAGATTGCAGTCTGGAAGTCATTCCGGTCCAAATACTCCGGAGTCCTCTGGAGTCGGCTGTTGTTGTGGACGGCCCACCTTCACGCGCATGCCCGTTTTCCAAGTGTTACCCTTTCAAATCTTTCCACTCAGGAGTCCGTTGCCATATTGTTCCGTTCTCGAGTTGCCAGAACGGAACTACAGTTTTGCATTTTCACCAAAAACATAGGAGTGTAAACATGGCCTGAGCGAGGACGAGCTGGCTCGATGCTCGTGCTGTTCTGGGGAAACTTGAAATTTTCGGACCGTAAAACCCGCTCATACTTGTTAGGACACCACCGCTTTCTGAATGAAGGAAAGGGGCCAAACATGTACACTTTGTACAACTCTCAATTCACTGGCTTCTCCTGCACTTAACACTACATCTCGTAATCAGGCAACTGTGGGGACTCTGTCTCTTTGCCAAGGACACTCCAGCATGCAGACTGGAGGGGACGATGGGGTTTTTAATCGCCAACCGACCGCTCTTGCGACATAGCCACCTCATCTCACCAGCACAACACTGAAACTTGAAATTTTCGGACCGTAAAACCCGCTCATACTTGTTAGGACACCACCGCTTTCTGAATGAAGGAAAGGGGCCAAACATGTACACTTTGTACGACTCTCAATTCACCGGCTTCTCCTCATAATCAGGCAACTGTGGGGACCTTGTCTCTTTGCCGAGGACACTCCAGCATGCAGACTGGAGGGGACGACGGGGTTTCGAATGGCCAACCGACCGCTCTTGCGACATAGCCACCTCAACTCAACAACACAACAGTGGTGCTTCCTTTGAGCACAGCCTGGCCCCGCCACCGCTGTATCAGGGCATCAGAACATTACAAAGTGCTGCTACAGAACGTGGGCTTGTCGTGAAAAGGATGTCAGTTACTCCCAAGATACTCCCAGATAAATGGAACCACCAAAGTCACGTCGGACGGTGTTCGTCGTAAGATGGCGGAATCTGGGGCGCCACAAAGCAACCACTTGGTTATACTGGATGGCAGAAAAAAGGAAAAGTCGCTTTACTCGCAACACTGCAATTTACTCCGGAGAATAAACGTACTTTTCTTTCCCGCGAGCCGCCGCGGAGCCTTTCATTTCCTGCCCAACCTTCTCCACCAGTGGTGCAGCAGGTAGGCTGGCAGCTGACGGCACCTTTGTCTGAGCGACCCTGCGTGCGACCGGACCTGTTTTCCTCCCCTGCAGAAGCCTGTCATCTATCATTACCCGACGTAGCCTTGAGAATGATTCCTGCAGACAGCTCCGGCGTACTGTCTGGAGGCCCGCGCCCCAGAGTAAACCGCTACCGGTGGGCAAACAAGGGTGATGATGACCATTACTTCCCGTGGTATGTGGTAAAAAAAAAAAAAAAAAGGGGCATTGTGCTGTCTTCTGACTTAAATTTAGGGAGGAGGTAATGGCAGCCGCAGGGAAAGACGAGGCAATCAATTCAAGGATGCATCACAGCGCGTAAAAGAAGTCAATGATCTGAGATTTAAAACCCAATTCTCATCCGCGAGAGAAGTCGGCGTTGTATTTTACACAACATTCCACGTTAGCGTCCCGAGTCAGATCGTTGGAGCTTCCGGTGCGAACGCGAGGCAACTGGCAGCCTCCGGCATCGCAGCTCGTGTTGCAGCTCGAGTTCCTTGGGCTTGAAGTAGAGGAGGTGTGTGCAGGGCCGGGTGTCAACCCGCCGCCGCGAACTACTTCAAGGTTGACGCAACAGGCGCTTTTTGTTCTCCTTTTCTTCTTGCCAGCGCTTGGAATAGGTTCGAGGTGTTACTTGACAGTCGAAGTTCGAAATTTTATTCATAAAAAGGTTCGTGGGCGGTACCGCGGCCCGGCGGTGAGAGGGTCACCGGTCCGATCGCCGCCTTACCGCGCGGCGGTTCGCATGTTTTCCTCCCACAGTTGGTTGATCGGAGACCGGCTGGGATCGCCTCCCGCACCCCGAGAGCCGGTAGAGATAATGAACGGATGAACCGCCGTAATCCCAGAGGTCGTTTTAAAAACGTTGCGGTTGGAGACACAGGAAAATATTTCATCCCTTCCAATAAACGCCTTCCAAGTTGTTCTTCTTGTCATCGGCGGGGCGTTCCGTCGCCAGAAGTTCCAGATCCACTGGGACGTTTTGAAATCAAACAGCTCCGGATACAGTTTGTCAACTTCCTTCGGTTGATCGCGGCGGAGGCCCCGCGGGGCCGCCGGGACGGCTGCTTTTTTTTTTTTGTTTAAAACCGAAAAACTGCAGTTTCGTTTCCTGATGCCGGAGCAGAATCGCGCAACTCGACCTGATAATGCTACAAATCGGCTGGAGCGTCTTTACACTCCTGACCTTCCAGAAGGGCTCCGACCAATGGCCTCAAGCATCGTATAATGTGATGGTTCATTACAGATATATGATATTTATAAAATAATTAATTCAGTCATCCATTATTTATACCGCTTAACCGGCACTCGGGTTCACTGGGGGGGGGGGATCCCTACTGTGATTGGGCGAGAGGCGGGGTTCGCCATGGACCGGTCGCTAGTGGACCTCAGGGTCGCATATAGAGAGATAAACCATTCGCCTTCTCATTCGGACGTCGTGTCGAGATAAAACAATTCTCTCGGGTCTCCAATCAACCTCCTGCATGTTTTCGGACGTTTCGGGCGCGGCTGGAACGCCGAGAGCCCTCGAACCGGGGACCTTCTCGCCGTGAGGGGCCGAGGCGCTCACCGCCGCGCCGCCGTATTTATAAAGATAATCCCCGACAAAATAAATCCTGTAGAAATTAAAATGCTGAGAGGTTCACCGCTGAATCGTAGCTGTCTCAATCACAATCAAACGATGGGGGACATTTCCACCCCCGCCAGACGGAGAGCGATTTCATTTTATGGCCGATATATTATTATTCATCCAGTGTCGGGAGCGATTTAAGCAAATTCATTCTTTCGGTTTAAAACCGGGAACACGCGTCCTCTTCCGAGCTGAACGGGGCGCACTTCGCTCGGAGGGAAAACAAGTCGCAACTGGAGGGGGGGGAAAAAAAGAAAACAGAACCACTCAGAGGTTTTTGGGTATTCAGAGACAGATGGTGACACCCGACAGATAGCAGGTCACCTCTGGCGCCGAGGTATTCATAGGAGGCATCAGGCATTCCCACCCACGTTTTCTATTAGTCCTGAGTGACTTGAATGCGGCCGATGGACAAGCGCTTCCAAACAAACGCTTCACAAATTATCCCTAACCGGCTCATTTTGATACTGGCCGGACCGAACACGTGCGCCTCGGAACTCTGCGTCCACATCTAACCTTCAAAACCACCCCCGCGCTACATTTGGTATTTATTTTATGCCGCATTAAAATGCAGTGGCTAACGGCTAGCGTCGCATTGACCGAGTGGCTACATGGCCGGAAAGGAATCGTTTTTCCTCCTTTGAGTTTTTTTCACGATCGCCTTTCCCGATTGCTTGCGGGTGCCGGAAAGCGGCGTGACATGACGGGGCGGCTGCGTAAGGCACATCAAGCTAGGTGACTTAAGAGATAGAGGGGGTGAAAGAAGCAGTAAATGTTACGTATACTGCTAAAATATCATTGATGTCATCTGCCATTATTTAATCTATGATTTTATCTTTGGGTTTCCAGTGTTCATTCATTCATTCATTCGGGGTTTACGCCAGACTGGTCGCCAGTCGATCGCAGGGCCACATGTACAGACTTACAACAGAGGCATACAACTCTTGACCCCCTATTTAACATGTCTGGCCAACAATGAACCTCCTGTCAATCACAGGGGCCACAAACAGAGAAATACAACCATTCACTTGTCTTGGCGACTGGACTTGAATTTATTCACTTGAAATATACCATGGTGGCGATAATGACTATTGACCCTCTCATTCTCGTGTCATGCAGAGACATACAACTATTGAACCTCTCATTGACATGTCTAGACATCAGTGAACCTCCTGCATGTTTTGGGAAACTTGTCGGAATTGAATCAGGGATCTGAGACGGAAGCGCTAACCCTCTGTGCCACCGTCCCCTCTCCATTTTATATGTATTTTCAAATATTTGGGAGGAAAATTATCCACACAAAGTGCAATTTGATGTGCGGCCTTGGTGGAAAGGACTCCTGTTATTTCGCCAACTTTTGTCGGTATTTTAAGTCTTCAGCTGTTAGCGGACGATTACCATCACAGATCGCATTACAGTTTGTCAACTCCGCGATGAGAGAGACTTGCTCATTCTTTGCCCATTAGGCAGAGAAAAAATGCATCGCTATCAACCAAATGAGACGTAATATATCAGCATATTGGGTATCTGGGAATTTCAGAATGGCGCGCCACTAATCGAGCGACGTGTTCAAATGCATGCCTTCATGGCCGGTGGGAGGAAACAAAAAATGGCTTCGAACTTGGCGCAGGAAGTCGAGGAAACAGGTGAAACAGGGACAAAAGTGGGGAAAGCGCCGCATCGTGCCACATTGCGCCACATCGCGCCACATTGCGCCACATTGGCCACATCGCGCCACATCGCGCAACATCGCACCACATTGTGCAACATCGCGCCGCGCCACACCATGCTGCGCCGCGCCAAAGCAGCCACAGGTGAGGCATTTGGAAGCCCACTATGTGCGGCGCCGCGTTTAACATGGCAAACTGTGCTAGCGGCCTGGGTTCAGATAGGCCGCCGTCGTGGCTCGGACTTCCGCTGTGCACCGGGAAAACAACTATTTTACACCTGCGGGGTCCGAGCCCCGGCGAAGAGCGCGCATAATGACTCCCGCTCATATTCGGCGCGCTGACCCGAGACGAGTGCACACGAATGCAGACACGGGAATTCGAAAGGCCGAGCCCCACCCCCCCGCACGGGTTCCCGTGGCGCCAACGCCCGGTCACCTCGCTCAGGGATCAGAGGCAGTATGCGCTTCTAATCAGTCGGCGCAGTGGGCGACCCCATTAATTCAATTCTATCTCATCAGCAGTGAACGGACCACCGGAGGGGTCCGCGCATTCCCGCCGTCCTCCCGTCCGGGAGTAATCCCGTCTCCTAACGACCCCGAATACGACCCCCGGACCCCCGTAATTGCCGGGAGAGCGGTTTTCGGGTTGCAGAGGAATTGCGAGGGACGGTTTGCCGGCGGAGAAACAAAGACGGACACAGCTCATTTTCCGGACAGTGCGGGGAAGTCGAGCAGAATTAATGGCGCAATATATCAAATAATTCCTCACAATCAACCCCCCGCTAAACCAGGCCAACACCCCAGAACATCTATACTCACTCGGATCCATTACGTTGTTTAAGAAAATCAACTAGCTCCCTGTACGGAGTGTAATTTATCATTCTCTTGAAGTAAAGCTTTTCCACAATGGCGCCAGGTAATCTGTAGCGTCCCGACCTCCGTAAAAAAAAAAAAAAAAAAAAAAAAGCCATTACAAATGGTTTCTGTAGGTTTAGAAATCATTTTACGCTCAAACTGCGGTTGTTTTCTGGTCCGTGAATCCATGAATCGATTCATGGATTCACGGACTAGCTTAGCGCTCGGCCTTTAAAAATAATCACTGACCATTTTCAGGATCTGCTCCGGTAAGAATGAACTTTATCTATCCTTTTTTGGCCCGCGGACATCCAATCACAAGTTCATTCATTCATTCATTCATTATCTAGACCACTTATCCTGCACCAATCGCTGTCACCCTGGTTCGGTCGCTAGCCAATCACAGGCCACATATAGACATACAATTCATTCACTCATTCACTTGTCATTTTGACACACCATCCTGTCGTTCATGGGTCAGACAGACACCTAAAACAATTCAGGGAGCTCCTCACTATGAGGTGGAAGCGCTAACGGCTGCGCCACCGTATCGAGGATTAGCATGCATCAAGTTTTGAAAAAATATCGGCACACCAAAATAATTACTTCTACAAATAGTACAAGTTTCACACAAACATCGCTTTTTTCAAACCTCTTTTCAGTCTACTTTTTTTGATCCAGCACCCTTCCCTGACAGGGCACCAGAGGAGCGTGTCCTTTTTCTGGCTAGTAGCATGTAACTGTTAGCGCTGCTGTTGTTAGCATGAGATGATTGCGGCCGCTCCTTCTGATCTTTTCTATCTCTTTCGCTTTCTGTCCGACTAGCCTAGCCGATCATTTCCGACTAGCCAAGCCGATCATTTTAAGACGGGTCCGAGCTCGCTCGACACGGAAAACGTCGTCCGACAACCGGGCTACGATTGATCGGCAGAAGAGTAAAGTCTGACTTGACTAAACACAGGTCTATCGGACGCGGTTTAAAAGCAACTACAACCGAGGGGAAAACGGTAGTCGCTTTATGGAGATTTTCCATGCTGCAGCGTGGCGTAATAAAAGGTTTATAGGGATACGAGATAATAAGCTTTTCGTATCTTACCGTACCTTTGGTCTCTGGTGGACGGGGCTGCTCATCACAGACAAATGAGATCTTTGGAGTATCGCCGTCTCCACCTGCGGAGAAACAACAACAACGCGGTGAAAAACCAAAAACGTCTGACGACTGTTAGCGGATGACGGCGGGACGCGGGGCGTCTCTTTCCCGTGAAGGCTGAAATCTGCATCTGGAGATATATTAGCGCGATCTTTGGTCCGGGGAATAGACGAATGACTCCGCGGGGACGCACGTAGCCGTGCAAGCTATCAATAACCCTCCGACTGCCCTGAGAGAGCATTAGAGCTCAACGCCGGATAATTCGGCGGTGGAAAAGGTCAACCCGGAGGCTCCGGCTTTGGGGAGGGGAAGCTCTCGAGGATCGGCTGCAAATTAACGCGGCGGTAAAAGAAAAAGAAATGAACGAAAAGAATATCAGGAAGGGTTGGCGTGAAGCCGTCGGGATGACGCCATGGCAGAAGGGTTGGCATCGGACGCAACGCTTCCAAAAAAAAAAAAAAAAAAAGAAAAAAAAGGCCTTCCATTGTCGGCGGCGATACAACGGCGCTGTGTTTGTGAAACAGCAGGTCATCTGACCCGCCGCGTTCGGAGGTCGCCCAGCGGCGCTTGTGTTTGGAGCCAAGGCACAAAAAGAGGATTTTCTAGGTTTGGGCGAGGAGGGAAAAAAATAAAAAAGGAAAAAAAGGCTCTGCTGAAGACAGCCTTGATCGCACAATGATTTATAACTTCTTCCCAGGAAGTGAAGGAAATAACGATCCATGAGGTTCTACTCCTCCTTAGATGAATAAATATCTGTTGAGTTATTGTGGTGGGTTATTTTGCTTCCGCCTCCAGAGACGACAACCTCGGATCAGGGAAAAAAAAATCTAACGCCCCTCCGTGAAGCTTCCTCCGTGAAGCCCGGCGAAAGACGAAAAGGTTAAACCCGACTGCTTTGAATCAAGCCGAATCAGCGAGTCTCACTTCTCGACGTGGAGAATCTCCCGAAAATCAGGAAGATGCATGCGGGAGCCGTCGGCGTTCTGCGCCATCGGACCAACAAACAGGGTCGTCGAGAAGGTGCGAAACCTCGGGAAACCTCCAATGTGTCACCAAGATTCATTCATTCATTCACACGGAGGGGTGGCGTCCATCCCGGCTGTCATTGGTCGAGCGGCGACAGGACGATTCGCCGGTAAATCACAAGGAGACGTGTATATACGAGACATAAGTTCACTCATTCACATCATTTGGAGGCGTACCACCATTCACCCCCTCATTCAAGCATGATTTTGAGACGTACAATAGAGAAACGTAACCATTCATTTACCCATTAATGCATCCTGTGGAGACAGAAACCCATTCACCCTTTCATTCAAAGGTTGTATTGAGACATAAAACCATACACTCACTCATTCATGCATGATTTTGAAGCATACAAGTCATTCTCTCCTTCACACTTCATATAGAGACATACAACCATTCACCCTTTCATTCAAAGGTTGTATAGAGACCTAAAACCATTCACTCACTCATTCATGGATGATTTTGAAGCATACAAGTCATTCTCTCCTTCACACTTCATTTAGGGACAACAATGCAACAATTCATTTGTCACATAGGCATACAACTCTTGCTCCCCCATTCAAACATCAGGGCAACTGAGGATCTCCGGCGAACGTCCCGCGGGTTTTTAGACTTTTGGAGGAACCTGGAGAACCTGGAGGAACCCAACCCAGACCCCACACAGGAAGGCCTCCGCTCGGAATCCAAACAGGGATTTTGGTGTTATCTAGCTTTGGAAGACGTTGAACGAATGGAGAAACGGGAAAAACCCAAGGGGTGGAAATATTTCTCCTATCCCATCTCCCGCGGGTGACGCGTATAAATAAAAAGCCTCACTTTCAAAATAAAAGCCGTGTTTCTACGCACGGCTTTCAGGAGAGGCTGCGGAAAAGAGAGGCATCTCTTCAGAGTGAAACACCGTCGAGTGCTCGTTCATCATGTTTCGGTCCCATCGCCGCATATTCATCATCGCGGACTTAACAGCCTATAGAAAACAACCCTGACCGGATTTTTCCATAAAGGGTGAGAAAACCTGGAAGACGTTTCTGTTTCCTTTTTAAAAAAAAAAAAAAAAAAAGAGAAAAACAGTCTGATTTCCATTATGACAATTGCGCAGGAATGGAAACCGTTACCTGTCCAGATCTGTCTCCCGGGGATGATAAAAGACAGCGGAGGTTCGCCCCGTTCGAAATCACTTCTTTTTCTTTCCACAAAATCAGTTTCTGGAGCTGCGAAACCTGCGACGCTGCACAGCCAGCCTTTTTAAAAAAAAAAAAAAAAAAAAAAAAAATCTGATATCTGCCGGATTATGTAACGCTGCCAAAATAACGCGAGGTGAAAATCTCAGCAAGAGAAATAACTCTGCACATAAATAATTAAAGAGGCTGCGATGGGTTTTACCGCTGCTCCGTATTATTGCCACCGCCTCGCTGTTACCCGACAAGAAGTGAGGTTATAACTTTAGAAACTGAATATTTTAGATGGCGGCGTCGGAACGCGGCTCGCCACCGGTGGAACCCCGTGTTTTTTTTTTTTTATTTCTTTTTTTTTTATTTGAAACAGAGCAGAGAAAGGTGGCGGTGGGGGATGTTTGCTTCTCCATGAAATTGGAGATGTTTCCCCATTAACTCCACACAAAGCAGCATCATTAACTACCTCATTGACTTCTCCCTATAGATTTCTATTTTGTCGCCTCTCGCTATAATTAACTCCACGTTCATAAGACCAATGATTTATTTTATTTTTTTGTGCCCAAAGAGTCACTAAGTGAGATTTAAAAGTAAAAATGAATAAATGCCCGGCTAACTCAGTAGCGGCATTCATTTTTTTATTATCGCTTATCCTGCAGGCCGGTTCCCCCATCGACGGCAGAAATATGGTTTTGAAAAAATGCCAAAAAAATGCTCCGAAAAGAAAAGATGATTTATTTTACATAGAACACGAAACAAGCAAAAATTAAGCCATGTTCAAAAAGAGGAGAATGATCATGTGATAGATTCCCTCCTTTTTTTTTTCACGCCTCTTGTTGGATAGATGATGTCCTTTTAACATTATAACATTATCTTCACTATTTTTCGACATTTTCGGCATTTAGATGAACTGCTTTCTTTTCAAGACCTCAAATATAGATATTGACGTCATATTTATGTCATGCCCTTTCTCTGCTGTTTCTCTTATCCTTGTTGGTCCAAACCCGCACACATCCTGCCTATTTTTCTTTATTTATTTTATTCATTGCTATTTATTTTTATCGCTATTCATATTATTGGTTACTTTTGGTTGTGTATTCTTTCACCCTCACAATTCCTTAATGCTTGAGATGGGATGAGATGAGAACAACTTTATTAATCCCGAAGGAAATTGTTGTGCCAGAGTTTCAAGTAAAAAAAAAAAAAAAAAAAAAAAAATGTCATAGATAAGGTTTTTTTTTGTTTGTTTTTTTTTGCCATTACTTGCCATTATTTTGCCATTATTATTCCCAATGATGTTGTTGTTTTCTATTTATATTCATATTTATTTTCCTTTTTTTGACACAATAACTGTTGCGCTGCTGTGAAAAAGAAATTTCCCCGCCGGGGATCAATAAAGTTCTTTATCTTTATCTTTAAAAGTGCAACCGTTCACCCTCTCAATCCATCCAAGCAAGACGACCACCTGCTGCACTCTTATATTTTTGACTAAATCCAAATTGTAGATGTCAAGCCATTGAGATTCACTTATTTATCATCTGCGGCGCTTATCCTGCACGCCGGGTCGCGGGGGGGCGGAGCCTATCTTGTTGCTATCTTGTTGTCGGGGGATCTTGTTGCTATGAGGCGGAGGCGCTAACCGCCTAGCTCAACAGGCTAGGAATTGTCACGACTGAAATGAATTACCAGCTGAATAACTGAAAGAATCCCAGAAATTAGATTTAAAAATTTCTTTTTTTTGCGTCTCGGTCTTTCAGCGCATTCCAGACGTTAATTCCAAACTAAAGCCGACTGACTCGTAAATAAACACGACCGGCGTTTTCCGACGAACGCGACCAAAATACCAGTCGGCTCCGAAAAAAAAAAACGAAATTTCATCTTTTTCCTTTTTGTTTCGGCGGCCCGGCGGTCAAAGCGAGCGTCGGGAATGAATCTGCTGAAGTGATCGTCTGATTGCTATCTGGCGGCGAAAAATCACTGGCAAAGCACAATACATCCATTTTAATGACATTTCTTAATCAGAACGCTCGGCAATCAGCGGAGACCAATTAGGGCCCGAGAGATAAAGACCCGCCATTAATAATCAAACTTGTCGTCGCGTTAGTGCCGCTCTCAAAAAAAAAGGCCGGCGGGGCCATTCTCCAGTGGACCATTCATTTCGGGGGAGGAGGCGATTTGTCTCAAACCTCAGGATTTCTATACGAAAAAAAACAAAAAAAAAACAAAGCGACCGGGCGCTATTGTCCGAACTGCTTAGCGATTCAAAGCTGCGATTTCCTAATGACGAGGAGGAGATTTCTCCCTGAAAATCCGAAGTCTCCCCTTTTCAAAGCGGTAATGAATTCACGCGCGGACGGGGAACGACGGCTAGCATGCTAAACGTTGCAGGACAAAACGCTCTGCTAAAGAAAAAAAAGAGAAAAAAAAACACGAAAGATAACTTGTCTCTGCGACGCCGCCTTCGGACGCAGCCTTAAAAACACTGGATTAAACCGGCGAGTCATTGAACGCCTCGCCCTTCGTGTCCCGTCCGGTTTCCTAAAAATCCCCTTCAGCCGTGCGCGAAAAGTTTCAAAAACATCCGTTCATTCGTCATCTACGCCGCTTATTCTGCGGTCGGGGAAGGGGCGGAGCCTGTGAATGAGAAGGTGAGCGACCGGCCAATCACAGTAGAGGTAAACTCCACCCCCTCCTGAAGATGTTCCCATTGAGTTCTTTATATCCGGAGTTGGTCCAATTGGTCGAAATACAAGCCACTGACATGAAAATCGAGGAAACCTTTGCACTAAACTGTAGGCCGTCTGGCTCACAAATGGCAAATGTGGCGGGCGGGAGCTTTTTAAAAAAGCCAAGCCGAGAGCTGTGTTTGCCAAAAGTCCCATCAAACCCCAGACACCCAAGAGACCGACTGGCCGATCCCTCTGAATGTATCCACGCCTTTATGGAAGTTCTTCTTTTATTTTCAGCTTTTCCCTTTTCGCCACAGCGAATCCTTCTCTCTCACGCCAGCTAACTTCCTTTACTCCATCCACAACTATTCTCTTTGGTCTTCCTCCTATATCTTCAGCTATGTTTCATTGCTCTGGACTTGGTACTTAAAAAGCATTTTCTTGATCTCCGCTCCCCGTAGCATCAACGTTCCACCGGGGTTCCTCTCATTCACACACATATATTCTGTCTTGCTGCGACACATCTTCATTCCTCTCCTTTCCAGAGCATACCTCCACCTCTCTAGATGTTCCTCAACCTGTTCCCTGCTTTCACAACAGACCACACTGTCATCTGCAAACATGATGGTCCATGGAGATTGTTGTCAAGCCTCATCTGTCAGCCTGTCCATCACCAGGAGTGGCTGATCCCTGATGTAGCCCCACCTCCACCTTGGACTGCCACCTCAGCACTGTCTCACAGCCAGCATACATGTCTTGCACCAGCAGGACAAGTGCATAACATACTTCTCTGCAACTCCAGGCGTGATTTTAATTGCAAAAAGCATCCAAATTCAACTTTTAGGGGCCAGTCAACCAATAGCCTGGCTTGTCAAGCTGGGCCCGACCCCCCCAGCCCAAACCCATCTCCCCCACGTTATGGCAGAAGGGCATCTAAGCCTGTTTTTTTTTTTTTTTAGCGGCGGGGAGGCGGTCCTCCCCTGTCACTGCTGCGGTGCCGCTGCCATGTTTTGTTGTTTCTTTTTGCAGTTTCTCATTAAGCTTGGCGTCTGGAGTCTTTCTGCTGCGTGGCTATTTGACAGCCAAAGCTCCCCGGACGTCTCTCTCCTTTTTTTTTTTTTTTTTTTTCTTTTGAACCTTCATCATTTTAATAAGCCGTTCTTCACCATCTCATCTCCACTTAGGAATAAACATCATCTATTAAACAACATCTCTCCTAAGTATCTGTCTAAGCTGTTACAAATATACCAAATATTATTATGAGAGCGGACTGTCCGCTAGAAGGACATGGTTGTATTCCCGTAATAATTTATTTGAAATTGAATAATTGAATCTGCCTCGAGGAAACGCCGGGCTGGAGGAGAGGCCGTTTTTTTTTTTTTTTCTTTTTTTTTGGGGGGGGGGGGGGGTTGGGTGGAACGTCAGACTCGGACCGGCTTTGTTTGCTCGAGGCAAACCAGACTTCAAATTACTCGAGGAGGGAAAATAAATTTTACCGGTCACTGAAGTCACTTTAGCTCATTTCTCCCCACCCTTTTCAGAACCCTGGGAAATTACAATAAAACAATTTGATGGTTCGGCGCTGTCATTTTCAGTTGCGCCGCTACACGAGATAAAATGAAAACGCGCCTTGAATTCGCCGTCCCGAACACGTTTAATGTTTTGAAGCCGGGAAAGGTTCATCTGTTTGAAATCTTTGCGTATATTTCTAACGAATTTAACAACCGGCGGGCTTTTCTTTCCTCCACCGCCCCACCACGACCTGTATGTTTTATTTATCTCGTTCTGGAACTGTAAAAAAAAAAAAAAAAAAAACTCCCAAATCATTAATCTCAGGCGTAAATATGTTTCCAGTTAATGAAAGCATACATAGGAGCCATGTCTGATTTTCATACTCGCCGACAGCAGCGGCGGAAAGGTGGCTTTCCAGTTAAGAGGACACATAAATCATGCGTTGGCGGGAAGATGGAGGGGGGCGTGACGTGCATCTGCAGCGCCGTCCTGTTTACAACCTGTTTGGATCCTTTCTGTATCGAAATAAGCCGCGTTTACAGGCGTAGCGACGTCTTCCCGTTCGTCCGGACGATGGCGAAGAATCACGCGCCGCCGCCGCCGCCGCCGCCGGATGGATGTACGGCCTTCGGTTTGATGAACGACGCGGGAAGTTTTCAGCTCCCGCGCCCCTAAATAAAGGTGCTGGGGAGTCACATCCCCCTCCACATTAACCCCTCAAGTGATTAATGGATATCAATGTACAGCACATACACACACACACACACACACACACACACACACTGAACGGTGAAAACACACCGCCCTGCATTAGTTAGACGTGAAAAACATTAATTCTGTGGCCAAAACTTAAAGATATACAACCATTCACCCTGTCATTCACACATGAAATACAAACAAACAACATTCACACGTCGTATAGAAACATAGAATCGTTCACTCACTCATTCATAAAATACAAACATTAACTCTGTCATTCAAACATCATGGAAACATGCAACCATTCACTCACTCATTCACACAAACAGCTGTTCACTCTTTCGTTCACTTGTGTTATAGACACACCATAATGTTCACGCATCGTATGGAAACATACGACCATTCACAAATACAGCGATCCCTCGCTATAACGCGGTTTATTTTTCACGGTTTCGCTACTTCACGGATTTGCATGGTGCATTGTGTTCTGCATTCTGATTGGCTAAAAAGTCACTCCGCTTCTTCTCTACCTGTGCGTCAATAACGTTGCAGTTTAATATGTACACGTACGTAAAACAGCTTGACAAATTTACATGACGTACGTGCAAATTCTCTTGCAATTTCTCTAAAACCCTTAATGTTGACAAAACGCTCTGGAGCGACAAAAGGGCCCAAAAGGCAGCGGAAGATGCTATCTATCGCAGATAAAGCTAAACTTCTGGACATGCTAAGGGAAGGTAAAAGCTATGCGGCTGTAGGTCGGCATTACGGAATTAATGAATCTTACCTTCGTTCCATAAAGAAGGAAGAAAAAAACATAAGGACGACAGCAGCAATGTATAATAGAGTATTTCATTGTATAATAATTGTAAAAAAATAAAATAAAGGTTTCTACTTCTCGGATTCTGCCGATCATGGGTTCTTTTTGGAACGTAACCCCGCGAAAAACAAGGGTTTACTAAACAATCATTCAGTTTTTCATCCACTAGTTATTTAGAAAATATTCACTCGCTCACTCACATCAAATGACGCACAAACTTTCACTCACTCATTCACACATACAACCATTCATTAGTTAAACAGACAAACATTCACCCTGTCACACATCATATGGAAACATATAATTATTCATAGACTCTCTCACACATACAACATTAACTCTGTCATTCACACATCATATAGAAACGTACAAACATTACATTACATTTGGCAGACGCTTTTATCCAAAGCGACTTACAATAGAGGACGTAAGGACTGCAAATAACACTTGCAAATACAAGATGCACAGGAAATATACACAACAGTAAGCTTGGGTTAGTGTGGTTTTTTTTTTTGACAAAGACGTACACAAACGTACACAAACGTACACACACACTGCATCGCCTAACTTGGTGCCTAACCTGATCTGGGACCGTTCACAAATACAACCATTCACTTTTTCATCCACTTGTTATTTACACAAACAAACATTCACTCTATCACCCATGTAGGTATCGATGAATTCACTCACTCATTCACACATCATGTGGGGACACACTGACGTTCACGTACTCATTCACAAATAAAACCGTGTGTTCTGTCAGACACGTTGTATAGAAACCTACAACCATCCACTGTTTCATCCACTAGTTATATAGAAAACCGTTCACTCACTCATTCACATCAAATTGACATACGATCATTCATTCAAATGTCTGGGCAGTGCAGGGTCTCGAATGAACTTCACGCATGTTTTTGGACGATGTGAGGAACCCGGAGAACCCGAAAGAACCCCAGGCAAACACGGGGAACTCATCTGGAGACTCCACACGGAAAGAAATCCAACCGGACACCTTCTCGCTGTGCGGCGGAAGCGCTAACCTCTGCGCTTTCCAAACACTTTCCGCTTGATAGCGTTCACCCGCTCACGCGCCGACGATGCTAACCGGGCTAACGGGAACAACACGTTGCGTTCAGCGTCCGGCAGGGGACGCGCGGGAAAAGAAGGGTCCGGGAATCCGACCGCCGACTGCCGATCGCCGAGGACCAACGATGTTTTAGCTTTTCTCTCAACGGAAAGAAGGCTATTAGGAGGAGGGAAGAATCATATTTACCGACCTTAAACATCAAATACGGCTGACTACAGAAGATAAGAAAAGGAGCGGCTGAGAATGAGCTCCGAGGCGGCGCTTCTGACTCAATTCCCGTGGATGTAAGAGGGTCACAGGTTATTGTATTATGAGAACATCTGGGCTTCCGAACAGTGAAACTGCAGGCTTTTTAGAAATGTGATACGGGTATCACAAGCCCCAGCTATGTTCACCAGGGCAGCTGGAGAGACCGCCTTTCATAGTCCACTGATCTCTAAAGAGCTTCGGAATAACTGCGTTTGCTCATGGCCTTTTGCCCCTGCTTACTTTTTTTTTTTTTTTTTTTTTTTTTTGCGCTAGTATACTTGGCTTTGTATTAGCCAGCGATGCTAAATATTCAGCGCCGTATTTGACCGAAAAGATATCGCCGCCGCCGAAACCCCATTAATGAAGCCGTAAAAGCTGCGGTGGGAGTAGCGGGGATGAATCACCGCTGCCAGCGAGCAGCTAAAAAAAAAAAAAAAAAAAAAAACACCCAGAAATAACGTGCTTGTAAAAATCTTTGACGGCGTTCAGGAGTGAAGAGCAAGTCCAGCGTTGACAGCGGATATGCAGAGTCGCATTTTTTTTGGACGCTAGCTGCACTAGCGCAGCGGGTATCGGGTTGCGCGGGCGCTAGCGCAGCTATGGACAGAAACCTTACGCCGTTTAGCGAGTTAGCAGCGTGCCACGCTAAGCTTAGATGAGAGCGGCGGGGAATCTCGGCGCGTCGGCGAGCGGGGTCGGACGACACACCTGTTTGTTTCACGTCACCCGGGAATTTCGAGGGGTTAGCGATGGCGGACAGGCGGGTCAGATGAGGACGACCCGACAGCTGTGTTGACAGAGTGATGGCGCGCCGACCGAGAAACCACAGGAGATCAAACTTCAGGCGTTCTTATGTGACGTGTCGCCAGTAAACCGTCATAATACGCAATCAGATTAATGAACAAGGGATTACCGGAGAGCACATTGTGCACCGGATGGATGCTGATGAAATCCAGGGGCCTTTAATTGATATTATAAAAATAATCGTGGCGCGGCGGTTAGCGCTTCCGAGGGAATGTTTTTACGACGGGTCAATGAGAGGGTGAATGGACGTTTGTCTCTGTAATGTATTGATGTTATACGTCTCAATATGACGAGTGACTTGTATGCTTCTACACAAGTCGCACCCAATCTTTTCCGCAGGGACGTTTTATGCATGAAAATATACTGCTCAAAAAAATTAAGGGAACATTTAAACAACACAATGTAACTCCAAGTTAATCAAACTTGTGTGAAATCAAAGCGTCCACTTTGAAAGCAACGCTGATTCATGTTGACTTGTTTTAAGGACATTAAATCAAAGTTGGATCAGCCTGTCATGTGTTTTTCCACTTTAATTTTGAGTGTGACTCCAAATTCTGACCTCCATGGGTGTAAACATTTGATTTCCATTGACAATTTTTGTGTGATTGTGTTGTCAGCACATTCAACAATGTAAAGAACAAAGTATTTGATACAAATATTTCATTCATTGGGATCTAGGATGTGCTATTTAAGTGTTCCCTTTATTTTTTTGAGCAGTGTAATTCCGCAGACCATTATCTGCTGTTTATCCCGAGTGTATCGGGCCACACAGGGCCACATATACAAACAAAACAACCATTCATTCACTCACTCACTCGCTCGCTCATTTGAGGCCATTTTTTTCACCAAACTTCTGCATTATTTGCACTGTGGGACACGGGGGAGAACATGCAAACCCCAAACAAATAGGGTTTGCATGCCAAAGCGCTAACCAATGCGCCGCCGATATCGTTAGCTAGCCGTTAAAGCTCATGGTTCACATGTTGCAATGAGCCCGTAATTTAGATATTTTTATTTTAAATGCAGTTTTCATTTTGCCGGCTGTCCGCGACGCTTCCGCGGTCTCGTCGTTTGTTCGTTTCCTCCCCGAAAAAACGTTTCATTCCGGCTCATTTTTTCGAAGGGCTAGCTTGTGGTAGCTTATGTGTGAAATGGCGCATCAGAGTAAAGCACGGCAGGAAGGAAGGAAAAATAAAAAACTACAATCTGTTTTCTTTGCAGACGATCCAGGCTGTATATGAAACGTAAATGAGAGTGAATAGTTGTACGTCTCAATATGACGGGTGAATTTTTGCATGTCTCTTTATGATGTGGGAAACGTTGCATGTATGTGAAGTGTGAAGGAATGAATGGTTGTTTGCTTCTAAATGACAGGATGAATGGTGGTTTGCCTCTATATAATGATAAACTTTATTGATCCCCATAGAGGAAATTCTTTTGGCACGTAACAGTTATAAAATCAATAGATATGAATATAAATTGACAATTAGAAGATAGTAAAAGATGTCACAACAACGACATCATCAAGGATAGACAACAGAATGGGAAAAAAACAGCGAGGGTGAGAATAAACAACCAGGGAGAAATAAATAAAAAGGGATGGGAACATAAAAAGTGAATGATATAATAATAAATAAATGAATAAATAAATAATAATGTAACGTAAATGACAGAGTGAATGGCAGCGACAGGCGCGATCACAACCGCCACCCCAAAATTATCATTCAGTATCATCAATATCACACTATTATTAAATAAATAGTATAAATAATAAATTAATAATAAAAATAAAATCAAAACATGAACTTGAATCATACATTTTCAAAGGTCCTCACGTTGATATTTGTAAAAAGCGTCCCTGAACATCAGAAAAGCTGTAATATAAAAAAACTAGAAAAAAAAAAACAACTATAATCCTGTTTCTAGATGCCGATGTGCACATTATTGAAATGGCTGATGTTTAATCATATTTATGCAGACAGAGGAACAAGTTTGACCCTGAACTTTGCAAACTTTACGACTCTGCCAGCCTGCAGGTTTAGGTTTAATCTCCGTTCTACTTTTGTTTTTTTTATTAGTCGGGCTGAATGACTAGATTACTAGAGTTGAGTCTAATTTTCCCCTATTAAGACTGTTTGAGCCAATAAAAAAATTAAAAAAAAGTAGTATATGCAGGACTGTCTCAGAAAATTAGAACATTGTGATAAAGTTCTTTATCTTCTGTAATGCAATTACAAAAACAAAAATGTCATACATTCTGGATTCATTACAACTGAAATATTGCAAGCCTTTTATTATTTTAATATTGCTGATTATGGCTTACATCTTAAGAAAACTCAAAAATCCTACCGCAAAATATTAGAATATCATGAAAAAGTATTTTTTTGTTTTTTTAATTGCATTACAGAAGACAAATATCACAATATTCTAATTTTCTGACACAGTCCTGTATACTGAAACCGCTCACTGGCTGAGAGGATACGAGGAAATGGAAAAAGAAAAAAAGGTAGACGGACAAAAGCAGAGGGATCAGATGTTTGTGATTAATGCAATTGAACATTTGGAAATATAACTGTTTAATGATGATGCGTGCGTGTGTGTGTGTGTGTGTGTGTGTGTGTGTGTGTGATTATGGTAATGTGTTGTTTGCAGACGTCCATTTCAAGAGACAGGGAAGAAATAATATTCATATCCCCTCAAAGTGATCCTGGTCTTTTAAAGAAGGAAATTAGCACTTATCCCGCTCTTTAATCATCTTGATATTTAAGCCTCGTGCAGACGAGCGGCTGCAGACGCCGCCGGGTCCCTTTGAAGCGCCGGCGAACGTCTCGCGGGAGAAGGCGGGATCCTTCACGCCGCGAGCCCCGACCCCGAGAGCCACTCTAGAAACGCGCCACCGGTTCAGCCACGGGTGAGGCTGGAGATTTCGGCGTCGTCTCCGACAGGTGGGGGATCTGGAGATCGGCACCGTTGTCATTTTAACCGTCGCTCTCTTTCCCCTTTCGGCATGACCGCGCCGGCGGAGGAAAAAAGATGCCTTGATAAGCGAGCCGCTGACGGAGAGCTGCTCCGGGGAAAGAAAGCGGCGGTTCTCAGTGTAATCCTCGCTGAGGAGAACACAAACACCTCTTTCGAAGGCTACATCTTTGCAGCTAGCAACGCCTACGAACGCCTCTAATGATAAACATATCGAGTTTTGGTTCATATTTGCAATCGAGGTACGAATGAGCCTCTGCGCTGACACGCAAACAAACTCACAAGTTTTCTGTATTGTAGCTAGTAGCGTTGTAGCTAGTAGCGTTGCAGCAGTCATGCATGGAACTTTGCATTCTTTACATCGAATGCAATATAAACAAGTAAACAAAGTCGGAGAATGAGTGAACGCGGTGTCCGTAGCAGCAGTGATGAAGATAAACAAACGTTTGAATGACAGATGTTGTAATCCTCGCTGAGGGGAACCTGTTTTGAAGGCTACGTCTCTGCCGCTAGCAACGCTTACGAACGCCTCTGATGACAAACAAATCGTCCCACGGATACGTTTTGGTTCATATTTGCAATCGAGATTCGAAGGGTATGTCTCTGCAGATAGCAATGTTCATTCATTCATTCATTCATTCATTCGTTATTGACAGCAGAACCTCGGCTTACGAAACGCCTCTAATTTCAAACAAATCAACCCACATACACGCTTTTCAATCGTATTTGCAATCGAGATGCGAACGCGCCTCGGTGCACGAACGCACAAACAAAAGCACAGGTTTGCTGCGTTGTAGCCTAGCGGCAGTCGTGTCTGGAACTTCGTGTTGTTTACATTGTTCATCGTGTTTTCCTGTTGAAGTGCTTTTTCATGCTTTTCATGCAGAACATTAGTGGCTCCCAGAAGTTAAAAGCGCTAGCAATGTGAAGTAGAAGTTAAGAATTACAGTAGATCTGAAGAGGGAAATAACAGCTAAACATGAGAGCGCTACGACACGGCTAAGTAAACCATGTGTACGATGCAAAGATGCGCTAACAAAGAAAAGCGATTGTTTGTTTGAATGAATGAAACACTTGAAGCTTGGTGGAGATAACGCTAGCGTTAGCGAAAATCTCATCGACGGGAAGGCTTTACTTTTGCCGATTTACCGAAGGAAACGCTAAAGGAGTGCAAGTGCTAACAAGAAGAGAAAGAAACACAGAAATAATTAAGGTAATTCCTTTCTATTTTTTGCCACAAATAAACCCATGAGAACAGTATGTTTTTGGTGCCGTAGAACGGATCAACTGGCTTCACATTCATCTCCATGGGAAATGTTGATTCGGTTCTGAACGGACACATAGAAGTGGTCCTACTCCCTGGTTCGTCTGCTGTCCCGATGCATGGATAAACACCCTGGCGTCTGAAAAGGTTCTGCAAAAAGATCCTCCAAATCCTCGGATTAATCAATAATGAAAAAATAATAATAATCCAAGTTGCAGCCACGATTTTATATTTGAGTTATAACGGCTTTCCTGTCAGGCTCAAAACAGAAAGCCTTGTTGTCGCCCGTCGCGGCTAATCTGTGATTATTTAACCAAAAAGAAGAATTAATTCATTCGTTCATTAAGCTTCAAACTCTCCCTGCCGTTCACATCACGCACTCCAGGTTTGAGAGGGGCTTATTGTCGAGTACCATCTGAAAATCAACATAATTCCCCCATCTTTGATGTTTCAAAACGCCGCTTCGCTTCCGACAGGCAGCGGAAAAGCTTTAAAAAAAAAAAAAAAAAAAAAAAAAACGCTTTTCCAAATTAGCAAAAAAATAAATAAATAAAAAAACAACTTGTGAGAGCGGCGCGAGGTACATCCAGGAAATACTGCGGCGACAGCCGTGCGCGGATGAACGAGTGAATCCCTTTTCGAAACACAAATGCAAATATTAAGAGACACGCGGACGATCAATAAAAGACTGATCGCCTCAGAAATTCATGATTTTTATTTTAATCTTCTGCTGAGATGAAACCCGCTCAGCAGCTCTTGAGCACATGAAGCCAAAACACCGTCTTGATCAATTTATATCATTTGGTGCTCGTTGCTTTCTTTTTATTTTAACATTTAATAAAAAATATATGATATATGATATGAATAAATAAATGAATAAATAAATACAAATGATAAATTATGATAGCAATTAAATTCACAACTAATAAAATAAAATTATAAAAATATAAATAATATTATAAAATAATAAAAATTCACGAATTCACATGTTATGTCAAGATGTACAACCGTTCACTCACTCATTCACAATTTAGAGACAAAATTCACCTTCTCCTTCACATGTTTGACATTCATAATTCACAAGATAAAAACATAAATAAATATTCACTCTCATTCACACGACATGTTGAAATATACAACCTTCACTCACTAATTCACATGTCAAGCAAACATTCACTCATTCGCAAGTAAAATAAAAAGTAATACATAAAATAGATAAATAAAAATTCACTCGACTTCAAAAATCATGTCGAGATATACGACCGTTCACAAGTAATTTGAACATGAAAATTTGACATAAAAATTAACTCAGTCATTCATAGGTAAATAATAAATATTTAAATTAATAATATAGTAATATATAATATGCATAAATAAATAAAAATTACAAAAGCGTCTTTGTGTACCTTGAAAAGCGCTGTACAAATCGTATGTATTATTATTATTTAAAAGATAAATTCTCATAAGTAATTAAATTCACAATTAATAAAATGAAATTATAAAAATTTAAATAATAAATAATAATATCATAAATAAATTAAAAATCACAATTTCACAGGTCATGTCGAGATATACCACCGTTGGCTCACTCATTCGCAAGTAATTTAGAGAAATAAAAATTAACTCAGTCATTCACAAGTAAAGTAAATAATAAATATTTAAAATAGATGATTAATAATATATTATATGAATAAATAAATAATACAAATGATAAATTATAATAAGTAATCCAATTCACAATTCATAAAATACAATTATAAAAATGTAAAAAATAATATCGTGAATAATAAAAATTCACAAGTCATGTCGAGATACATCAAGTCAATCATTCACTCATTCTTAAGTAATTTCGAGACATAAAAATTCACAAGTAAATAATAAATATTTAAAATAGATAATTAATAATATATAATATGAATAAATAAATAATGATAAATTCTAATGAATAAAAAATAAGTAAAAATTCTACGATTAATAAAATAAAATTGTAAAAATACAGATAATAAATAATAATATCATGAATAAAAGAAATTCGCAAATTCACACGACATGTCGAGATATATCAAGTCAATCATTCACTCAGTCATTCAACGTCCCAGATCTTCTGGCGCTGGAACCCCATGCGGAAACATGAAGAAGAATCCAACCAGAGACCTTCTGGCTGCAAAGCTGCAGCGCACAAGTTTCCATAAAAATTTTTAATCTTTATATAAATGTGTCCGCTCTGCCGAGATGAGAGCCAGGAAACCCACTCAGCAGCTCTTCAGGCAGACAAAGCCAAAAAAAAAACGTCTTACAAAACTGTCTTTTCACATCATTTTACATCACTTGGAGGTTGCTGCTGTTCTATTTTCTTTTTTTATATCGTAACCCTGTGAGTTTAAATATTTAACACTTTTAAAAGATCATCTTTCTCGCAAATGTGTGTTCACCAACTCTATTGTGCGACTGGCTTGCAGCAAAGGGCTACTGTCTGCTTTACTGTACTGTCTCCACACACACACACACACACACACACACACACACACACACACACACAGCTCAGGGATAGTAAATAAAAATCAATCTAAATAAAGGTTGTATTATGATTTACAGTCAATTAATATATCAATTTTCAACAGTATATTAAAATTCATAAAGCTGAGGATTTTGCACAGGAGCCTCCGAAATGGGTTTTGTGTAGGTCTAGCACACACACACACACACACACACACACACACACCATGGGGATAGTCATAAAAATCAATCTAAATAAAGGTTGTTTTGTGATTTAGCTTGAATTATTATTTTAATTGATAAATTAATTAAAATTTAAATTCAAAAAGCTGAGGCTTTTGCTCAGTCGCGTCCAAAAACGTTGTTGTGTAGGTCTAACATAAAGACACACACACACACACACTCAAACACACACACACCCCTCAGGGATGGTAATATAAATCAATCTAAATTAAAGTTGTATTGTGATGTGGCGTGAATTATAAAAATGATCAATTAATTAGAATAAAAATTAAAATTAATAAAGCGGAGTCTTTTACGCAGCAGCTTCCCAAAGGGTTGTTATGTAAGTTTAACGCAAAGACACACACACACACACACACACACACATAACGGACTCTTACACCGCACTCACTTTCAGCAAAGATTGTGTATTTCTTCATTTTTTTGAAGCCTTTATTTTTTTAATTCAATAAAAATAAAGAAGTGAAGTTTACACCAGCTGCCAGGGGTGAAAAATCAATGACGCTTCTGATCTGAAAAAAATAAAATAAAATTTAAAAATCCATATAAATTGAAGCTCAAACCGAATGGAGGATTAGCAGAGCGGCGGCGACGGCGCCTCCTCCGGCGAGCTGCAAGAACGTAACGAACGGCGGCGACACGACAGCTGTCACTCAAACGGACGGAGATGTTTGTTTACTTTACGGCATTACATGCATCCAATGACAGCGCGGCGTGGAAGCGGCGCTCGGCGGACTCGATCCACCTACGGCCCGGCGTCTGCACCCCAGACGGCTGATGGGTTGCTGACAACCTAATCACATCCCGGGGAGCGGCGACGGATTCCCCGGCCGGCGGAATAAAACGTGTGGATTTAATATCCACCGTACAAATTGCACGGTTGCGCTTTGAGGGATCGCTGTCAGTCACGACGAGCGGCGTGGAGGTCGAACCGAAATGGCGCCGAGGCCACACCTGTTACCCGGGGATCGCCCGGGAAATGACCACGACGTCCCTGGAGTTGCTGCCCAGCCTTAAATTTGTATTTCCACAAAACATACTCATTATCTGTGCTGCTTCTATGTCTATGCTGCTTTATCTTCAGTACATCATATTGCAGGGGTCGGCAACCTTTTACCATTCAAAGAACCATTCGGAGACGTTTCCCCGCAGTAAAGAAAACAACGGGAGCTACACAACCCTTTGGAAATTTTAAAATGAATTAACGGCATATAAGGTTGTTTTTGTTTTTTGTTTTTTTCCTTTAGAATCAGAATCAAAAAATAATTTTATTTGTCCCCGAGGAAAAATTGGGGTGCACATGGGGTAGCAGCATCTTATTGCGATGTTAGAATAAAAAAAAAAAAAATGTTAAAAAATATAAAATATATACATATACACAAATATATATACACACACACACACACACACACATATACATGCATATATATATTTTAAAAGTATATATATATATGTATATAAAAGTACATTATATATATGCACACACACATACATACACATATATATTTGTGTACATATATAAAAAATATTTACTATAAATAATAGAATATAGAATAATATACAGAATAGAAATATATATTAATATAAAATAAATAAATGAATATATATTTATATATAAATATAAATAGACTATATACACATACAATCATACATATATATGTATATATACATATATATATGCATGTATACAAAGTGCAAAATATATATATGTATACTATAAAAAAATGAATATGTACACACATATACCTATAACAAAAATCACAGTACAGAAGTTTGCGCTGCATTCATATATATATACATATATATATATATATATCTCATGATATATTTGCTATATCGCGAGGATGATGTGGCAATGAGGGGTTTGCAGGGTTGCTGGAAATTGAGGACAAAAGTCCTTCTCTGGGTTTTGCAGAACTAGAAGTACTATGTATAAGCAAAATATGTTTGGCTTTTTTTTTTTTTAAATCAATGAAAACCTGCAAAGAAATTACAAAATTACATTTTTGCAAAACATTTGGAGCACCAAAAAAAAAGACGTTGGGTTGAAGGTTACTTTTAAGCAAAACACACAATGTCTATTTGAGTCCTTGTATTTATGAAAAAAAAAATAACTTAAATTATTCACCGGCAGCAAACCAAAAATGCCGTCCTCTCTCTACGTGCTGTCATCCTTTTACTGGCGCGTGAGGAAAGAGTGACAAAAACATTTTAACGCGTTTTATTTAGATGTTTCAAAATTGCCATAATATTCATATTTTAAAAAGGAAGAGCTAAAAGAAAATAAATTTTAATTCTTTTCAAACGCCAAAGAGAGACGCATCATAGGAATCAAAGAACCGTTCACACAACAATTCACCCTCTCATCTACACGTCATATAGAGTTGACCAAAAAAACTGATTTTTACACAAAAATACTACACGCATTCATACACATGTACTGGGCAATACGCATGTATTTATGCTACATATATTTTTACAAACTTTATTTTTATTTATTTGTTTTGATATGTTATTCGCTATGTTATTTATTCGCTATTTTATTATTATTTTTATATGGATCAGATATAGGAAGATATAGCTATAGAAAAAGAAAATAGATTTTTTTTTTTTTTTTTTAATTTTGATTCTTCATTCTGCGAGCAGGAGTTGCTTTTAACAAAAACGCAATTCCCCCCTTGGTAATCATTTAAGTATTCTGATTCTCATTCACCCTCTCATTCACAAATAGACGTCCAACCATTCACCCTCTCATTCACTCGTCCGGACAAATTCAGACTCTCCGCTGAACCTCGTGCACGTTTTGGACTTCGGTAGGAAAGCGGAGAACCTGGAGGAACCGCACAGAAGAAGCCTGGACAACATGGAGGCCCGACGTATTACTTTCGGGATGGAAACCGGGGACTCTTTGTCCCGAACCGCTGCCTCAAGGTGGATAAAAACGGTTAGCATCCGCTAATCCCGAAACACCCTTGTTTCCGCTCTTCCAACCCAGACTTGGTTCATATTTGCCAACACAAAGAAAAAAAGCAAACACAAAAGTTTGGCAACCGAACCGGGACGTTTTCCCGATGGACGGAGACGAGAGAGAACTCCTCCTCCTCCTCCTCGCCGCCGCCGCTTTCCAGAAGCTTCTTTTCACCGGATCTGACCGCAACACTATTTTGCTCCATCTTCATTTCGCCGCCAAATCCCACCGGGAGCATTTCAGCAGCGGTGCAATTTGTCTGCACAGACGGTCCGATCTGATGATTTCCCCCTGAGTTTTGGGGCTTCTCTCCGTCTCCCTCCGGATACGAAGCTTCACGGGGTTTGATTGTCTCTCCTTTTTGGCGATCATGACTTAAAGTGCTTAAAGTGATTTCTGCCGTCTCCTGACTTTGCCCCGCCGCGTCACACCAACAAAGTTAGCGGTTTTCCGAAAAAAAAAAAAAAAAAAGAAAAAATTTTTTGAAATGAAAACGACTGCTGGGCTCAAATCGCAAGCAAGGATACGGCGCAGAACCCAATGTGGCTACACAACGAAAACCGGGAGGCCTGAGTCGCCACGGCAACACCCTCCAAGGTTACAGTCATTCGGTGAGTCGACCATAACAAAGATGGCCGACTCCAGGGATTTACTCTGCCGCCTTCAAATTCAGGGTCATGTGTCATATCGGTCCATACAAGTACTCGATTAGTACTCGCCGTAGTACCGACGTGTTCTATCGCAGTATCTCCATGCAAGCAGGTGTTGTTCATCACAAAATCCCATCACCAACCGCTACCTTGGCAACGAAATCCTTTCCAAAATGGCGGCCTGAGAACAAAACCGACACGAGGTGTCCTTCGTGGTTCTCGTGGCAACTCGGGATTAGCGGAAAGACCACAGGCGACTTAGCAACAGGACGGTTCACATTCTGCTCATGTTAAACAAGCCGTTAGCCGTTAGCGACGACTCCTTAATTGTTAAAAACCTGCCCGATCTTGTTTTCCGCTCGCACTCCGACGCCGCCAACAAACGTACACCACGATCGATCATCTATATTGATGTATTGATCACCATTTGTGATGCCAACGTGGCGACGTTCGCTCTCCGCGTTGCATTCGTCTTGGAAAAAAATGTCCGGCGTGACTGGCGAGCGTACAAGAACTGTAACCTTCTCCACCGTTTCAATCAGGGAAGAAGAATACGCTCCTTTAGGATCTCGCTTTCCGATCTGGATGGAGAGCCGGGCGGCGCCGGGCACAAGCAAGTATCTGGGAACTCAGCGGAAAATTAAAATGACGGTAAATGACCGAGGGATCCGCCAGCGAATCCAGAGGAATGACGGCGAAAACAAAACAATGAGAAATCTCGCGGAACGCTAGCTCGTCCGGCGAAACCCTCGCCCGGCGTCGCTGCGGGAGAGAAAAAACCTCCGTCCTCCTCGAGTTCAGTCGGTTTCATCCCTGCAAATTCAAAATAAATAAAAAGCAAACACACACACACACTCTTAACAGATCACTCGTGATTCTGCCTTCTCCTTTAACCGGCGAAGCTGACATCGACGTGACTGGTATCGCCGAGAGCGTGCACGAGCATGTGTGTGTGTGTGTGTGTGTGTGTGTGTGTGCCTGGCATCCACCACAGGCAACACCAGCAGCTCACAAACTTCACCCAAGAACAAAAACACACAGCGTTTCATCTGCGCTTCTTCTTTATGTCGACCGATTCCTCCATCGGTCCTCCTGACGGGCGGAAAATGGAGGGAGTTTGAAAAAATTCTTCTTTTTTTTTTTTTTTTTTTAAAAAAAGACCTGGAGGAGGAAGAGGAGGAGGAAGAGCGTTGCGATTTGCTGACCACGACAACGGGAGTCGTTTTTCACTTGGCCTTTACTAACAGGATGAGGCTCTCCGGGTAATTTCTAAATGAATTCCGCTGGCCGGCGTAAATCACGTTTGATGTAGAAGGATTATCCCCGAGATCGGGTTTGCCGCGTCGGGCGAAGGGAACCCGGAACCCGGAGCTTTCCGATGGAGAGCGAAAAACGCCGGACCGTCACGGAAGCCGGGTCAATTTAAGAAAGAAAAAAAAAAAAAATTGAAAATAAAAGCATCCCAGGAGTCCTTGAAATAGATGTTCAGGGGTCAAAATAAGAATTTTGAAATAAAATTAAAAGCCTGCGTCGGGGCGTAGGTCGACATGTTTAATATGTGTGATAAAAACACCAAGGGATGCAATTATAATATAATTCTATCATGAAAAAAAATATATTTATAAAACAACAACGCTGGGAATATTAAACGCCTAAAAAAAAAAATAATAAATATGACACGCATGTTCGGATTCAAATCCCGAGGCCAGTTTAGCCAAAGTCCCCGGAAATGTGTCGCTCGAGGGAAAGGAGCGGAAAGGAAAAGAAGGAGAAGTTTATGGAGATTTAAAATAAACATGTTTTATATTTAACAACAAGAGTGTGTGTGTGTGTGTCGAATCTGCGTCCATCCAGGAGCGGTCGACCTGGGCAGAGGTCGAAGGTGCAACCTGTTCACTGTAATTCGATGGCGACAACACCTCCACACAAACACACACACACACACACACACACACAAACACACACACACAAACACACACACAAACGCACGCAGTTTAGAAGGAAACCAGCGCTCCTCCCCTACATTCATACATTCATTCATTCATGCATGCATTCATTCATGGCAACACAAGTGGTGTCTCAACTCCTGGCGTCCACGCAGCACGTCAACGTTACACACACACACACACACACACACATGCATAAAAATATAGAAGGGAAGCAAGGTTGCACACACCGGCTGAGCGCTCACCTCCGGCGGCCGCCGGGCAGCTCCTTCCCCCGGGCGTCCGTCCGTCCGTCCGCGGCTCCTCGGCTCCGCTCCCTCCGCCGCCGCCGCCGCCGCTGCTTCCGGATAAACGCGGTGTTTTGTTTTGTTTTTTGTTTTTGTTTTTTTTTTTTTTATCCCGCACGGATCGCCGTTCGTATTTTCCGGTGGTGTTGCTAGTGATGGTGCGTGGGGTGGGGGGGGGTGGGGGGCGGGGGAAGGGGGAAGGGACGCAAAACGCACCCACACCGGGCTCGTCACGCCGTGGAGTGGAAGTGGACCGGGACGGAAGTGTGACCCCCCAACCCCCGCTTCTCCGGCTCGCAGCACCGGGATGGAAGCAGCGTCTGCCCCGGACCGCCGCTCTCGCCGTGTAGCCACTTTACTCCCTCCTCCGCCGCTCCTCCCCTTTCACTCCTTTTTCCTTTTTTTCTCCTCTCCTCCTCTTCTTCCTCCTCCTTCCACGCAAGCCCTGCAGCGCCTCCCACCCGCCACTCCGCGCAACGTCTCCCCCTGCACCGGGCGCCGAGGCCGGCGGACGTGGGAGCCGCGGGAGCCGCGGGAGTGGAGAAGGGAGGTGGGCGGGGAAGGGGGCCGGCCCGCCGCCGGGGATCGTGAGGGGTCGCCGGGGG